>NC_091493.1:43151756-43451756 GCF_947461875.1 Haliaeetus albicilla | reverse complement strand
CACCTGCAAACACGAGACACTTACGAAAAAATGAGGAACTGGCACCGGTATTTAAGTTCTTCCCAGGTATTTTTCCACTTTTAGGGCAAGTGCCTTCCTGAAATTCAGCATTTCAAGGACTGCGACCAATTGATTTCCTTCTGCTCCCTCTTAATACAATAGCTCTCCCAGAGCCAGCCGTAAGAGGAAGCCAAGGAGTTATTTTTTTTAAAGAGAAGGGAAAATATTTCATCATTGGTTTAATTTCTTCCCCTTCCACCTAAAAGCCAAGGCTCTAACCACCCATGCAGGCAGTTAAGGATTATATCAGATTCACTCTCTTCATGTATCTTATTTATCACTTACTTAATTTATCGCGTATCTTTTTCACCGTCTCCTTGCTCCTTTGGAGGGATCCTACCAGCCTCCTTTTCAAATTCTAGTGACTTTTTTTGAAGGGATTAGCTGAAAATACACCAATTTACACCACACTTCTCCTCTCTCCCCCAATAAAAGGATGCTTTGACTCTCTCCCCAGTTATGTCATGGCTCCCTTCTCACATTATCAGTGTGTACCAAAATATCAGAAAAAAATCAGAAAACTTCAATTTTGAACAGTTGCTCGGCCCAGCTCGACGGGCCAAGCGTTCGTAGCCTGACTTCACCTAAAGGTGAGCGCGGTCTCACCCCAGCAGCATCGCCCCAGCTCATCGCCAGCCTCATCTCTCACCAGAAATACGGAAATCACTGCTGCGTGCACGCTTGGGATCTTCCCAGGAAAAAAATAAAATTATCAGTATGGAGAATCTTCTCTGACACAGAAGACAAACATTGGGGAGTTCAAAGAAATGGGGTTTGATAGACCTGTGTGTCCTCTGTGGTTAAAAATCAGCAGCAAAATCAGAAAGAAGAGCTGCAGGATGAACGTAAGCCTAGATTTTACCATACAGGAAGGTATAATCTATAAATCTAATCTGTATTACAGATTGCGCTATAGATGCTACATTAGGGTTTTCTTACTCTATGAAGAAAGTGCTATGTTTGGGTTTTCTTAATCTAATCTACATTATAGATTAGAATTGCTTGGGGGTATTCAGATAGAATATATCTATATATTATAGATTAGAAATCTAATCTGTATTAGATTAGGTTATAAATCTAATCTGTATTATAGATTGTGCTATAGACTGTGCTACGTTCAGGTTTGCTTAATCTAATCTCTATTATAGATTAGAAATCTAATCTGTGTTATAGGTTGTGCTACAGCTAGCGCTACCTTTGGGTTTTCTTACTTTCTTAGGCTTAAGAAAACCCAAACATAGCACCACCTGAATCTACAGATTAATTAATAGGAGGAAAGTAATTAACCTGTAGATTAAGAAAACCCCCACACAGCACCATCTCAAGGTTTGGTGACCAGAACACCGTCATTAACCTTACTGATAAGAGCCAGACTGATGTGCCCCATGCCGTACTTTCTCGTTTGGCTGAAGACAACATGCTTATTCACAGCAACATGGGAAAATCAGGAAAAATGCTTACTAGATTACTGTGATTAATGTTTAGGCACTTTATTAGGCAAAGGTATAAGTGAGATGGGGGAGGACGGACCTCGCTGGGATGCTATTTAGCATAGAGAGGCTCAGATTCACTGGGACTGCACTCCCTGCGCTTGGCCGGATCCACATGATTTTAATTCTGCCTGCCAAAAAAAATCCTGTTGTTTTTTTTTTCCCCTAGGGAAGAGGCGGGAAGGGAAAGGGCTGTAATGCAGCGCAGGAGCCGGCAGAGGGAACTGCCAGGCTAGGAGGAACCCAACACCTGCAGAAAGACTTCTCCTTCTTCTACCCTAAAGCTGAGCTGGGGGAGATGGGGATGGAGGGAAGCAGAGACGATACTGGGGGAAAAATGTGGAAAAATGGGTCTGGAAAATTCACTGTATTGATGGGATAAAAGGGAACACGACTGTGGGTCCGGAGGAGGAGGTCAGCTCTAGAGGACACCCAAGGTGGGGACTGGTCTCACCAGGCAGAGGAATCACAAAAGAATATATCTGATGGCTTTGCCGAGTGCAAGGCAGCAGCTGGGAAGCAGAAAGCAGAGAAAGCCTTCGCTCTACGGAGTGAAAAAGGAAAGTGTTGCCAGAAGAGCAGAGACACAGGCAAAGCCTGAAGATGGGGATCCGGAGGCTGGAGGACGGTGATGGAAGGAGGGATCATGGGTACGTTCGGTTTGGGATAGCAGCAGGCATGAATGCTTGCATAAAAATAAAAGCAGGAATATTTTCCAGTTGAAAAGCGGGAGAAATTAATAACCAGGAACGCACAGCGGGCTGTCACAGCACCAGCCTCCGAAAAACATCCTGGGAGGGGAAAAAATTATCTCCTAATGAGTCGAAGAGGGTGGTACGCACAAGAAAATGCTGGGTTTTATTCAGGCAGATGGATTATTTTAGGCTGGCTTAAACAGGCAGATGTTTGAGACTAAAATAAGAGGCAGTTCCGTGTGAGCAGAGCTCAAAACTCCATCGAGGATTCAGTTGATCAGGGATGCATCCCATCTAGCGGGGGAAAAGCTGGAGATGTCTCTACCACCCACCTTAGAGAAGTGACTGAGAAAGATGTTCTGAGATCTGAACATGAGAGCGGCTGCATTTGCAAGAAGCCACTCTGAATGCTCCTCCTCTCTTGCCTCAGCCTAAACAAAAAGATTAAGAAATTAATCTTTAAAAAAGCCCCTGAGAAATGAGCGTTATCAAGTAATAAATTGTTTTTTGTAAACGAGTTACTTTCAGGTTATCTACCCATCCTGGATAGTGCCTGGAAGGTGAGCTGCTGAAGTGGAAAATGGATTTTCTTTGATTTTGAATTGGTGATTTTGATTTGGTAATGTTTAACTAAGGATGTTAAAACCAACTATTTCTATCGCACAGAGAGCTGGACACAGGTTACAGCAATATTTGCAGTGCCGGACCCATCCACAGCAACTTTACTCTAATTTCAAGAAAACAGAAATACTTAAATCCTGCTTTTAGAAGACACACGAGGTTTAAGATGCCCAAAAGCAGCAAAACAAAGCCAGTACGGTCTCCTTGGACCGCAGCACATGCGAGGCGAAGCTGGGGCAGGTGTGAGTATGGATTATCGACTGAATTTAATCCTAAACCCCGTTTCTGCTCTGATAACCGGACCACATCACCACTGCTCCGCTCTCCACACTATCAGCTAACTAGGCGTGCACATGTACTCCACTCCAAAATCAGCATGATTCAGCAGATAAGAAGCAAAATTGGCTTATAAAAATTCAGCTGAAAAAGCATCACGCCCAAGAAAGTACTAAAAATGAAGCGATCTGCATTTATTTGTGCTCCGGAGTGAGATGACCTGCTCCCCGGGGGTTATCAGGAAGCGATCAGTTAAGTACAAACCAAATAGGATCTACATCATCCTCCGGTCTTGGGCTGAACATCTCCCTCCTGTAAATTTCTTGTTCTTTACAGTCTTCCCCTGCAGTACACTCATCCCAAAGCGCTGATTCACTCTGCCCGCAGCAGCGCAGCCTGAAGTCAACTTTTCAACCCTTTGCAGCACGCAAAAGCAGCATTTTAAAGCAAAAATAAAGCCATGGGTTTCTTCTGCAGGTGTGCAGGAGGAGGGAGAAACTGGAATTTGGTTTGGAAAGGCAAATCCAAGCCCCAAAATCCAAGACAAGGGTAGTATTGCAGGAAAAGTGCAGAGCTATGAAACATAAAACTGAAATTCATGGTTAAATTGCATCATTATAGATCCCACCCCAGAATATATTATCTACAAATAGCCTGGAAACAGCAGCTAGGCTGGAAAATCCAGCAGCTGAAAAGAATAACTAGCAAATTTGTGGTGGCCAGCACTCCCTTTAATTCTGACCCTGCTGAGCCAGGAGACAGGGATCAACACATGCAGCGACCATCCCATGCCTTAAACAGACAAAAGGGAAGGGAGAGAGGTGATGTTAACGGCTAACAGCACATCGAACGCTTCCTAACCCCCAAATTCTTAGTTTAAGATTTAATTAACTATGTTTTAGCCTGTTTCAGTTGATGCCTCCGGTGACCGCTGCTGGGAAAATGCAGCGGCTTCCTCCTAACCTGAGATGTGGACGTTCAGCTGATGTTGTTAAAATCCCACTCGGAGCCTTCCCGGCGTCCAGCCCAGCATGTGCCACTCCCTGCGGGAATAATTTTCCAACAAAATCACCTTGCCACTGAAAGCTGCATCTGAAAATGCCCAAGAAGCAGGCTGCTTCCAGCTCCCGTGATATTAGGGTTATTTTTGTTTGTGTACATATAGCTCGATCAATATGGGAGAGGACTGAATTGAAGAGTAGTATTTGCTCCTCAAGGCCTGCTTGGTATCAGTTTAAAACGATGTTTAAAACCCAACTCAAAAAGTTTCTCTCTCCTCCTCTCCTTTGTACAAGTTCCCACACCGTCCTTGATTTCAGCAGCCGCATCTCAAAGCCACAACCTGAGCCAGAAAACCCAGGCAAGGGGAAAATTCCCACCTCAAATTCCCACAGGGTGGATGAAATGTATTTTCCCCGTCCCCAAAACTCAGCAGCTGATGGTGCTGCTCAATGACGGCACGAGGATAATGTGTCACAACCACGAGCATCCTGGGAAGAGCGGCTTTGCCTCCCGTGTGCTACCAGTGACGTACACTCAAAAATCCCGGGGGATAAACCAGCAAGAGGTCAGCGCATCCTCCTTTTCTGAGGGAGCGGGCTGGGAAACCTCCGGAGAGAAAGACAAAGCAAAGGGGTTGTCCGTCTGTCTGTCCCAGGCTGACAGCGACAAAGACCTATGTACACACTATAAAGAAGCCTCATAAAACATTCCTGGAGATGGATTAGGGCTGGCACGTGCCTCTTTTCCCCTAGAGTCCCTATTATGCTTTAAGGAGATGCTAATTAACCCCATTAACACGTGGAAACAGGGACTGGATTCCTCCAGGATCACCCAGAATTAAGAAGTACTGCTTCCACACAGGCAATGATGGTGGTGTAATGAAGGGAAAGTTGGAAAGACCCAAAGCAGGGAAGGTTTTTTGATATCAATGTATTTATACACAAGCAGCAGGACTAATTAGTTGGAAAATAAGGAGGTGGCAGTGTGTCATCTGTACTGGAAAACAATTTTTAATAGGATAAAGGAAAAAGGAGTTATCCTTTTAATAAAAACTTAATTTTTTTTTATTAAACGACTTAATCCTCTTGCCTCCACTAACAACTCCCAGCAAGCTATCTTTGGTAAAGCCTGGCAGCATCATTTTAAGCATGAAATGGGGATAATGCCGTGGATGGATCCCAAGGCGGTGGCTGTTCCCATAATCCAGGTTTCAATCTGTTTTATCTCTGTGTTTTCCAAGTCCAGGCTGCAGGACACACAAAGCATCATCAGTCAGCAGAAATTACCTGCACGTGGCCACAGGGAAGAACCACACCATCCAAAATATCTTTTATTAGTTAGAGACTGAATGGGAAACTCATTTCCATCCAGCATCGTTAATAGCATTTAGGAATGGATAGGAAAAACCAAATGAGGAGGGTGCAGAGTTTTACCTTAGTCCACAATGCTCCTGTGGAGAGCATAACCAAGACCAAGCATAACTTCTTATCAGCGATTTGCTCCCTCTCCCCCATTGCTGCTGTTATTTTGGGGGAAAATAAAGCCGGTGGGTGGTGTAGTGCAGATGGATTCATTTTCTGTGAGATGCTGGACCGAGCTGGGGACTTTCACACAACACACAGTGGGATACCAAGAAAAAAAAAAAAACAACCCACCTTTTGCATCAAAGCTGCTGTTGGAGCAAATCTATGCCGTATTAATTGAATATTTCAGGATTTAGCTACCGGGATTATACAGCAGCATGTAAGTTTTCCTTAAAAAAAAAAAAAAAAAAAGAAAAAAAAAAGGCATTGAGGAGTGTTTCTGTAGTGCTGTGGATTTTCAAGCAGTCCAGACCTCTTCTGTATCCATCTTACACGCCACTGAGTTAAATCAGATTGATTTATCCAAGACATCTAGCCCCCAAATTCCCAGACACAAGGGTGAAGAAGATCCTTTTCTCCAGCCAGATACTCGCAACACAGGAGTGGCCACTTCAGAAACATCTACGGTGACATTAAAACACACTGGATGCTGCAGTGGACTAATCAAATCCAAAGGATAGTGTCTCCATCCAAACCTGACCACAGACCAGATTTAGGACAAGGAGAAGTATTTTACCCCAAATCAGACATCCACAGCTAGTGTGGTTGGTTTTTTTAGTGTGATTCATCCAAAAAAGACATCCCAAGTTGCACAGACTTTGGTATATAAAAGAAGAGAGAGAAATCCCATCTCGGTATCTCCTCTTTACATATTAAGGTATAGAAATAGGTGCCGTTGTTTAAATACCAATTAATAAATATGTAAACTTTATGCTTGCCTTTTTTTCTTTTCCTCCTTCCACTTTGCTGTAGCCACACGGCTCCAGCTCTCCTTTCCCTCACAGTTCCAGAGCTATTTCTTCTTGAAACCATTTCATGAAACAGCACAAGAATTCCAAGATAGGATACAGAATATCTAAAAACTAAAATATCTCTAAGATACCACATGAGATCCGAAGGTTGAGTTGTTGGGCACCTACCACAAACCCTTCCACAAGTTGTATGGGACACAGCGACCCTGCAGACCTCGATGCTATTGCTGTTTAGCAGCAATTTCTGCAAGAAACGGGACGTTTCACCCCGTGAAATCCAAGGTCAAAAGCTTCAGCTGCTCTGTAGCGTGACCACATTCTCACCAGGCTCTTACAGAAACTCCCTCGGACGAGTCGTGCAACTGCTCAGCTTCGCACTTTATATTTCTTTATCCCTACCTGACCCGCTGGTGCAGTTTCCAGCGCAGGAATTACTTTGCTGCTGCTGTAAGTGAATTTATTTACATGCAGAGGAAGAGAATTTGCAACCCTTACCCCACAGCATCACTTCCCACCTCTGAGCAATTTGCATTTGGATTTCTACTTCATCTTTTAACCATTTCCTGCAGAAAGGGGACCGTGAAATCCTCACTTCACAGCTTGTGGTGGCTATTTGGTATCTGTTGTGACCCTTCGTAGTCCGACTGCCCCTCAGCTCTAAAGAAAAACCCGCTTGTCGTTAATTCGCGTTCACCGCTTTGTTTTAACAGCACAATCTGTGTCAGTGGGGAAACGCAAAGGGGATTTACTTTTCCATCTGACCGATTTCAGCAGCTGGGGAGCGCCGGCATTCATGCCACTGGCCAGACAGCATCGTCTGGATCCGGTCCAACCCTCATGCTGCCAGCGGCAGTTATCAGCATCCCTAATCCTCGCTCCCGTGCTGACGGGGACGCTGACCTCCGCAGCTACCTGTGCCGGCTTTCCCCTCACCCCCCAAATCCATGCGGATGTTATCCCAGCACTTCCCAGCTCGTTTTCGCTCCACTGGTGCCTTTTCATGCCCCAGGGGATATGTTTGGGAGTCAAACGTTGAATTCTGTGATTGCTTCAGTCCGCTCTGTGCCCTAAATACAGCAGGTTTCCATGGCAGAAAAGTTTTTATTTATTCTTGTGCCCTAAACCATGGGGCTTCTCTGCTTTTCAGGATGTCTATACAGCTAGGACAACAAGAAAAAAATCCATTTATTTTGTTGTTCCCACTATTTTGGGGGGAAGCAGCTATTTCTAGGCTCATTTTTCTATGGCTTGAAGGAAAAAAAGATAACACTGAAGTGGAATCTGAGCAGCTTTACACCTGATGCAAGAGCTTAAATAGCCATAGCCCCACGTGTTTTTGCACTACAACTCCCACCTGCTTAACAGCAAACAAGTCCCTGCCACAGAAACCACCTACGCTGTAAAGATTTTGCCATATTTCAAAAAGAGCAGAGAGTAATTAATTTTTATTGATTACTATCTTACAGTATGATTACAAACGTATTGATTAGAAAGTTAGGCTGGACATATTAAGCAGCAGGAGACACCCAGAGGTGGTTTTATGCAGTGTTAGGGTTTTATACATCATTTTTCTGCAGATGTTCAAGGACAACAGGTGTATAAGCTGGCACGTAAGTTACTTGAAATTTCAAGTAGCTTGTGTTTGGTTCAGCCTCCCAGTTTTAAGGCAGTTTTTGAGCCACAGAAAATTCTCAGTGAATATTTTATCAGCTTTCGTCCCTGGCTCAGCACAGTTATGTATTTTAGTTTACAACTCAAATATATCCTCTCTGCACCCACGTGCAGCTTCCAAGATAACTCTGGGCAAGATCCATTTCTGCTGAAAAAATGAATGATCCCAGAAACAAAAAAACATTTGTAAAGGGTGATTTATACCAGAACTACTCACTATCAAATGTTAAGCTAGACTTAAGGGATGAAGAATCACCGCCTTAACCCTAAACAGGGGGATCAACGGAGATGCCCCAGCACTGAGTGACAGGTCTTCTGTCCAAGACCTAGAGGTGTGAATTTGAGGTGTGAATTTAAGGTCCCACTACCGCTCTACAACACCATCCAAGTCCATCGCTGACCCAACCTCCTGCAAGCTTGGCACCATGTCCTCACCTGCGAGGTCCACGGTGGAGCAGGTCGCCCGCCCTGTGGCCCACAGAGGACCCACTGCACAGAGAAGACCCACAGAGCAGGTGGATGTGCCCTGAAGGAAGCTGTGATCCCGTGGGGGACCCACGCTGGAGCAGTTTGTAAAGAACTGCAGCCTGTGCGAAGGACCCACGTTGGAGAAGTTTGTGGAAGACTGTCTCCCGTGGGAGGGACCCCATGCTGGAGCAGGGGAAGAGGGTGAGGATGAAAGAGCAGCAGAGATGATGTGTGAGGAACTGACCCCAACGCCCATTCCCTTCCCTCTGTGCCACTGTGGGGGGGAGGAGGTAGAGAAATTGGGAGTGAAGTTGAGCCTGGGAAGAAGGGAGAGGTGTGGGGAAGGTGTTTTAAGATTTGGTTTTATTTCTCATTATCCTACTCTGACCTTTGATTAGCAACAAATTTATTTCCCCAAGTTGACTCTGTTTTGCCTGTGACAGTAACTGCCGAGTGATCTCCCTGTCCTTAGCTCAACCCACGAGCCTTTCATCCTATTTTTTCTCCGCCCCCACCCCATTCAGTTGAGGAGGGGGAGTGAGCAGCTGGGTGGGCACCTAGTGTCAAACCAAGTTCAACCCACCACAACCCTAAAGCATTCACATCCAGTGGGATCAATGGAGACCTTCCCACCACCACCAAGTGACAGACCCTTGGTCTAACACTCCAAGATCTAGAGGTGTGAACATAAGGTCCCACCACCGCTCTACAACACCGTCCAAGCTTGGCACCGCATCCTCACCTGCTGGCACATCCCAAACTGCCACCAGCTCCCCTTACGGCAGACGGAGCCAGAGGATACGGATTCATACATCGGCATGTCTCACCCATGAGTAAAGCTGCCCCATGAGTAAAGTCTAAACTAGCTGGCTGTCGGTTATCTTCGTATCTTATCAAGTCTGAGCTTTCCTCCAATTATCTATTTCAAGACAGTGGCACCCAACATCGTTATCCCAAACTCAATTCCATCAATCCCCAGAGCACCCGGCGCACCAAGGTGGATGGAGAAGATGGTAGAATCTGGGTGTAGGTGACTACACAACTCAGAAAAGTTGTTTAAGAGAAGTTTATCTATTCCAAGTCAGAAAAGTGTCCTTTTTTTACCCATTCTACTATCGGTTTTAAACTACGGTGCCAAATTTAAGCTTCCTATAGGTGTGACCTGAGCATGAGGCTATGTCCACCCTTGCAGTTTGAGAACAAAAAAGATTTGATGCCCACTCTCTACTCCAGCCTAATACTTGCAAGAACTGCTCTTTTCCTGGAAAGATGAAGCGTTTTTTCCCCCCCAATTTTGCTTCTTGCTGTCCACTAACAAGAAATTCTCTGAGGTCAAGACATTCCTAGAGCAGCTGGATATTTAACATACAGCCTTTCCCACCCGAGACTTCAGAAAACCAATCACTCATCATGCCTGGGCTGTCTGTAACCACACACACCTTGGAGATTTATTATTATTATTATTATAGATAATAAATCTCCAATCTTGCCAAAATATTCAGGTGTCACAAAGCCAACCAAATACTTTTGAAGATGAAGCCATGAAAAAACAATAGCTGTGTATTTGAGGTGATTTCCCAATTTATTACCAAGCCTTTTAGGGCAAACTACCAGAAAGAAAACACACTTAGAAGAGCAAGTTCTGGGTCGAGACACCAAAAAACATCACAGTCGTGTCCTGTTTTCCTGAGCCGAGTGAAATACAAACCCCCAGGAGAAGGCAGCTCTGCACAGTGCTGCCTGACAGGCATCCAAGATGGAACCTGGCTCCTAAAACCACTCAACTGAGCAGAAAGTGGCCAAATTTGGACTCGGTGGCAGCCATGGGGAGACCACCAGGACTCACTCAAAGCGCTGGCCGAGGGGTACGAGAGATAGAGCTGTACATGTACGTGAAAGACAGCAAAAAAACCTTGTGTCTGATATTCTTAAATACCAGAGAAATACACCAAGATACAGAAACCCCTGAATTATTTCACATGTGTGAAGCTTCTCCCTGATCTTGCGCTCTCAGCTCAGCTCTCCGCTGTTTCTGCCTTTTATTTTCCCTACTGGAATCAGCTCCCTTGGTAAAGCAGATTTAAATTCTGCATCTAATAAAGTATCAGGACAATCAAATTTGATCCAGCCTTAATGTTGCTGAAGGTTCATGTAACACACTCTTTACTCACTCGCACCAGCAAACACCTATCAGTAAATCCAGCAAATCCAGGGCCACATTTGCCACAGCTCATATGAGATTTACTCAATTCAAAGCACTCGAAGGCAACAGGTGCAGCTCATCCCTGGCCGTAATTAATTCACCTTCTCTCCAGTGACACCCCCAAAAGAGAAATTACTGCCCCCAAATGCTGGAAATGAGCTGCACCCCACAAATCATGCACTTATCAGCATAGGAGTAAAATTCAGGATAAATACCTGAAATCAGAGTTGACCCTTCGAGGTGTTCGGTTCTTTTTCACCAGCTGAACCCTCTGACCTTCATTTTTGAAGCTACTATTGAAAGAAAGATCTGTAAGGAAAAGAAATGCATGTTAATTCATAATTACAGCCAAAAACATCACTAACTTCTAACCCTTGCCTTTTTGTTCTCCAGATTTCTATTTTTATTTGCAGGAAACAATACATACGAGTCAGAAAACCAGGAACCTTTAACGATGAAAAGCATTGCAATGCAGATGTGGAGAGGTGAAGGGATCCAAGACAACAGTCCAGACCATCATCCAAAGTGTACATGCTTTGGAATTTAAATATTCTGAGAAAAGTTATTTAATTTGAGCTAACCAACCCAATACACCTCTTTTTGAGAGCTTCAACAAGCACAGGTCTGTTCCCTTGTGTTCTTTCCCCAAACCTCAAAAAGCTCCTTCCAGCTCAGAAAGTCCCTTCCAGTTGTTTAAGCTGGTTGCAAGACCCGGGTTTAACCCAATACCTGGGACTGCTGTCTAGCTTTAGGCATGTCAAAGCCTGGCTTAGCAGCTTACAAGAGGTCTCAAACCCATCCACAGCCCCAAAGCAAGAACAGCAATGGCTCACACTCCGGCTTTTCACAGAAATTACTAAAAAAACCACTGAACACGAGATTTAAGCTTCTACCGCAAAGACGATCTCTAGGAGGATGACCATAACCACGACCAATGCCTTTTTAACATCGCCTGCACTCGTGAAATACCCATCACACTTCCACAGCCAGCTCGCCTTATATCAGAGCCAATAAACAAACTATTTAAAACTAATCTTTAATTCCATTTTCAGGGGCAGGATAGACAGTAAGGGATGAGGGAGATGCGATGCTTCTTCCCCCAGCCAAGAGAATTCAGCACGTAGAATTCAAACTCCAGAGGCCAAAGGACCAGATTAACAGCTCTGACTAACTTTAAGCTTATCCCTAGCAAGCGGGCGTGGAAAATTTAGCTAAGTCAAAGCAAGACTCACTTGCCCTCGGGTGAGAAATACCGAAGGTTGAAAGAGATGTCTGGAGGTCTCCTGCTCACAGCGGGACTGACTTCAGAAGTTCAAACAGGTTGCTCAGGGCTTTGTCACACCACAGCAATTACTGCCAGGTTTTAATTGACATTTTAGCGCTGGTTTTTCAGAGGTTAAGCTGATACTCACTCTTTACTCAGTGTTTGCTGCTGGTTCAGCTTCCTAACAAAGCCCACCCTGGAGGAAGGTGGACACGAAAGCAGCCTGAAGGATAAAACATGTACCAAACCCTGCACCCAGGCTAAACAAGCTCGTTAAATACTCACAACGCTATTTCTTCTCAGAGACGACCTAGCAGTTCCCTGCAGGCAGGTAAATCCACCAAAAGCTTGAAACACCCAGCAGTGCTGCGTGCTTCTGCCTAGCTACGTTTTCCGATACAATTTATGGTCTGTTCTGCCCACTTCTGGTTCTTTTTAGTGATTATAAACTTAAACCCCCCCTAATTCTGTCAGCATTGCTGTTTCACAACTATTGCCATTAACAGACATGCTCCGTGAATGCCAGGAGGTCACCACCAAGAGACATCCCAGGCTTCAACATCTCACCACCGTGCAACAGATCAGCCCTGGCTTGATGCACAAGGCCACCCGACTCCACAACTGCCAAAAAAATGGGACACCGAGAGCAGACACCTTGCCAAAAACGCTTATTTTGCCTGGGAAATCTTATCTCCATGAAGGCTGTTGGAGCAAACAAAAGTTGTCCCAGAGCTGGACGAACCCCACAGAGCACAAAAACACAATTCAGTTGAAAACAGTCACAAGACAAAATATTTTCCAGGTGCTGCAGTTGGATTTTGCTCACCCCAAGCCACCGCTAACACACAAGCAATGCTCTACCAGCAAGATCCCCTGCTAGGATTTCAAAGTGCGTATAAATTAGTATTAAAACCCCAGTTTCCCAGCAAATAGGATGGGGAAAACCCACCCAAAACAGAGAACAGTCATACATGTCCAGGAAAATACACATCTTGATTTGTGATAATTGTAACAAAATAAATTCCAAGGTCATGTCAGCTCCAAATCCTTGTGCGAGCACAGAAAACTGCTCCAGGAAGCACCACATAGCCCAGCGGTCATTGATTTCTTCTGGCAAGCACCCTCTGATTTCCTAAGAGCCACGACAGCCTGTGCAGCTCTGCCATAACACAGTGGAAAGCTGAATTTCAGTTTCATATATACATACATACCTCCTCTATACATTTTTCTCAGCTTGCAGCCATGTGCTTTATCGTCAGAGACTCGCTGCTGGCACCCAGATATCTCAGCCCTCCAGATGTGAATTAATTCATCCACCTAACGAGCCTCGCTCTGGAGGCTCAGACACTTCCAAAACAGATTTTTCTATTAATTAATGCTTCCCAACTTCTCACATGTAGCCATTCCCCTCCCCCCCTTAATAGTTGTGGTTTATATTGAAAGTCCAATTTCGACTTCAGCACTCCTTTAATAACACCCCAAGTTTGACACTCGAATGAGAAGTGACAACCGAGTGACACTTCCCAACACCACAAAGGAAAGGAAAATACTGAATTTGATCCAGAAATTGAATCTGAAAGCTTTAGTATGAGACAGTTTGTTCAGAGTTGCTGCTGAATTGGTCCCGGATACTGACTGAATGAGAAGAGCTGACTTCAAAGAAAATAAAACCCATTTTTGCTCAATATACCACTTTTTGCTCCTTTTTTCACTCCACGACCAGGCTGTTCTGTACCAAAAACAGCCACTGCACCAATAAAGATACAAGCGTGCGCAGGCGCCATCTGATTGCACAACTTGAAAGCAGCCTTATCTCTCCGTTTGCTTTCATAAACCCTGTAAACACCAACCAGAGAAGCAACGCAGAAGGAAACACAGAGGATTTAACTAAAAACATTGCCATCGCAGTCCAGGAGAGCCACGCTCATGTTGTTTTGTGGTCAGAGAAACAAAACCCAAGCACTTTTAGTACCTGATTCACCCGGATATCTCAATTTCCACACCAGCATCCAATCCAACTGCGGCCGCAGACCCAGATGCAGTCCAAGGAACGTTATTTTGATGATCCAAAGTCCAAGTCCGTACGTCGGATATTGCTTACCAAGGGCTGCACAGGCAACCCGGGCTGAGGCTAAGGCTTTTCCTAGGAAGAGCAAGCAAAACAGCAGATAATAAAATAAAATAGGGAGTTACTGGTGTTTTGAATACCAGGAAAGGTTTTCCTCCTCCTTACCCCAGTTCTCAAGACTCCTCCTGCATTCACAGGCCTTCATTAGACACCAGCACTAAGCACTTTTTAAGCATTTAAACAAATCCCTGCCTGGATGAAGCCTAAAGAGGAGTAAACGTGCACCAAATTGTGCCTATAATTTCTGTTCTATAATACTCAGACCTGCATAATATTGAACAGCTGCCAAAAAACCCCCAGTTGCACTCAAGGCAATACTCCAGTGCTAGCCCCAAACACCATGCAGCCTTTTCATTTGAGGGTAAAACCCGCAATTTTCTACAGCAGGAGAACCTTAATACCTCTGCAAAAGATACTCTGATTTTAAAGCAAGAAAATGTAGAGAAAAATCAGGTATTTTAACAAAACCAACAGGAAATGAGGGCAAATGTGACCACGTTATTTGCTCAAACTGGTTTGCTTCCAGAGTGGAGGACTTCTGGTATTTAAGGGAGGGGAGGACACGGATAAGCGATAGCCCACAACCAGAGTCAACAGTGAAGTTAAAACTGTTGTTAAACCCAGCAGAACCTACTCAAAAATCAATGGGTTTGGTCATATAGGCAATGTAGTAGGTCATTATAGGTGAAACAACAGGTATTTTCATCCACGTCGGGCAAATACAGATATCCAGTACGCCATACAAGGCAAATCCAATATATGAAGCCAAGAATTCCATTTTAAATAACTGGGAAACATCATGTAAAATACATTTTCAGAAATTGCTTTGCTTAAATTTCTCCTGATTTTAGTACTCCGTAGTTACCTCCATAGGTAAATTCCCATTTGAATGTGCACATGACCTTGCCCCGGTATCAGATTTTCCCCACTCTTCCAGCAAGTTATATACAGATACTTGAAGTTTTTGCAAAAGCAGAGACTAAATTTCTCATTCTTGAGGCAAACGGAACAAACTTCACCCCATCCTCTCCAGCAGAAGCATAACTTAAAACTAATAACATCAATTTAATAGAGAGTAAACTGCTTAAACATGCTAGGTATGAGATTTAATTCAGGTCATCAACCAGCTACACGCTGCAAGCACGTATTAGGGCTCTGTAGCCTGGAAAGAGTTTTCCAACAAGACCAATTTAGCCTCAAATCCTTTAATTAGCAGTAAGAGAAGCTGAGTATCCAGCTACAAACAGAGATCCGCAGATTCAAAGTGCAATTAAGCCACAGGGATGGGAGAAAGTCACAAGGTGTTTCATGGCCAGGAGCTGCAGGTTGACGAGGTTTTACCTTCAGAATTAAGCAGTTTGTATCTGAGAAGGGTTTGTGCCCCAAGAACCATCCTCCCCCAAGCCAAATCAGACCCCACCTCCCTCCAAGCACCCTCATTCTTGAATTTGTTTTAATATTGCTGCTAAAGGGCTCAGAAAATAGCAAAAGTTTATCTAAGATCAATTCAGGGCCCCAGGCAATCGGTCTGGGATCTTCAAAGCACTTGAGTCCCGACCGCAAAGTGGAAGTCACAAATATATCTTGAAAAATTTCTGATGAACGAGCAGACAACACAATTAAAAAGCAAAGCCAACACATCTCAAACATCAAGCCTCGGTCTCGTCCAAGCAGCTCAGTGCACCAGGAGTCCCGCACGTGTTTGTATTTTAAGGGCACTTAGGCTAGCAATGCCCAATGTCAGCAATGAGCTTCAACCCAGAACTTGGCCACAGGGTCTTTCAAAGACACCTGAAAGCAACTCGACTCCTTGTGCACTCCCCAAACAGGTTATTTTATCCTGTGTACAGTCATGCTGCACCTTGAAAACACGGTCTGGACTCCCAGTATGAGGCTCAGAGTGCAAAACGACCCAACTGCAATGTCAACTCTTTACTTTCAAGGATTAAGAAGGTAAAACAAAGCTGCGAAAGGAAAAGCAGATGCAAATACTCTAGAAGTATTGCATCAAAAGGGCAGAGGGGTGGTTTTATATTCAAATTTCTGTCTGGTCAAGAGACACTCAGTCTAACCAATCCCAGAAATTAGCCGTTTCCTTTCTCTTAATTGCAGAGAGCGCCTTGAGAGACGTGAAAAATCACAAGTTTAGAAAGTATTAGCAGCTGCTAGTTCTGTTATTAGAACAAGTCTGATGGAGCTGTTAGAGGAGTGGGACTTTCTCCTCCTTCCCTCCCTCGGTGTGCTCACCCACAACCAGAAGCTATCTTTAGCACGAGGCTGCAGCCAGAAAAGCCAACTTTTAATCCATTAATTGATAATTTGCTACCAACGATTCTCGACAGAGTTCAGCATATGAAGCCACCACATTTTTATAAACCATGTAAAAATTCAAGAGTTTATAGCCAGAGCAATCAACACCAACCTCAACACTTATCCAGGAGGGAAGACATTTCATGCAGCAAGAGGCTGCAGTGCTGGTAGCGTGACTAACGCCCGGACAAGTCGGGCGGCGTAACATGGAGAGCATGTTTCTACTCCCACTTAAATTAAAATGGGAGTGAGCAACTCAGTGGAGAAGAAAACTCAGTGATCCACTTCAGGGTCAGCGTGCCCCAAGCACAAGCATGCTGTTAGAGGAGAGCTGGGGCTGCAGACAGCTCCAAGGTCCTTGCAAATTAAACAGGGATTTTTAGAAAATCGTCAGGCTAACGAGCAACCCAAACTCACTTGTAAATCACTGTTGCCAACAATAAAATAAGCTTTCTCCAGCGAGGTGGGGAAGGACACGTCCTCCTGGGTATGCTCAGAGTTGCAGGAAAAGAAGATTACTTGGCCCTGAGATGTTCCTGCTAATCCTTACCACAGAGTAAATTGCTCATTTCAGCCTAAATTAGCTTGTAGGTGAGGTCAGACAACTCAGACATCGCGTGGCAAAAGCCCTGAGCTCACACTAACTGTGCTGAAGAACATCAGAAACCTCCCCAATATCTCAAGCTCAGGTTCTGCAGGTCTTGGTTCGACCACAGCACCCCCTCCACAGACCAGTCTGATCTTCTAACTGCCCGAACAAACACCGGGAATATTCCAGGGTGGAATATCAGGGCAGTCTGGGGTTCATAAAGCACTGTCTTAGTGGCGTAGAACAAGTCAATGGGCTTCTGAAGAGCCACCCAGCAGGTGAGAAAGGCCACCTCCATCCTGGTGACAAGAGATAAGGAGAGAGAAGGAGAAGTGGCAAACGGTAGCACATCGAACACCTACCACCCCATCTCCAGTAAAGAAAGAGAGCAACCTTTCAAAAATCTGTCCTCCACACTTCCAAAACACACTCTGGAACACTTATTATTCAAAATCATTAAAGACCCCAGCCTTTACTAGGGACTTAAAAGTTTAAGTCACTGCCTGTTCATCATCTCTCTACCATTAAAAAGTTCCTCCTTGGCTCTTTTCTGGTGGTTTTTTTTTGCGATCAGCAAGATCATTCGCCCCTTTTCCTACCCTATTTTTCAAGTGCACTGAAAATACATAGGTGTAACCAGATGGATCTTCCTCCGCTACAAGCTCCCGTGCATTCCTACCTTGAGTCTCCTAATAAATCATTAATCCACGGAGAGGGATTGACCTCCTTGAGCTTAGTTTTAAGAGAAAACAGTTGAACCTAAGCTCTTGAAGGATGCCTCAGCATATTTTATCAATATCCAGGCTTAAAATACACATCTAAAAGACAATTTCCTTCTAAAAAAGTCAGGTTGACCATAAGGATTACGATCCTATGTTCAAATGCCAAGTCTAAAATAATCTCACCTTTAGGCTAGGGTTTTTTAGAAGCACATTTTGGGCTCCAAACCTTTTAGCGTCAGCCTTGCAATAACAACTATGCTTTGCCCTGCAGCTCTAGCTGAATTCACGTTCCTCTTCAGCCCACGTCTGTAGATACCGAGAGATCACAACTGCTCAGCATCGCATTTTTCAGGCACTATCAATAGTCTGCAAGAACACAGGGCTCCTGAATAGCCACCTTTCCCGGAGAAACTTAACTGGAAGCTGAGGTAAGAAAGGACAAGCCAAGGTCAGACCAAAAAATAGCCAATAAAAAAAAGAGAAGGCAAACCAAAAACATCTTTAAAATGTGAAAAATGCAGTGCCCTTAACTGGTTAAATGTGTCCTGAGCCATAGAAAAAAATGTATTAAAACCAGCAGGACAGTTAAACCAGTTCAAAGCAAAGCTGCTAGGCTCAGAGGAGGACAACATTAGATCACATCTAACACTTAGAAGTCATTCTGGGTCCTGTTAAGAATAGTATCTGTTAAGCAGAGACCTATTTTACTAACGCTTATGCAGTTGCACGGCTCTAAAAAAGAAGATATCCCCAAAAAACTGCTCCAAACACCCTGCCTAGTAACGATATATCCCTCTCTGCTGCTTGTACCTTAAAAAGGGTGTCAAGAGGACACCAAAGTGCTCTGAAAATTCACCTTTTACTCCTCGGGCTCTGCAAACAGTTGGAATTTTCCCCTCGGACTAGAAGAGCGATCAGCAGCTCTGCAAACAAACATCCGTCAACAGGCACAAGGTCAGTCCCATCTGTAAATATGTCGTCTCCGACTCAATGGCAGGAATAAGCGGCAATCTTGTTTTTCTTGTAACCTGATATGGTTTTTACAGGGAATTCTTCTGTCCAGGACAGCGTCCAGCCCTAAATGCAGGCAAGGAGAAGCAGTAAAAGGCTCTTCACTACCTTTATTCTACAAACAGACCCTGCTCTGTCGTCTTTGTGCTCAGAGATGTCTTAGTTTACCAGTTCAGATCTTCAATTTTGCTAGCAACAACATAATAAATCTTATTTTTCCCCTTTTCACTCTTTATCCTCCTGAATTAATGCTAATTACACCCCAATTCAGTAGGAAAGGATCACACTGGGGGTTTGGGAGCAGCATAAAGTCTTCTTAAATACATCAAAAGTAACAGTGACGTTTAGTTTTGAGCTAGCAGCAAAGCTCAAACCCTATTTTTAGCGTTCATCCCTTTTCCCCATCACCAAATTAATCCTGAGCTCCCTAAACCAGAGCAAGACATCAAGTATCGAGCGCACTCGGGCTCACGTCGCTCGCATGTTACAAGCGGGGCTGGTGCGTACACTGAAATGCCGAAATCTATCTACACATTCCAAAAAAAACCCCAAAAAACCCCACCAACCCCAACCACAAACATCTCAGGTAACCTTTGGACCAGCAATTTGCACTCCAATCCCGTCCTCCCCCCATCGGCATTAAACTCTGAACTCTGAGAAGAGACTTTGCCTACGCTCGGCAACGTAATAAAGACATGGCTTTGCCGCTTGCACCATAAAACCAAAATATATTTAGAATTTGGCAGAGGGTTTCAGATCTTGCTACCAGGATGTTCCTGCTGCTGTTATTCCAGTAGACAAATACGAGAGTTTTATCACCCAAATCTTGCAAATGGGGATACACCTATCAGACAGGAATTAAAAACACTTTATAAAAGCAAATATAATACCACCCAAGATAATAATTTACAGCAACGGTGATTTTTGTGCTGGCAAAGAACCTGCCTCTGGCACTGAAACCTTTAATTTCAGCATCAGCTTTGGTGGAATGAGTATTCTTCGTACTAATTTTAAGAAAATTATCACTAACAGCTTGCTCTCCATTTTTTCCTCCTCCCTTAGGAGGTGATAAGATATAGGGGAGAGCCATGAGCATCAGGACTCAAAGGTTTAGGTCAAGTGATTTAAAGGCAAGTGATTTAAATTGATTTCTTCTGATTTTCTTTCTTTAAGCAGAAAATTAGCACCTACTTGGCAGTGGGCAGAGTCATTTGATCCCATCAAGTCCAGAGGAGTGCAGGGAAAACCTTGCTTGAGACACCCAGCTCCCTCCAAAACTGCAGCTGGGCTGTCTGGATTGAATTGATCATAGTTTCACCTTCCAAAAAAAGCTACTTAAGAGACAATTTGAGCATAAATCTCAATCCCTACTACGCCACAGACCATATACACACATGTAATTAACGACGGGATACCAGGAAAAGCCCAAGTTCCTACTTTTGAGGCAGAAACTTGTTTCAAATTTAACAGGAGCAGCGCATTGGGGTTCAGAGGAGCCTTCGGGCAGTGGTTACAGACCCCTGTTACAGCACCATCTCAAATTACAAGGAACTGGTCATTCCACCTCTTGGGTGCAGTTGAGTTGGACCGCAGCAAAGCTGATTCTCAACAAGAGGAACGGAGATGCGAGCTCACCATTTGATTTTAAACGTGACCATTGTCAACCCTAATCAGCAACTCTGCAAGAGAAACTTTAAAATTAAACCCCGAATCTTGATTCTTCCAAAAATCAAGATTTTACATACAAAATGTGATGCCTTTAAAAGACTTTGTCAGTAGGAAAAGGAGGCAAAAGAGTTTTTATAAGAAGATTAATTTAATTTGTAGCCTTGCTACAAGGCTGATGTCTCAGCCAGCTCACTGGTGAGCCAGGGCTGCAACGCTGGGATGTTTTCAAAGTAGAATTGCTGTGAATTTAATCATAACCCTCCAAGGTTCAGCTCTGCAGAAGGACCCAAGCTCACCCTGCCTCTGCAACTGCCTTTCCTTGGAGCTGTCAGATAACCGGATAAACCAGCCTGGCAAAGGATTTCCAAAGCAGAGATGTTGTTAGTGAAGAGATTTCCCGACCGATCTGTAGCTACTCGGCACCTAGCTCATTAAAAAAAACCAACAAAACAAAACAAAAAAAACCATGGCAAGTAATTCAGTGTTTTCTGTATTTTTTGTAATGACAATCAAGACCTGCCAGCCAAAAACCCAAACAAATCTCCTATAAATCACACTCCTTTCAAATTATCCTCTTCCAAAACAAGAGCTTGTACATAAAAGATGAAGAATGACTGTTTTCAGGTAGTTTAGGAAAAAACACAGAAGAGGTGCATTGAGCTCAGGAAAGCTGGAGCTATGAGGACAGTCTCACAGCAGTTATTTAGTCCTGGTTTTAGAAAGCCTGCAGCCCAACACAATTTTGTTGAGTATCTTCTATTTAATTAATTAGTCATGATCTATCAAAGACAACCCCACAGGTCTTACTTCCCATCACTCCAGTCTTATGCAAGTAAGGGGTGTAGGCGCGGAGTAAAAGGGATTTTGCACCGCAGAGCTTTAAGCTGGGCTTAAAAGTTTCAGGAGCAAATCAGCTGAGTAGAGCCAGCCCATCTCACAGCTGGTCCCAATTCCCAGGGTTTCAGTCACTGCCACTCAGCTGAGAAAAACTTCCTGCCCCAAGGATATTACTTTTTAAGGGTTATTCCTCTCACTTTAATACCTCTTCAGCTCATCAAATTAGCATAAAAAGGGCAACTGGGTGATTACGAACTGTCTCATGACTTTCCAAGAAGGAAGGTGCTTCAGGAACGTGGCTTTGTTGGTCCTGCTTAATGTTTTAACTCGCTGCACTGCACGTTCTCTGTAAAAAATGCAGAAAAAAAGGAGCTATGCAGCCCAAAATGTGAAGTCATCAAAATACGAACATACCTACCCAGCCTGGATGAGTTTTTGTCCCTGCATTCAATTAAAACAACATAGACCCTAAATTTTTCACTCTGCCTTTGCAAATTGAAAATACAGCTCAAGAGAGGATGGGCACAGCACAAATATTCCAGAAAAAGGAATTTCGTGTTGAGGATAGTCCCAGGGAAAACGTCTCCATGCAGAGTCCTTCCCACAGGACAAGCAGCCATGGGGCTTAAGTCAAAGCTGACTCCAAAAACCTCCACTTGAGCCAAGCACAAAGGAGGTGAAACCACAGTGTCACATCCCTACAACCCACCAGGAGACCGTGGAAGAAGAGCTGTGCCCATTGGATCACCTCCCTGCTCCATTTGTAGCTGCCAGAAACAGGGAGGAAGACCTTACAGCAACAGAAATTATGGAGAGAGAAAGAAATAATGAACACGCTTATTTTGAGAAGTTTTTAGGCCACTAAAGCTTACTTTTCTGGCATGACGGAGCCCACAGCTGCTCTGGAAGACCAACCAGGTATCAAAAGAGCTTTGAGGGTGTAGCTGAGGAAAAGGAAGGAGAAGCATTCAAAAGTTGACCTGTAACCATTAACCAAGGATCTTGACCATAAAGCAAGACTCCTACCACGTACAGACAGGTTCCCTACGCAGCAAACGCATCCTAGGCTTCTTTTTTTTTTTTAACCAAGGAAAATTGCATAAACCCAAAACAAGGTGAAAACAAACTTTCTCCTTGCTGGTCTGAAAAAAGATGCAGTTATTCATCCGGCTGTGGTGCCGCCTGGCTGCCCCGCTCTCCTCCCAGCCCAAAATAACCCCTCAGTAAGGATAAAAAATAAAAATATAGCTCCCCACGTGGCTGCGCAGATGTTTTTGAGCAGGAGGGAAAACAGCAGGTTACCGCCAAGAAAGCCCAGAGCAAGAGGAGACGCTTTAGAGCGGGGAAACACCCTTCGGTATCCAAGTTCCTACACCCCAGCTCGGTCTGGGGGAGGAACAATCCCAGTTCTCCAGTGATAACGTTTGTTGACACAAATAGCAACGCACAGACTTGCTGTGGAGCAGGCAGACACCACCCCTGGGGTAAGATTGCCTATATTTCACTAAAATTAAGTATTTTTAGGGTTCAACTGATCTTACCTAAAGTTGAGATCTACCCAAAGATGAGCCAAGTTGCGCTCGCGACTCCAGCAAGCAGAAAAGGATAAAAAGCAACGCCTGCTCTGCACCACTTCCACTTGTTTTTAACCCAAAACTTCCCCAAGAGACCACAGCTCACCAGTGGCGGCACAGGTCACCTGCAAACTCCTTCCCTACAGAGCCCCAACTCTGGTTCAGTCTTGTGGTAAGAATATACCCGAGCACCAACATCTGCGGGCTGAGCAAACTGCACATTCCTGAGCCAAACAGCAGATCCTTTTGCTCACGTTGTAGAAAAGAAGCTGCAAAACCACCTCAAATATTCCATTTTTTTTCCTAGCATCCTTCCTACCTCTCCACTCTTGTTACCATTAATTTTTACCGCAAGGATTTGCCTCTCCAGAAGCAGCTGCTACTGATGGGGGAAAAAAAACCAACAGTGAATCGCAAACATTTCGACAGTCCGCGAGATTACAGCTCGTTAAATAGCTCATTTATTGCACCTCATTTCCTATAATTAATTTATTATAAACTTAAGGATTATTCTTTAAATAATCTGTAACCCTGCTGGCTGATCGCTCCAAGCGCGCCGCGAATCTCTGGGATAAATCAACTCAGAACAGCTCAAATAAGTTTTAAACGTTATTTTAATTAGCAGGTATGATATAATTTAAGTTTCCAAGCTTGTTTTTCTTTCATATCTCGGTTATTAAAGCCAACATGCTGGCAGACAATAATTAAATTAAGCTGACATGATACTGTAAAAGACTATTTAATTGCTGAAGTACCCAGGTTCATTTAAACATATAATTGCTTAATTATGCGTGTATTCATTTAACATTATTCAGATTTTTTAAGTGCGCTGCTCATCACACAAGTAAGGCAAAACCTGACCTATAAATCTCAAATTTTAATTTAATTCAGCGCCCATTCAAATAAAACACAAACTGCTTTGTTAGTGCTGCTCTGCGCCCATCTGACCCCCTCGCAGCTCGCTAAGCCTAATAATCCATCAGCGCTAACGAGGAGGCACACGACTAAAGCACAACTTTATGCTTTATAAGTCAAATAAACCAATTTTTAAGTCAAGTAAATGCAGTTTTGCTCCAACAGCTCCCCCAGAAGTTGCACGGCAAGTTCACGTCAGTCCAGTCAGAATAAAATCCAAGGTATTTCAACGACCCTTCTGCTACTCACTAATTCTGCCACATTTATATATATTTTTTGATGAGCCCAAGATGTGCTACTTGCCAGCCACCTCTAGTTCTGGGAGGAAAACCACCCCAAAGTCTAGTTTTCAATAGTTTGCTGAAATCTCAGGTTTACCTGATTTTTAGCTGATTTGCCATGGGAAACCCGCAGCACACCCAGACAGTCCATTAAAAGTAATACGAAAAAAGCAAAATAATTTGCAACCGAGGAACACAGACCTGTCTCGGGAAACTTCCTTTGCTCAGCAGCTGGACCACATCTGCTTTGCACGCTTCAAGACCCCTTTGCTTCCCCCATGACACCAGGTTTTGGGGTATTTTGTCTTAAAAGCATATATTTTTTTAACTTGCAGGTTTGATACTGTTATTATGGGAACATTCCTGAACTGCGCTAAAAGCCTGCAAAGCTTCGTTAGGCTTGAAATGTTGTTATAACAACAACTAAATTGAACAAAAATCAGTGTTTAGGCTAAACCTTGTCTAACGAAGGAGACAAACCTCACATGCCCTCAGCTCTCTCCCTTTCCTAAATCAGGAATATTTCTTTGGAAGGCAACAAACCAACATTAAATCTCTCAAATTTCAAACCAATTCATGACTTCCCACTTCCGGGCTATCGCTCACGGAGTTTCTGGTTTCAGGATGTTTGCCCAAGTCCTTGTCGCTACCAAACAGTTCCTATTTTCGGGTGGTTTTTTTTTTTTTTTTTTAAGGCTGTTTTATGTTTCTCTGGATCCGTGCCATCTCCCTCCTCTTTCAGGCTTTGCCATCGCCTCAGAGTGAGAGTCAGGGCAGGACCATCCCGAGCCTTCTGGCAAAGTTATAATTAGTAACTCTCCTCCTGCTCGCAGTAATGAGCGGCAACACAGACACGAACAGTTAACTAAGGGACAAAATTCCCCCTCCCCAAAATACTGGGAAAGGTAACAAAGCTGCTTTTCCCCATTAAAATAGGGATTAAAAAAACCCAGGAGGCAAGTTTTGCTCCTCAAACGCACACCGGCACTTCCCAAATACTTTGGTCTCAATAATTTTGGACAAAAAACTCCCCATTTTCCTTCAATTCCAGATGAAGGCAACACACAGCACAAAGTTCCTGCAGGAAAAGCTCAAAAGTATCAAGAAAGAGGGATGAAAAGTGCCTAAAAAGGAAGAGTTTTGGGTTTCTGCGGGTTTGGGTCCTCCTCCCCAGTTCTCAGCTGGGAATTTCAGCCTCACTTTGAGGTATCTCGCATCCTTCCCCCATCCCGACACCTTTCCCTTGATGCTCTCCAAGCGATATTTGGATCCGTATCCCAATGGAGCCTTCCCTGCGTGGAGGTGTCCACTGTATGGCAGGAGATGCGAATTAAGACAACCACAAGTATGTAGTGGACGAAAAACGCTCTTAATCCTGTCGGTCATCGAAGCAGAGAGAAACGCGACACTGGTTTTTCGACACCTTCCCCAAATACCACCGAAGTTCCCAGAGGTGCTGCCGCTCGGAGAAATCAGAGCAGAAAAGCCCTGCGCTGGAATTTAACTTTTGCTCTCAACCTAAAATGAACTTTCAGTATTTTCTCCAAACCGATATTTAATGACTATCAAACCCTTTTGAGCTATTTAATAAAAACAAGAGGTTGCAGAGTGCTCGCTTGAAACTAAAACCGGGGTTTTTATTACAAACCAACGTCAAAACATCCCAGCTTGCTTGACAGGAGCTTCGGCAGCACAAGCGGCACGCGATAAACCCTTCACCCTTCCATGTCGCTGATCCGATACGGCATCAATTAATTTATGTGTCAGTCCAGCAGAATTCCAGTCCTTTTTCCACTGCTGCGAGTTATCCGTAGCTCGGTTCTGGAAGTTTTAGAGCAAGACGACAACTCCTTCATGGCTTGTATACAACCGGGTCTTCTTAACCCTGGCTAAGGAAAGTTATTTTGATATTCTGCTTTGAAATAACCAAGACCCGAATCAGCCAGGGGACTTAACCTGGAGAGGAAGGTGGATTCAGAAGCGGCACGCGAGCTCCCTGTGTTGGGATTCCCTGGCTCCGCCGGGCAGCTTCCCCTTTCGCATCCGCTCTGCAGAGCCGCTCTTTGAATCACACTAATCCTCACCCAAAAAAAAACCAGTAACCCTGCCAATATTTCTCCAAAAGCTTTTGGATTTAGATGTTAGAGACCTTTAAAATGCCTATTATTCAATTACACCCCAAAAAACCCCTACCAATACCCTTGTAAGCTTATAGAGACTTCGTTTTCCTTCTTTTCATAGCAAGAAAGCTCAAAAACCAGATTAAAACCTGGACTCAGACCCTTCCTCCAGCAGTATCGGGGACAGATTTCTTCCCCGCTCACTGTTTTGGTCGAAGCCGAGATGCAATTCATCCTAGAATTTAACACAGACAGTGTGCAATAAGCCAGGAGGCAATACGAAACCCCTCCTAACAGCCACCATCAGTTGTTCTTCCTTCCCTGCGCACGTTAACATCCCTTATCCGCTGCTTTCCAGGGAGATTTAGGCTTTATAGAACCCTCCCAAGCAGATGCGGTCAGGTTACGGTGATCCACCCGCTGCTATCTCCCAAAACAAGATGCCATCCTATTCTTGTGCCCCTTTTATATTTAGGAAGGCAACGCTCGCAACGACCCCGCTGCTGTAACGAGGAGGAAATATTATTTCACGAAACATCACCCATCACTACGAATGGCAAAGTAACATGGCCAGGATGTGCCTTTATCCTCCCCGTTCACCACCAAATCCAGGGAACGCTGACATTACGCATTAGCGCCGACTCAAATCTCACAGATTTCACCCCGTTTTCACTGGCAGAGCTGCACCTGGGTTCCTTCTCGGCAGAATACTCGGGATTTTGTGCAGGGTTAAGGTAAAATACCTTCCTGCAAATAAATGGTTTACATTCCTGAACTCAGTCCAAACACTGTTTGCCAGTAGATAATTACCAGACCATAAAGTTTACTTTGGAGAAATTGTTCCAAAATATCAAGAAATCGTAACGAGGGGCGTTTGATTACGTACATTCAATTACAGCTCCCCTCGACCGAAGTGCGGAAAACTGAAAATAACTTAATAAAAAGTAATTAGAAGCACCGGAGCAACTGGCAGGTCGTTTGCCGGGGTGAGATCGATTCCTACCTGTGCCGCTCTCCAACCAAAGCACAATCCCCATTTCCTCTTAAAACAGAAACGGGATTTACTCTAACAACGATGGCTTCATTGCCTGCGGTAATTTAGCTAATAGCTGGTCACCTCCACCGCAGTCACACTCTGAGTATCATCAGATAATGCAGCAACAACAGTTATTCAGCTTTAAGTAATTAATGTAGTTGGAGGGGAATAAAATCATCAGGAAAATCGTGTTTTACTACTTTTACATGAGTAATCCCGTCCTCTGCCAAGGTGCAAAGATTAGAGGCCGTGTGGGAACAACCGGCCTCAAGCGGGTGGTGTTCCCCCTCCCCCCTGTACATCACATTTATTTACAGTCGCTATCGCGGTTCCTCGAGTTCAGGTGTGGAGAATTCAAATATTTTCTTCTACCTCGTGTTTTATAACACGAAGGGGCCCTCGTGTAACACCAGGAAACGGCCAAGGGCCACCTTTAACCCACACAGCCTTAAACTGAATACTAGAAACTCATAGTAATGCAAATTCAATTTACATTAATCTCTGCAAACACTTATGTTGGTGATAATCCCACCAAAGATGAATTACTTATGCACTAAAGTTACAGCAGCCTTTTAAGTGTTTGCAGGGTTGTAATCTTCAATATTTCGGTTGCCCAAAGCACTTTGGTTCATTTTCTTGCCTAAATTGAGCTAAACTTTGCCACGACAAGCTTAAACAGAGCTTAAATAGAGCACTTAAGCTTAACCTGAAGTTGCTGTGCCACAAACAGGTAAAACCAAACCTCCATAAAACTACAGCGAGTGTTTTAAGTCACTCAGATGACCCTGAAACTTTGACGGACGATGCAGATACAAAAACCAGAAGCCAATAATCCAAGCTCAGCAAAGCGACAGCCCCAGGGCATCTCACACAACCCAGGGGCGGGTGGGGGGGGGGGCCTTTGCTGCCCTGTAAAGCTACCGGGCAACACAAACTCGTTACTGACTTAATTACCAGCTTAATTCTTCACATTATAACGTACGTCCCTACGAGCAACGGCGCTGCCTATGTTTATTCTTAAAACCACGCTGTGAACTGTTTGATGGGAGTACACGGTACATATCCAAAGAATAACGGGGCTTTTAGGAGTTTTTGTGGGAAAACTCCTGCTAAAGAGAGCAGGGAAGCTTTAACCTTATTCAGAGTAAAAACTATTTGTATGGTTTTTTAAGTTTGAAAGGCAATGGTGAAAATAAAAAGCAGCCAGGGAAAAAAGTGCTGCGGGTGGGGGGGATATAAGGATGCGCTCCTTAATGAACGTGAGAGCAGCCTGAGTTTATAACAAACATTCTTTTACTCCCTGCTGTTAATTAGCCCTGTGAAGCTGTATCTCTTAAGGCCAACACGCATTCGAAACAAGCAGGAAGAGTCTTCCTTCACTTTCACACCAGCGGCTAATTACTGCATCAAACGAGCGCAGGAACCGAGTGATGGTGTGAACGGACCTCGCTCCTCCAGCATTTCACCCACAAAATCCCCGGGGAAAGCAGTTGCTCCCCGGTCGGCTTCGGATTCCAACAGCGCCGAGGTTTTCCCCTTCCCACCCAACACGGTGCCCAAAAACGCAGGAGAGCAGCTCAAGAGTTTCCCTTCTCTCGGTGCTGAGCCCTCCAGCTTTATAATTTCCAAACAACTCCTACAAAAGTAGAAAACAACTTGGAAAAAAGAGCAAATTCAGCTTGAAAACGTAAAGAAACCCACCAGCCGCGCCAGCTGAAGACCAGGCAAGCAAATCGTCCTGTGAAAAGCTCAAAAGGGGCCCAAGGACCGGCTGAACGACCGTGGAGCGGGTGTTATGGCGGAGAAGCGGCAGGCGGGCGGCTCAGTACCTCAGGGCTTCTCGGCAAGGCACCACCGACCGACCAAACCCCCCCCCCCCCAATCCCGCCAAGGGCACCGGGCCGGCGGGCACACGCACACCCCATTCCGGGCCCAACCTGCTTCAGCTCCCCGGTTCCGATCGTCCTCGCTGTCCCTCCGGTTCCCCCCTCCCCAACCTCAGCTCCGAGCCAGCGGCCGCCAGGCCTGGCTGCAGGGCCAGGGCGGGCGAGCGGGCGGCCTAGGCCTAACGGCGCGGCGGGAGCCCGCTCCTCCCCCCCCCCCACCCCTCTTCCCGCCTCGCTGGGCCCGGGTCCGGTCCTACCCGGTCCGGTGAGGGTCCCCCGGGTGAGGAGCGAGGCGGGGGAAGGCGGAGACGGCGTCACTTACCGCGGGCCGTGGGGCCGGGCCTGGCCGCTGCCTCCGCGCAGGAGCCGCCGCTTCCTCCTCCCGTCCGCCGACAAAATGGCGGCGGCAGGAAGTGCCCCCGCGCCGCCCGCCCCGCCCCGCCCCACCGCACGCACTCTGCGTACCGGCCCGCCAACGGCGTAACCCGCCCCGTACCGACCCTACGACAACGGCGCAATTCACGCACACACCCCACACGCCCCCCCCTCCCCTCCTTCCCGGACCTACGCTAACGGCGTAGCGGGACGGGACGGGGGCTCCGCCGCGCGGGTTACGCCGTTCCCACCTTCCCCCGTACGCAAACGCCGTAGCTCCGCGCCGCACTTACGCAAGCAGCGTAACCCAACGATCGCAGGCGGGAGGGCGCTCCCCGCCGAACCGAGCGACCCCCCCCGCCCCCCCTCCCGCTCCGCCCCCCCACTCCCCTCCCCTCGTACCGGCGGCGGGGCCGCGCTTCCCCCCTACCGAACAGCCCGGCCGGCGATTGCGCAAAGTGCGTACGGCGCGAAGAACACCCGCCCCCCCCCTCCTCCGCTCCCCTCCCGCCGCTTTGCGCAGCGGCCTACGCAGCCGGCGCGTGACCGCCGCTACGCTAACGGCGGTCCCGCACCTCCGCCTTACGCCGTTTACGCGGCAGGGGGCCTCCAGAAGGAAAAAAAAAAAAAAAAAGGCAAAACAAAAAAAACCCCAAAAAACCAAAACCCCAACCGACCAAACCCTAAACCACCACCACCACTACGACCGGGCGGGTTCCGCGCCGCAGTTTACGTAAAGGGCCCTCCCTGACGCAGCGGCCGCATTACGCAATGCGGGTTACGCCGGCGGAGCGACGTACGAGGCGTTGGTGAATCCCGGCACCCCCCTCTCCCCGCCAACGCCCCCTCCCCTCCCGGCCCCGGTACCCGCCGCCCCGGCGGGGGTCTTACCTCAGGCGGTCAGCGGGAGGGGGCCGGCCCGGACGAGCCGCCCTCCCGCCGGCTCCCGCGGGGCCCCTGAGGGACGGGGGAGGCGTCACCGGAGCGGCGGCGGCGGGGGAAGGAGGAGGAGGAAGAGGGAGGAAGAGGGAAGGGGGGGGGGGGAGAAGGCGGCCGCGGCGGGGGGGAGGGGAGGGGGAGACGGGCACCGAGGGGCAGCGGGTCCGGCAGCGGCGCCGCACTGACCTCACCGCGCTGCGCCTGACGTCACGGCGCAGCCCGCCCCGCCCCGCCGCCGAGCCGAGAGGAGCCCAGCCCCGCCCCCCCCGCCTCCCCACCCCGCGCGCGCGCGCGCGGGCGCGCCGGGGGACGTCACGCGCTGGGTGATGCGGGGCGTGACGTCGTGCGACGCAGAGGGGAGTGACGACACAAGACAGCCTTCCCCGCCACACCCCCTCCCCCCCCCCCCCCCCAAATCACCGGCCGCGTCCCGGCACCACGGTCCGTCCCTGCGCTGGGGGGGGCTGAGACCGGGGCAGAGCTCGGTGCAGGAATGAATCGCCTCCCTCAGCCTCTAAACCCGCCCGCTGCGGGACTTCGGGGGGCGAAAAAGGGTTTTTTTGGAAAAACACTTTTTTGGGGGGGGGGCAAATAAGGGGGTTTTGGCAAAACAAAAAACTTTGGGGGGCGGCAAATAAGGTTTTTTTGGCCAAAAAATCCACTTTTGGGAGGCAAATAAGGGAGTTTTGGAAAAAAAAAACTTTCTGTGGGGCAAATAAGTGGGTTTTGGCAAAAAAAAAAATCCCTTTTTTGGGGTGGCAAATAAGTTTTTTTGGCAAAAAACAACCATTTGGGGGGCAAATAAGGGGGTTTTTTGGCAAAAAAAAACTTTTGAGGGACAAATAAGGGGATTTTGGGAAAAAAAACTTTTTGGGGGCAAATAAGGTTTTTTTGGCAAAAACATTTTGGGGCAGCAAATAAGGTTTTTTTGGTTAAAAAAAACCTTTTGGGGGGCAAATAAGGGGCTTTTGGCAAAAAAAACCCCACCTTTTTTGGGTGACAAATAAGGGGGTTTTGGCAAAAAAAAACACTTCTGGGGGGACAAATAAAGGGTTTTGGGGTAAAAAACCGAAAAGGATTTACTCCACATGCAGCCTCACCTCACCCAATCATGACTTTTCTTTCTTTTTTATTTTTGGTTTTGGTTTGGTGAATCCTTTAGGAAAGAGGTTTAGAGTCGGAGGGTGCGGCCACAACCTGTAAATTCTGCCGGAAAAAGGGTTTTTTTAGGGGAAAGCTAACAATTTTCTTCACTTGGAGTGAATTCCCGCGCAACCGACTGCCCCGTTACTAGAGATAATCGAGCTGCTGCTTCGTAAACTAATGATCAACCCAAATTCTCCGGCTGTAACGGAGGGAGATGAAAACGAATGCATTTCCCAAGAGGAAAAATTCTGCCTTTTTGGGAAATTTTGGGAAATAATCAAATAAAAATTCCCTCACCGGAGTATTTTAGGCGTTAGGAAGGATGAGGGAGGAGGGAAGGACGACGGCTCCGGCCCGCCGGCATTAGCACTGCACTTAAAACCCAACGAGCCGCTGGGATCGAATCGATGCTTTTATTATTTTTCCAAACCTCAGCTTTTTTGGGGGGGTTGGTTGTTTTTTTTTTTTCCTTTTTTTCACCTTTTTCTTTCTAAAATTCCACCCCCCACCCCCCGCCAAAAACAAAAACAAAAACAAAAAACCCCAAACAAAACAAAAAAAAACCCAAGCGGAGCCGCAGCCGGAGGGTTTCTCAGGGAAGGTACGGCTTCCTGCGCTCTTCGTCCTAAAACAAAAAAGGAATTTGCAGAAACGAAGCAAAATTAATCTTAACGAGATGAGTGAAGCGCTGCGGCTGCTCCTTAACAACGCAGCCGGGTTCCCTCCCCTTAATTAAAATCAAAATTGGACAACTTCGGGTGCTGCGCTGAAAAAGAACAAGAAATCAAACAAAAAAAAAAATCACGGATTATACCATCACCTTCACGCAAATATTCACAGTTATTCCGGTTGCGGCTCCGAAGCCGCTGGTGGAGCCTCTTCCTCCTCCTCCTCTTCCTCGCTGCAGCCGGCCGCAGCCGCCGCCTCGCTCCCGTTTTCCTCCTCTTCCTCCTCTTTGCCTGCCCAACCCTCAGTTTCATTTTGGGGGGAAACCGCCGATTCTTGCGGATTTTCGGGAACCGCGGGCACCTCTTCCATTGCTTCCGAAGATGGCGGCGCCGCTTCCGAAGTCACCGCAGCTGTCGCTTCCGACGTCATCTCCTCTGCTTCCAGCTCGTCGTCTTGCAGGAACGGGGGCATCAGCAGTGGTTTGGGGGGCTGATCTTGCTCCCCTAGATTTTTAAGGAATTCCTCAGGTTTGGAAAACTCTTCAGAAGGTTCTGCTGCTTCCGTAACTTCCCCGATTCCTCCTCCTCCTCCTCCTCCTCCTCCTCCTTCCTGGGCAACCTCCACTGCAGTGGTTTCGGTCGCTCCTTCCCCGGTGCCATCTCCGCCTTCCAAAGCTTCATCCACGTCCTGATCCCCGATTTCATCCGTAAAGGGATCTTCTCCCTATGGAAAAAAAGAGATGGGAAAGAGACGAAGAGTCATCGAGCTGCAACGAGGCAAAGGGAATCTCCGCCGTGAAAATGCGGGAGAGGTGGTGGGGGTTTTTTTGGCAAGGGAAAAAAAGCAGCTCAGCGACGGATGATTCTTAATACAGTGGAAAAAAGAAAATAATAATAATAATCCGTCGTGGAAAATCCTGAAGGATTTGCAGCAAGAGAAGAACCCCAGGAGAAAAAAAAAAAAAAAAAAAAAGATCCCACACCTAGGAGGAGTGGAAAGAATCAGTTGGAAAAAAAACCTAAAAGCTCCGGTGCGGGAGAACGGTGCCGGTGTTGCTGGGGTTTATCGGCTCCGCTCCTCACCCAGGAGGAATTTGGGTTTAACCAAGACGCTTTAAAATCCAAAAGGAATTCCTAACAACTCTCCGTTCCTGGTTTCCAACCGCCAACGGCTGGATTCCCCTTCCCTTGCCGGGAAGAGCGGCGACGCTTCCAGGTTTTCATCTCGCCTTTATTTTGGTTTCTTTTCGGGAGACGATGCGGTCGTGACCTCGCAGCCCACGCTCTCACCCAGGCTACGTCCTACCGTGAGGGGTCTCTTGGGGACACCAAGACCCTCCAGATTTTGGGGAGGGGTGGGTTTTTTGGGGGGTGATTTTGAGTTTTGGGGGGGGATTTTTGTGTGGTGGTTTTTTTTCTTAAGTTTGTTTTTTGACCTCGTTACCTTTATTCAGGCCGACAGTGGATCCTAGCACCGCTCCCCCCCTCGGTTTCGGGGAGCGAGGCGGGGCTCTGCTTGCGTTTCCAGAGTTTGGGGGTGCGGGGTGAGCACTTGTAGGGTCCAAGAAGGGGTGTCGCTGTCCTACAACCTCCACCTTGCCAGAGAGGAGATGCCCCACACACACCCTGTGCTGCAATCCGAGTTTCTAAAATTTCCTTTTTTCCGGGCCCCCCGAGAGCCGCCCCAACCCCTCGCAGGTCACCACGGCGAAAAGGGGAAGGGAAGGAGGGCGGGCGGCATGCCGACGACTGGCAGAAACTTCGCCTGAAATCTGATCGACGGCGGCGGGGGGGGAAGAGGTTCTGGAAAGCAGGATGGGACGGGGGGGGAAAAGAAAACCAAAACCAAACTCTCCGGACCCTTCCTCCTTTTTCCGCGCCCCCCCCCGGGGTTAATATCTGCCTCGATCAGAGATTCAGCCCAGGTTGGCTGCCTCCATGCGAGAAGATCCATGCAGGTGGAGGAGAAACCTCAACGTTCATCTTCTCTGGCTCAGGATCACAACCTCCGGAGGTCGTGGAGGGAGAAGATATTAAAAAAAATATATCGGGCTCTACCTCGCGATCTGGACCCCAACGTCCGTTATCGCCGGGAAAAATCTACCGGGGGATGTGAAGTCCACTCGTGGTGGAGACTGTCACGGTTTCCCTTGGGAAGGGCGAGGCGTCCCGCCATCCCTCCGAGGAGGAATCGTTAGGCCAATGGTCAAGAACTCATCTCTTGATGCGGCCAAGTCTTGATTAATTAATCGCCCTGCGTCTCTGGCCTTCCTTTCATGGGGGAAGGTTTGCCGAGAACGTTTATGGCGAGGCGGCTCTTGGCATTACCTGGAATCCTCAGATTTTCCTCCACCCCTTTTCAGTCTGGTTTTGCACCTGGGAATGATACGGAGACCGTGCTGGGATGGATCCGAAGATCTCCTCCTGCCGATGGACAAAGGTCAGGTGCCCGTGCTGATTCATTTAGATCTGCCGGCAGCCTTTGATACCGTTGATCATGAGGAGATGTGGACGTGCCTGCGGACCCTGGCAGGGGTAGACGGAGTTGCACTTGAGTGGTTCCAGTCTTTTGGGGATTTTATTTTATTTATTTTTTTTTAATTTTTTTTTTAAATTTCTCTGAGAGATTCCCAGAGGTTTGCACCTCGTCTGCCCCGAGGGCTCGCTCGCTCTCTTTCTCCTGTGGGGTACCGCAGGGTTTTTATCTCACCCTCCTGTTCAACGTGTATGAGAGGCCGGTTTAAGGCGAGAGACGGCCATCCTACGCCGACAAACTCTCAGCTCAAAGTCTCTTTTCACTGGACCCAGAGGGTGGAGTTGCAGTTTTTATTTATTTTTTTTATTTTTGGGGGGGAGGGAGGGCTAGATTTTAGCAGAGACTGGGCATGACAAGAGCTAGCTCAGTCCAGGTTTAGACCAAAAAATAAAAACCATGACGCCGGTGGGACAGGGGAAACATCTGCTCCCCCGTGCTGGTGGTGGGGGGTGTGTGTGTGGGCATCTGCCTGCCCTTGTCTGCCAGGTTTGCAAACAAGGGGCTCTCTCCTGTCGGATCCTGGGCTGTTCCCGGATTTCCCAGGAAACAAGCAAGTAGCCAAAAGCGCTTCTTTTTTCATCTTCGCCTGGCGGAGGAGGTTGCGACCTTTCCTCTCTCAATCTCTCTCTCTTTTTTTCGGATGCGGACCTCGCCCGTTAAACCCACGCCGCCTCCGGACCCGCGGATAACCGCGAGACACTTTTAGGCCGGACATAACCGCCCGGCTGGCTCGCTCGGCGGCGTTCCCGCATGGAGCGGATTCCCCCCCATGCTCTGAAGACTGTGCTTGCCTTCCGGACTTCTTTCTGTAATTCCGAACGCTGGTTTGGGCTTAAACGAACCCTACCCTGACCTCTCCTCGTGCTCCGTCTCGGCTCTGAAGATCGGCTGGGGCGTTCTCTGCCACTTCCCAAGGGAAGAGGAGGAAAAAAGCTGGGGTGGGGGGTAGGAGGGGGGAAGCTAACGAGGGTGTTTCAACTCCCAGGAATCGGATGCACCTCCCCGCCTCAGGGTGCTCCATCATTTGGTCGAGCTGCCGGGAGCGCTGCAGAGCCCGGCTCTTTTAGACGGCGTAAAAATTCCCCCCCGCCGGTGCAGGGCGAGCGGGTGGGCCAGGAGCCATCCACGTCGTGATTCAATCCCAAATGGACTCAAGCAGCGGCTTCCCGACCCACACACTCGCTTCCCTGCGCTGGGGGAAACCTGGTGTCCCCCGCCAAGGCCACAGCTCGAGGCGTGGCTTTGGGGAACTGGAGTTCCTTTTTGCTATTTTTGGTTTCTTTAATTACGTTTCCATTTTGGACGGTTTTGTAAATTGATCTACGCGCGCCTGGGAATGACAGTTAAGTAAAAAAAAAAACAAACAAACCAAAACAAAACGAAAAAACCAAAAACAAACCACGAGAAGTGGTAAACCGCCTACAGAGAAAAGAAACCAGACCCAAGATTTAGAGATAAAAAGGCAACAGAGTGGAACCTACGCTTCTCCCCATCGTACGCAGCAAGGCTCCTGTCACCGACACGCAGCACACAGCGAGACGTGGCTCCGTGCTGCTCCAGGAACTCGGCACGAGTTGCCGACTCTCTCGTTCACTCACCTTGAGGTATTTTTCCAGCATCTTTACGATGTGTTTGTTATTCAGGACGCTCTTGGCGACGTGTAAGCTGGTCTTTTTGAATTGCTCTGCAGCCATCTGCAAAGGAACCGAACATTGGGGTCACTTCAAAGGGGGAAGAGTTCCAACGAGGAGCTCGGCTCAAGAGTTTGTATTCCCTCCTCCTCTGCAGGGCATGGGAAGCCTGATCGCAAATCCCAGAAAACAACACAAAAAAAGCGGACGCAAGGAGCGCCCGCCTGCGTTTCAGCACCAGCAGCTGGAACATCCCCCAGATATCCTGAGATCAAGTCCAGGACAGCGACGTTCACGTCCGACCCTCAGAGGAGACGAAGACCACCCTGAGGGATGTGCGACACTGACTGCAGCTCACCCCATCTTCATCTGCAATGTCCAAAGCCCCTCTCCGGTCCGTGCCAAATGAGACATCAATTACATCTCATTTATGAATTCCCCAAGCACCCTCAAAGGCAGTTTTTAACTCTAATTTTTATAGCAAGCACTGCAAATCTTAGAAAGAGGAGGTGTTTAGCCTGCACGTCTGCACAGTACGGCTGGACAATGTACCCTGCTAAACCCCCAGCGCAGAAGAAAAAGCCAGATCTCCCTTTTAAGATCACTTTTTCTGTTCACCTCCCCATTTCTCATCCGCTCACGTTTCCTCACAGAAGAGCAAACCTTGCACAGCCTATCCACAAGCATCCCACAACCCTTTATAATTCCCCAGTCAGTGGCTTCATCTCACAATGCGATCAGAGACTGTACCAGGTTTTTAGAAGCCACAAATAAACCTCAAGTGCCCGGACCGACGTCCCCTCGCCCCAGCAGAGATGAAACGTTCCAGTTCGGAAGTGAGCAGGGCTGCTTACCCTGCGGTTTCTGTTGTGATCGGCAGATCGCAGGTGCCTCTGGAGGAGGTGGTTCTGGGCAGGAATTAACATGTCGCATGCCATGCAGTGAGCTGCCTCGATCTTCTTGAAGAAGTGTTCCTGGCCAATACCTACAGAGGCAACAAGACGTCAGCCAAAATCCCAAACAAATGAGATGTTCGGCTGGTTAACGTTGCCTTTCCACCCCCTCTAACAACCCCACGTCACAGCCAACGCACTAATTCAGCATATTCCTTCCAGTTGCTGCTTTCAGAGACAAAAAAAAAAAAAAAAAAAAAAAAAAAAAGAAATATCACATACGTTGCTCTAAGATGGGGAGGAGTTATTCTGCTCCAAAACAGATCGTACCGACACAGTACCCAAGCGTAGGAGGAAGAGAGACGGGGATAACAGCCTGAGGTACAAAGCCATCGACTTACTATTTTCCTCAGTCCTAGCCAAAACCAGCTTGCCTCGCCAAAAATCTATTTAAATAAAGGTGGAAGGGACAACTCGCGCTTCCCCCAGCTCTGGGTTCGTTCCTCCTCCCTACTTAAGCTCAGGTTTTCTGCCTGCCAGATGTTATAGCTGACATGCAGCTTAACTAAACTCCACTCATCACTCCCAGTACAAACGTGGATGAGCACTGCAGACTGTATCAGGGACAGGCACGTTGATGATGCTGAGCAGATTTTTCCCCAATCACGCTTGTTGCCACAACAGATCAACTTCGCCCCTTTCTCTTAACATTAAAATCAAACAGGGGATCTGGCTGCATTAACTGAACAGCCACAAAAATCAACAATTCCTGGGGTTTTTTCCTCCAATTACCTCATTTTAGTATCTCTGACATTGCATGAGCCTTGTGGATCTGCTGCTTGAGAAACTGCAGCGAGGATGGGCACTCCCCCTTCCCCACCATGACGATTTATTTCACAAAGTTGGCAAAAAAATACCCAGAACCTGAGGCTGAGTTACCCAAATCCTTCATGTTTGTGCTGCTGTATCTCTGTGGGAGCAGTATTTATTTTTCTTGGTCTCACTTGGTCTCTGGACGCAGAATAGACACTTACCCTTAAAAGGATCCGGCTTCTGTTTTGTGCCCTCTTTCTCGGTCAGCTCCTGGCGCCGCTTCTCGATTTTCTTATTCCTGTTGACAATGTACTCCTAGAAGGGAAGAGGACAAAACTCGCTGTCCTCCACACAACGCACCAAAATGATCGAGCGGCTCAACAGGGAAATGAGCTCTCCAGAGAAAACCCACAGGGAAGATGGCAGTTGGTGAATTAACTAGACAAGGCAGGCGTTTTCCCCTCCCCATCCCCTGTCATTTCTACCAGAGAAAGAGATGGAAAGATCCAAATCGGAGCCAGACAGAAGCCTGCTCCCATGTCACCATCAGATTCCTTGTGGGAGACCCCAAATCCTTGAGAAATGCCCCCAAAATGCAAACAGTGGTCATGCAGAAAATAAAACACCTGTCTTTATCTTGCCTTCCTCAGCTCTAGACGTGTAGATAGTGAACACCATCTCTGGAAAGTTAACTTCTGGCCTTCTTATTCAAATACAGACAATTAACTTTCCCTCTCAACATGGAAACCTGTGAGAAACTGCATCACACAAACTGATGTCATTGGGTGATGCGTTAACAAGTGGTGACGCGAGCTGACCAAGCAGGGTGCTGTGTGTGGATGAATCTGTAGCCCCTTCCACTCTCCGTGTAAGCCTGGAAATCCCAAATTCAGCCTGAAAATCCCAGCACAGATGCAAGGAATGGTAGAGCTAACGCTGGGCAACCCACCTACCTGCAGAAACTCGACCGTTTTATCCGGGAGTTTGGTACCGATGTATCGCAAGGTCTCTTTGTGAAACTTGCTCTGGAGGTGTTTCTGGATCTCCTCTTCCTCAAAACTGCGGAACTTGCAGACGGAACAGGCAAACTGGATTCTAAACACAGCAATCGTACTAATGAGGAACGAGCTCAACTTAACGAGAACATCAAGAAAATTACGACCATTACAGCTCCTGTTGTAGTTTGCTACCTCCCACGTTTTTTTCCAAGTGCCACCCCACACAATTTTACTTTGTCTTGGACTTTTATAATCGCTATAGAACCTGTGCAGATTAAACAGCCCCTACTTCTTCACTAAACTAAATGCTACGGGAGCGATTGCTAAAACCCTGCACGAGTTTCAAAGTAACTAGAGAAATTCATAGGGCAGGAGGTGAATCAGCACTCTTTGATATGAAGATCCTCTCCCCCATGCGGGAAAGCCCTGAAATAACAGAAACGCTGGTGCTGCCTTTGCTGATCAGTCCGTCTTGAGATGACTTATTGTTTTAATAGCAAGGATGCATATATAGCCACTTAAAACACCCTTCTGAATTTGTAACTCTACACACTGATGTACGTATTGAACACCACAATATTCTCCTTACCTTAAAACAGTCGTAAAACACACAAAAGGGAAAAAAAAACATGCTGACATCAGAATGCAGAGCCCCAAAACACGATCCCCCAGCAGATTTCTCCCACATTCGTGCAGAGGAATTATCCTTGGTCAATATTATTCACAGAAGTGCTGGGAATGGACTGGCTGATTGCTTTCCTTACCTGTCCATAGCACGATCACGCATCCGATCTCTTCTCCGCTGCTTCTCCCTCTTCTTTTTCACTTCCTCGTCATCATCTTCACAGCCATCTCCAGATGCTAAGGCGGGGAAAAATCAATCAGAATTACTGTGCTCACAATCACCCACTTTGCTGGCTGAGGTATTTTGGGGCCCAAGTCCCTTAGTTTCCTCCTCACTCTCAGCTTTGGGAAGTCAAGACGTCTTTTGGTCTCTGGAAGCTCTCTCCCTCCCAAGCCGGCTTCCAACCGCAGGGAAGCAGCAGGCTCTTTCCAAGGTCTCCGGGAGTTATTGTAAAACCCAAACCCTCCTCTCCTCCAGCTCCCTGAACTTTCCACAGCAACTCAAGCCTTCATAGGCAGCGACAGGACACGCCATTAGTGGAAAGAGTCCTGACTTTTAGGATGCTGCAAAGACACCGCTCTATCTCCATTCCTTGGGAGAAGCCACTACTTTCTCCCCAAATTCACATTTTTTTTTCCCTATTTTTCACAAGGCTGAAAATGCTACTCCAGAAAGTTAAGCAATAAAAACCAGCAGAGATGCTAGCAGTGCTTGAGTAGCAGTGCTGCTTCATTGGGACAGTTTTGGCTATATTCCTCATGTCGCCTTCCCAATCATTCCTTGGTAATTATTGAGAAAGCAAAAAAGAACTAAAGATTCAGCTCGCCTCGTGTTTTGGGGCAGAAAGCTCCAAGTCAGAGGTCTATCAGCCTCACAGGACTCGGGTAATAATTCACCTGCAATGTTTTCAGGTAAAGAAGCCCGGAGACTGGACCCCAGCATCAGAGGGAGGCTTAAACAAGAATTTTAACATCCAGCCACACCTCAGTTTCAATCCTGGAAACAACCTAAAAGTGGCAACAAGAGTCCTACATGTGGTTTTCCCCAAGTCACTCTAATGCAGAAGGCACAATGTGCTTGGGGTTGATGCGTCTTTACCAAAAATTACAATCCAAAACCAGCTGAAGTGGTTCCAGCTACTTTAGACCATACACTTTTAAAATCAGTGCTCTAACATACCTCGATATATTCCCATCTATTTGGAAAAAAATTAAAACAAAACAAGGTTTAGCCCAGTGCCTGAAGCCTCCACTCAAAATTATTTAGTTTATGGTATTTTTCCTCTGCCCTGTTGCGAGACGCACACGTCCTCACCGCTGTCCTCCAAGCAGCACAGGAAAATAAACTAACATTGTGGCCAATATCCATTCCTACAGATGGCAACCGTCCGTGCTGAGAAGCCCAGAAAAAACAAAACCGTTCCGGCACTCCCCTGCTAACCAGCGCAGCACTTCTGTGCCACGACGGGCAGCGCCGGAGCCTTGGACTGGTTAACAGGTCGCAGCAGGAGTTGCATCAGCCTCTGACCGAAAAAAATCCAAGCTCTCGGTAGCACCCCGAGGCGAAGCAGATGGATTTAGAGTAGGAGTAGTCTGGGAGGACTGTGTGAGGGGGGGTAACACCCTACCTTCGTCTGCCATATCGCCCCAATTCCCATTCTCCTGGAAAAGAGAAACACAAAAAGATGCTGGTGTTATTTACCGCGATTTGGAAGTTTCACGGTCCACCAAGACAGACCACGGAGCGGGCGAAGGGTCACGTCATTTGGGGATTAAACATCCATTTTTATAAATGTTTACAAAATAGTTGTTTTCTATAGATCAGGTTATATGGCATTGCTAAGTATCGCTTCTTGCTATCAAAATTTAAATACTCGGCAGCCAAGTCGCCGCTCCGAGGAACACCGTACTGAGGGTTACACACAGTCACAAGCGAGACAAATGGCAATGACCCCCATCCAACCCAGCAAACCAACCAATGAGGAAAGAAACCAACCACTAATTGGAATTTAGCCCTAATGAGCCTTGCCAAAAGCAGAAGTAAAGGCACAGGATCCTAACCTCTCCACTACAAGTGCTTTTCGGGCACCTCTGTGCAAGCGAATCTGCCAGTAACCCCTGCTGAAGGGCGTGGGGAAATTACAAGGAGCAAATACTTGCACAATATATGGGCTCAAAAAGCTGTTTCTGGGTGATTTTAAATATTCTGACCCCCAGCGCAGTCAAAAGAGCAGAGAAAATTGCTCGAGAGCTTAAATGTTCCCACATTTGCCACAAAGACTGATAAAAAACCCAAAGTTACTTACACCTTTGTCAGCTTCATCTCCTGATTTTTCCTCTCCTTCGGCCTCATCTGCTGCACACAAGAGAAATAATTTAGCTGGTGTTGGGGGGGGGGTCTTTTCTCCCACTTAACACTCCAAGGGGCCCCTAATGAATCACCAACTTCTGCCATAACGGCTCAAAACTCCAGTGAAGATCACAAATAGCTCACGGGTTTCTCCTTGCCCACCAGTCTCTGCTGCAAACTTGGTCCTTACTTTCACACAACGCTCAACTCTGGCATTAAATTTTGCCCCAGGCCACAAAATACAAAGATCATAAAGCCTGTGCACTTGCAGAAGTACAACAACAATGCTAACGACTTAAAAATATAATACAATAGCTTTGAAATGTAACAACCGTCAGTCAGCTGGAAGATAAAACACTTAAAAACTGGGGGAAATGGCCAATATTAGTGGGTGAAGACAGCTCGTACCGTTCTCGGTGTCGTCTCCTTCACTGTCGGTCTTCGCCTGTTTGCTGTCCGGCTCATCTCCACTTTGTGACTGTTTTCGTTTGCGTCCTCCTCCCTCGCCATCCGATCGCCCTCCTGAACGGTTTCGGAAACCTCTTCTCTTGGGCTGAAGTGGGAAGAAACCAGTCGTCGTCAATCAACTTGAGGCACCAAAAAAGCTTAAAAATCAAACTATTCCACCCATCTGCTACATCTCCTAAAAAAGTTTAAATTCTTATGATCCTGCCTACTTATTTTTGGCTATAAAAGGATTTTATAGCTGGGTTAGCATTCCTAGAGCGCGGATTTGGGATGGGGTAAGCATTCAGAAGCTCTATTTTACATGCAAAGGGGTATGTACAAGCTTGGTGACATTCCGCTCTATCCAGGAAGATTTAAATTATTCTGTGGTGGAAGCAACGTGAATTAAGACTCGTGCTTCTCCAAAGGACTCCGCTCTACAGCCGAACAGCGAAGCCTACCCACCGAGGCAAGCAAAAAGCAATCTTGACAAGAAAAAAAACGTCAGTAATGACTTACCATGAGCGCATTCATGTGCCAGGGCACTGTACCCATCCTGTCTCTGTTTCGTTGCCTCCCCATTCCGTACGGCATATTCCCATACCGTCCCATTCCCATGCCCGACATCCCCATCATGCCATAGTCATAGTCTCCGTAGTCACCGTAATCTCCGTAGTCGCCATAATCACCATAATCCCCATAGTCGCCGTAGTCGCCGTAATCTCCATAGTCTCCATAGTCACCGTAATCGGGAACGAGGGCTTGGGAAAAGAGGGAAGGGAGCCTGTTGGATCCGGCACCTCCCATCCCACGCCCACCCATGTAGTTCAACTCATTCCAACGAGCCGAGAGGCGCTCGGAGCTGGAGGAGGGCATGAAGTGGTCAGTGCGGTTGAAAGCATTTAGACGCCCTCGATTTTGAACACGGTTTTGACCCCGTCCTCGGATGAGGCCGTAGTTGTTTCCTCGGTTGCGAGATTGATCCCTGCGGTTGTCAAACTGGCTCCCGAAGGAATCATTCCGATCGGTTCCAACTTCTCCATAATCGTAGCCGGATCGGTACATGTCACGGTCGTTCATTGAAGACCTCGAGTCGTACGATTCGAAAGACTCAAATCTGAAAGAGCTGCGGAGGAGGAGACAACAGTCAGCAGCTAGAATAATGCTTCCACACATCACACAGGCGTTGGCATCCAAATGTTTTTGGCCAGAAAAACAGAATAAAAATCTTTTTAAACCCTGCATAGCGATCACTTTCTGTATCCCACATCACCTTTTCCTTATTCTCAGGGAAAATAATTTAAGTATCAAAGACCCGTGGTTTTCTGCAGAGTATCTGAACAGCAATCCTTTGGAGATGTCATAACCTCACTAACTTTATAGCACTAAACCACTCTGAATAATGTTTTGCCAGCAGAAAAGCAGATGCCAAAAGCTTTCCCAGGTAAAAGCTGCTTCACGTTGTCTCCTAGCTGTGCCTCCAGGTGTGAATTAATGCAGATAAACCCCTCAGCATCTTGTCTGACTGCAGCAGCAAGCATCAAAATGGCAAAAAAAAGGGCAAAACTTCATTTATTCAGTAACTCTCGCCAGGATGTGTATTATTATTTCAGCAGCAAAACACGCACCAATATGAAACAATTCTCCAGACTGGCATAATTTAACCTGAAGGGAGAAACAAAAATAATTCCTGGGCAGCTATGAGGAAAAAAGGACGCAGAGGAAAAAAATACTTTAAGAAACCTAAAAACTAGAAATAAAAAACCTTATGCAAAATCTAGGAATTGAATTGCCAATGGAAGCTGCTTTTAATGGTGGACGTGTGCATCAAGTTTGATATGTTTGAGAGACAGAGATATATATATAAAATATGTACATGCATGAGCGCACACACGTATCAGGGCAGGTAAAAAATAAGCCGTTAAGTTTATTTTCCAAGGAGCAAATGCTGGATTGTGCCTACGCAATCAGAACAGCTTAATCTGAAGTTACGGTGATTAAAAGTTGTTATTTTTTTGCTATTAAAAATAAATAAGAAGTGGAACAGTCACCTCTCCTGGTCTTCCATCCCTTCCCCTGTTCCGCCACTGCCCTCCTTCGACAGCATATCCAAACGCTGGTTGATTTTGGCTATGATGGAATCCGAATTCTCGTTCGCTGAAGTCTCGGTGCCATACGAGGCGACGGGCATGGTGGCATTGACGTCGGCGTTCATGCTCATATCTGAAGTTTTGGGTGTTTCCCAGCTGCTGGAGGTGGCAGCGGCTGCGGCATAGTTGTATGTGGCCGCTGTATTGGCGGCAGTGGTTTGGGTGTTGTAATAGTCATAGCCTTCATAGCCTGGCAGGAAAGGAAAATAAAATTGATATTAATACAATATTATGAAGACATGGGAACCTGGAGGAAGAGTTTAGATGTGAACGGATCCTACTGGGCAAGGCTGCAGCTGGGTTTTGCCTCCTTTCAAGGAAATCTGGTTTCTCAAAGTGAGTTATATCAAAGATTCTTGTTGCTCAACCCTAAAAGCATAGGGACCTTCCTCCTTTGGGTGATTTTAACTGCAGAAACGGAGTGCTGCTGGTTGTATTTGCAATTTCAGAACAAGACCCTGAGCCATCTACGTCGCATGGTCCCACAAAATGACACCAAAAAACTCAAAGCGGATGCGCTGCCAAGCATGTCACCACATATCCATCAAAAAAGGACCACAACTAAATAAATTAATCAGAAAATCAAAGCTGCCAGTTGCATTCAAAGAGCAGCTCACAGCAAGATACCATGGCGCTGTGGAAAACCCAACACGCTGCAGCTGGATGCTTTGTGCTATCCCAAGATGGGGACCGAGGGATGCGCACGTGCTCCCGACAATCCTTATCGCAGCTCTACAGCCCTGGCTCGAATCCGGTGTCGCTCCGGCAGAGACATGTGCCACGAGCTATGCAGCAAGCTTCTGCTCGCTGCTTCTGACCTGCTAAACCCTTCAGTTTACCAGTTCTAGGGCTCTCCAAAACGACCGCTGTAATAACCCCCTCATAATTCTCCTTTTCCGTGATGCTTGCGATAAAATTGACATTGTTAAGGCCACCGGTGTGATGATGCCGCTGCCGGTTGTGCTGACCGGCATGGCCTCGTTGTGTCTTTGTATTCCCCCATGTGCCTGCAAGTTGTGCAATTAGATGATAAGGTCTCCGGAGCAGGAACGGCCTTTCTGCTCTGCATCAGCACAATACCCAGCACAACAGGGCGCGAGTCCTTGACAGGGGCACCCAGGCTTTATAAAAAGGAGGAATAATAGAAGGAAAAAAACCCCTCATTTTCAGCAATGACTTGAGCTGGGAGGTTTAAATCCACAGCCCGACATGCAGCATTCAATTTTATATTGTGAGGACCAAAGAAATAATGTTTTCTAAAAGAATCTCAAGCTTTTGCTTGGGAATGTGTTAAGACCGGCTTAAGGATCCAAATCAAGGCCAATTAAACTATTCTTCTCAGAGCAATTAGTTATTAGTGAAAGCAAGTCATGTTTTATTGAGGAAGCACCAGCTTGCACAGAGAACTGCATTTGTGTACCATCAAGCTGCCAGAATTACATAGGCAAACCTTGGGTTTTGAGGGGAAAACAATATAATCTCAGTAAAATCAATTTATTAACGTACACATCTGGCTGTCCCAGATCAAACGAGAAACGGAGACGTAAAAGAAATGAACTTTTCCCATCCATGAGCTAATTTTTCTGCTTTAAGGAACAGACGGCTGCCAGACATTAGGACAGAACTGCTCCCTTAGCAGAAGCAGCTGCCACAATCATGGAGCAAGGTAAAAATAAAAGAAATTAATTGGTGAAGAAGAGCAGTTTAAAAGTACATTGCTGCATTACTTCACACTGACTTCCACGTGGAGACGGCATATGAGCAGGAAAACAGCTCCGCTCACCGCAGCCAGCTCAAGACACTGAGGAAGGCACCCCAACACCCGGAGATAAAGGAGGTTTTTTAACACGTACCTTGCCAACTCGTTGCATTCGTCGCGTATGTACCTGAATGGGACAAAAAGAAAAGAGAGTTTCAGCTCTAAAAGCAACAAAGTTAAAAGTTCAGAGCCTAAATATATATAATTCATTTTAATAGCTGGTGAAAACGATGGATCCTTTTGCACAGAATGGGAAAGAAAGAAGCTGGGACTTCCAAGAGCTAATTATGAAAATGAAATGGATAATATATACTTTTTACTATGTTTTTTGAAACACTTGCAAGTATGTGCACTTGAGAACAACTCAAGTGATTCAATAAAAACCCTCAAGTAGCAGTAAAACCACGGCAAAAGCAAATATGTTTGTTAAAACTATCACTTTAAGGAGCATCTCGCTGCTTCTGCTGTTGTTTAGGCTGGAGAGCGCCCAAACTCCCAAATACCTCAAGATACACTTCGTTCTGCAGCGCTAATAAACCCCAGGTGATAAAGCAAAGCACGTTATTAATCATATGCAAGGTTGTGACCAGTTCCTCCAGTATACGACGCTGGGAATCTGAGTGTATCATGGAAGAAGCTTTTACAGAAAAACAAGTAGAAAGTCACTAAAACAGGTAGAGGACAAGACTGAAAAAACTGTTTCTATATTACACTATCCTGGCTAGAATGACGAAAAAGTAAGTTATATTCTAAAACTGCAATTCCCCAGATCTGTTTTTATATATACAAAACTCACCTTGAGTGTTGGTGGCCCCAGTATTCCAGGTGCCATAACCTGCAAGAAAAAGAACGGAGCTGTTAGAAGGATCACCTCTGCTGTTACCATAGGGTTTGTTTCTTCCTTTAGTTGACCCTAAAAACAATAAAGTCTTTAATTACAGCTGCACTTCTGCATTTTATTGTTTGGGAAACAAGCCTGAAGCTTGCCTGATGCTTTATTTCAGATTGTTTCAGCAGTCTAAAGGTCAACGAGATGTTCTGAAACACCAAGAATTAAAAAAAAAAAAAAAAAAAGTGCGTTTTGAAAGAGAAATCAGTTTTAAAAGGTGCTTGATGTTAACAATGGCACAAAGCTACGTTTATACAGGAGAAAATTTGCGGGATAAATCACCTGAAGAACTGAAGCAGCATCAAGAACGGACATTTCAATTGTGTTACGCCAGCAGAAGCGTCCTTTTTCCTAGGGAATATCGGATATCCTCATACGTGATCCGAGGCAAGTACTGCTATTCTATGAGCCAATTAAATAAATTGAGTGCTCTCCACTTTTCAGCACTAATTACAAAATTCATGCTAATGAGGCGGCTTCAATCTGGTCTCTCCGAAAACAGCAGCAGGGTGAAGCACTTGCCCAGGTGGAAGAAAATGCAAAGGGCCACGACACACAGGAGCTCCTGCCGCGGCTTTACCGGCTGTTTTATTTCACAGCAGTGATTTGTTTTCCTCATCAAAATAAATCATCTCTCCATTTCAAACCTTTCCCAAAGTTTCCAGGGTGGAATCAGCATCCCCAGCACCACAGCAATCCCTGAAAGACCTGCAGCGAGCTCAGCTAACACCTTCATCCGCTCAAAGGACATCAGATAAATAAGGTCCGTGCTGCAACGAAACCTCGAGAGCATCTAAATTAAATCTTGAAATCAAAAGCAATGCGCTGGGTGTTTTGCTGAAAGCAGTTCCCAGAGACTTGGCTACCACTTCTCTGCAGGAAAACAATTTTATTATCTGATCAGAAAAATAAATTGGTCCGCAAGCAGAATTACCGATGGCCAGCTTCCTACGGATCCAAATTATTTCGATAGCCACTGTATTACCCCGAACCTCTCCCTATTTCTGTTCTGGCCTTGCCTTCCTGCCCTGGATCTGGACTTCCCCTTCCCTTTAGCAACCTCATCTCCCTCCAAACGTTCGCCGGCTGAGGAAGAGCCTGCACAAGCCAAAAAAATCACACACACACTTCCTTCCTTCCTTCTTTTAAGGTTTAGGTTGCTTTTCTGCACCTTAAGACACCACTTTCACAAAACTTTTATATTTTTGGAGGTGGCCACCAATTTTGCAAAGCTTCTCTATTTTTGGAATCGACTCCCTATTTTCCAAAACATTTCTTTTTTTAGAGACAGCCCCTGATTCTGCAAAAACTTGTCTTTTTTGGAGGTTGTTCCTGATTTTGCCAAACTTCTCTATTTCTGGAGGCGGCCCCAATTTCACAAAGCTTTTCTTTTTTTAGTGGCAGCGCCTGATTTTGCAAAGCTTTTATATAGTTTTGGAGGCGGCCTCCAATTTTGCCAAACTCTTCTACTTTTGCAGGCAGACCCCAATTTTGCAAAGCTTTTCTACTTTTTGGAGGTAGCCCCTAATTTTGCAAATCTTTTCTATTTTTGGCAGTGGCCCCCAATTTTGCAAAGCTTTTCTACTTTTTGGAGGCAGCCCCCAATTTTGCAAAACCTCCTTTTCCTTTGAGGCGGCTGCCGATTTTGCAAAGCTTTTCTATTTTTGCCAGCAGCCCCCAATTTCACGAAGCTTTTATACTTTCTGGAGCAGGAGGGGACTGTCCCAATTTTGCAAAGCTTTTATTTTTTGGAGGCAGCCCCCCAATTTTCCAAAAACTTTTCTTTCTTGGCAACAACCCTCAATTTTGCAAAACATGTACTTTTTGAGAGAGCCTCCAATCTGTAAAATATTTTCTCTTGCACACCCCAGCTCCCTGAACAAACCTGTCTAACACCCACCAAGGACACCTCTCCCTCTTAACGACTTTATTTTTCCACAGGCAATCACCTTAAGCACACAGAACCTAAAGAAATGGTGGGCGAAACGGTTACCACTGTATTTTCGCCCTTCTATAGAAACCGCAGCACCAGCAAAACAGGAACTGCAACACGTAAAAGCCTTTTCAAATCGGAGCCTTGTTACCGAGTAATTTCCTTTCCCAACATTGGCGTTTTTAGGTCGAGTCATTCGGCGTTCAGCTTCGCTTTCCAGCGGACGCAGGATGGTGCCGGGATGAGGTTTTCCAGCTGCCGGTGGGTCTCGTGGGAAGGATCACATCGCGACACACCAGGGAAATTAAGGCCAAACCTCCGAGCCATCGACTGCAGCCACCCCAAAGCCTGACTTTAAATCCACAGCTCAATTTTAACGCTTCTTCCTCCCGTTAACTCACCTCTTGCAAACAAACTGCTGAGCGCATGTGATCGTTTCAAATGACGTCAAGTGACACCAAGCCCCCGGATGTCACAGGCATCATCCCAGCTTGACGCCTGCCTCCGGACACGCTCATCGCCGGAGAAAAGCGAGAAGAGAAAGCCAAGTCAGCGCAGGGAAGCTTTTCTCCGGGCAGGTCGCTCCATTTCTCACCCAGCGATGCCAAAAATAGCAACAGCCCTCGCGCTTTCGACCGCACGCAGACATTGGATCAAAAGCGAGCTCCTCTCCTTCGATTTTTAAGTCATCTTTGATAAAACCTTGGGTACCTTAATTCAGGAAGCAAAAATAGCCTGGCCCCAGCACAAAACCCTCGAGGAAAACAGAGGCTGCTTGGCCCGAAACGCAGCGTTTTTCAGCCAAAGAGAGTCCCACCTCTTTGTACCTCCAGATTCTATAGGATAAAGCTCCCCGCTTTTTTGTTACGTGCATATACATTGACATCCGGCTTGCTGAGACATAGGGCATGTAATGTTCATGCAGGTATTACCAAGATTATCATATTTTTTCAAGGAACAAAGAAGTCTGGGTTACGCAAAGACCTCAAGCTTTCAAAGCAAAGACCTCAAGCTTTCAGTACAACTTAAGAACGTGGTAATTAAGAGTTCAGCATCTAATTTTGAAACTAAATATTATCTAAAAAAATCCACTAGATCAGAAACCCGGGTATTAATAACTTGGTAGCAATGAGCAGAGGTTGTATTCATCAGTTCTGCAGCAGCACAGCACGTCCGTGAACATTCCCAGGAGGAAAAAAAAAATCAGCGGAATAAATCATCATTGCCTTCTCTTGGGAAAATAAACACAAAACAAAGGGCAGAGCAGGAAAAAAACAGCTCGGAAGGGACCAAGGAGTGAATTTTACTGAGCTGAGTGCGCTGCGTGTCCTGGTTCCCAGCTAATTCCCAAGACGGCGCTCCCTGAGGTGGGGGAAAAGCTTGGGAACCATTTTTCTCCACACACATGTAGAAGCAGAAAGTGAATCTGGAGACGACAGAGCAATGTCAAAAGATTTACTTTGTTCAGTCTACGTGAAGCACTGAGAAGTTTCAACACCCACAGAAAAAAAGCTGGGGTGCAGGAGGCAATTCCTTCTGAGAGCAGAAGTCCAAGGTTCTCCCGCTGATTTCAAAAAAGGACTTTATCTGGGGAGAATAGAGTTTGTCTTCTGCTGGAATCACAAACTATTTAAACTAAACCTATATATGACACGCTCCTATGCAAGCCTCAACTGTAAAGGGCGCTGTCCTCAAAAACCCGCTCACATGGAACCATACAATTCTCAACACGCAGAGATTTAAAAATAAAGGAGCTGGTTATAGGCTGAACTGACTACACCTGAGGACTATTTATAAAACCCCAAATATGCAAGAATTCATTCATTTTTGTACCGTGCAACGGTAAAAATCCACACCAAAACTTCTCTAAAGCTGCAACGCACTTGGGGGTTTTAATCTATTAACAGTTCTGCAAGCCGAAGGGAAGATCCCAGCTTTAAGTAGCTTGTTAACTTCACGAAGCCAACAAAATCTTTCTCAGGAATAGCTTTTAGCTGCCTAAACTCTTCTGAGTTGTTATCAGGACTTGCTCAGCTGTCAGTAGAGAGAAACAAGCACTTGTAAAGGATGATTCAACACACATTTAAGGTGTTTTTTAATCCTGTCACAGTTTTTCACCTCATTTTTATGCCCAAAGAACAGAGAAAACACTTAAAAAGCATTGAAAAGCATGATGAAAGAGATGCCGGGCATCAAGTCTCCACCAAACTGAAAGTGGAGACAGAGGGAACCTGGAAAGAGCAACTTGTCAACAGGTCTGTCTCAACACGATGTCCAGATGAATTATGAATGATCTCTGCAGAAAAAGCGATGTGCGGGGTATTAGGAACTTGGTAAAACACACGCAGAAACGGCATCGCTGCTGTATTATTTATAAAATCCTGCTGCAGTCGTAATTACTTTACAAAAACCAAGGAAGTGTTTTCAACAGCAAGTTAAAAATCGCCCTGGTGGGACTTTCACATCCCTGAACATGACCAGAAGTGAAGTGAAGCATGAATTCAAGGTGGGAAGAGGATGGAGGGCTCCAAATGGGCGCAGGGTGAGAGGATCCAGGCTGTCGAGCTGCTTCAGCCTCAGGTCTGGGAGCATTTACTCACGTGCCGCTATCTCACATCCGAATAAACTTCATCAAGGGACTTTAAATGACCAATATTCATCTGTTAAACTTCGATTTGGGTGACTTACTTTCACTTTCCACTGCTGCAAGCCTTGTTTCATAGTTTTAAGAAATGTTAAAAACCAGCAGAAGCTAGGAGAGCATGCCAACGTTACCAAACTCGACACTGGTTAGCACTTTGATGAAGGAGGCCATTAGCGCTTTGATGAAGGAGGCCATGTTTCCCCCCCCCCCCAAATCACTTCCCCACACCGGCAAACGAAGCGTAACGACGTTAACAGCCTCTCCCCGCCGTTTTGATGCTCGACGGTGTTTCGGAGGGCTCTCACCTGCAGCCTTATGCTTCGTTTAACACCTTCTTGCCGGTTGCCGTTATACCGGGGAGGAGAAAACAGCTCGGGGGGGGGGGGGGGGCGGAGGCGGCAAAAACACAGCTGGAGGGCTTGAGGCAGGGGGAGGGGGCGCCAAGGGAGAACCACCGCCGGGGTTTATGGCTGTGACAGCTCCCCGGATCGGGCCCCCGCTCCTCACCGAGTCGCTGCTGCTCCCCCCAGGGTTAACGGGGGAGGGGGGATTTTTAGCAACACTCGGAGTAAAACCGGTGCCGGGGGGGGGGGGAAGGTGGGGGTGTGTGTCTCAGCCCATCTCTTGTGTGAGCGTGAGGAGATGCTGCTCACCCCCCCCCCAACTAAGCGGCCTCCCCGGGAACGGGGGGGGGGGGGGGGGGGGCGCAACCGGAGGGGGAGGAAGGACCGGCGCGCACGCGGCGGGGGGCGTGGCCGCGCGGCCGCCATTTTGTGTCGTCTTCAGAAATGGGACCGGCTCCATTTCCGCCCCCCCCCCCATCACACACCCGGGGCGGGTGGGGGGGGGTGAGGAGGAGAGAACGGCCTCTCTCTCCCCCCCCACCTTGAATAACACCCTTCCACCAATCGGCGGCGCCCTAGCGCGGAGCGACGCGGCGCTGAACCAATCAGCGGCGGCGCCCTCTCACGGGAGGCGGGAACAACGCCTTCCCGCAGCGGCTGAACCCCCCCCCGCCGCCGCCGCCGCCGCCGCCGCCAACCTCCCGCTCTCCTCCCCGCCGTTAACGGGGGAACCGCCGCCGAGGCCGGCGGGAGGACCGAGCCGCCATTCCGGGTGAGGGGAAGGGCCGGGCCCCGGGGCCGCCCCGCACCTACCGCCGTATCCCTGCTCCATCGCTCCCCCTCCGCCTCCGGCTCAGCAGCAGCGGCGCCGCACTGCCCGCCCGAGCGCCCGCTGCGCAAGCGCGCCGCTCCCGCCTCCCATTGGGCCCCGCCGCCGCTTTGGCCCGCCCACGAAGCTCTCCATTGGCCGCGCTCCAGAAGCTCGTCCCCGCCGTCGCTATTGGCCGATCTCGTCGAGAGGCGCGACCCTCCCGCCTCTCCTATTGGTCAGCGCTCCCCTGCCGGCATCGATCCCCCGATTCTATTGGCGGAGGCCCTTCCTCCGTGGGCCGACGCCGGGGCTCCCTCCTGTCAATCACAGCCATTCCCTCTCCTGATTGGGCGGCGGCGCAGGGCTCTGTCCTTCACGGTGCATGATGGGGGCGGCGGGGCTCACCACAGAGCGGGCCTTCACCCCTCACCCGCCCCTTGACCCCTCACCTTTGCCCCCTTAGTACCCAAACTGACCCTTGTCCTTCCCCCGAGGCCCACCCACGACACGAAGCCCTTCCCCGGCCCCTCGCAGCAATGGCGTCCTCCCACCCCAGCCCATGACAACCCTTCACGTCACGCAGCAGCAGGATCCCCGCCACCGACAAAAGCGGCGGCGACGAAGGCTTTGGCCCAGTGAGACGGTGGCTTTTTCCTCCCCCTTCAGGTTTCGCCCAAAAACAGATGAAAGAAGCTTAAAAGCAACCAGCAGCAGCGGGGAAACAAGTGAGGAGAGCCCAAAATCAGCCATAACCACGCCGTGGTCTTTGTCAAGCTCCACATCCTTTTCCAGACCCGTTTCATTCCTTTATTGCCTGAACCAAAGAGCAAACGGCTGAAGGACACGCTTTTATTGTAAATTCCAAAAGAAATCACTATAAATTACATAAAGGATGAACAATTGCGGCACCTTGGCTCAGCCTGGTATAAATTGAACCTACTTACTGCAAGGGAGGGAGCAATCCTTCAACTCCAGCAAGGTTCGATCAATGGAGCTTGAAAGAAAAGAGAAAAGATGTGGAAGAAGGAGAAAAAGCTTCTCTTCCAGTGGGAGAACCAGGAAAACTCCTGGAACAGCAACAGCTCATCATGGAAGAGGGGAGCAGTGGTAGAGTTAAGACCATCAGGTCAATGTTTCTTCTTCAGAAGATAAAAACAGGGTGAGGACATTAACACTGCTCCCCCAAAATATCCCCATTTTGTGGCTCAGCCATGCCTGTTGCTTACTGAGGGATTTTTTTTTTTTCTGCTTTTTAAATTTTAATCCATTTAAAACCCAAGAAATTCCACAGTTTGAGTTGTGCAAGGAACAACCTCCTTTTGTTTGCGCTGTGCCACTTGGTGATTTCATTTGATGTTCTGTTTGCAGCCGTGATGGAGAAGTTGGAGCAGGAGCAGAAGTGTTGCGAGATAAGTTTGAGGGGGGGAAATAAAAGCTCCAAGAGCAGAGAGGGGTTTATTCCATCCCTCTCAGATGCCAGAACAGCACAGAGGCTGATAATGGATTTTTAACAGAATTCAGATAAATCCCAGGGAATACAGAGCCTGATGAAGAGAACCCAAATTATTTTAGACAGAAGGGCTGAACAAACACCTGAACTGCTTCTGTAGGAGGTGGAAAATGGATTGGTGGTGCCTAAAGAAAATCTTTACCTGCTAACTCTGGAAATTAGCACAGGAGCCAGGTATTAAGAGCCAAGATAAATTGATTTCCTGATTTGAGAAGGAAATCGGGAGAATTTAAGGTTTGTGTTAATAACAAATGGCCATGTCAGCATGTTGATTGGAGACTTACAGAATCCTACTACCATTATTTCCATACCTTAGGGAAATACTACTTATGGATTACATCTGGATTTCTAGCCTGGAAACATTCAGACTGCAAAACGATGCTCTGGGTGATATATTCTTGAAAGAAGTCCTCAATCTAATACCATTTAAAGTCTTGTTCATGTGTTTCTCATCTAAAATAATAAAAATAAATTAACATGAAGCTGTTGGCAACTTCACAGTCAGAGTAAGGAGTTAAATGGGTGCCGCCCTGCTGTATTATCAGTACATTTCTATATGTAATGCCACAGAAACAAGTTCTACCAGCCATCTTTAACTGCTGATGACCGATAAGACACCCCAGCAAGCTTAAGCGCCTCGGAACTCCTCGCTGCAAGATGCTCCCTACAGCGCTGGGAGACCTCGGAAGGAAGCAGAGGTACAAGGCCGGGCACATTCACAGGAAATCCTGCTGGGAGATGGGCTGTCTGCTCCAAAACACCCCAAAACTCGCCTCAAAACCTCCTGCAATTTCTTTCCCTGGATTTTTCCTGCAATCTCCTCCCCAGATCCTTCTTGTTTAGGTGCTACAAAAGTACCACTTTAGAGGAGAGAAGCAGATTGCGCTAGGCACAGGGGTGATCAGGCAGGATTTATAGAGCGGTGCAAGTGATTATAATTATTGTAATTAACTAAAATGATAAAATACCCAAAAAGCAGAAACTGAAATCTGGGCTGAACAATCAGAAAATAAAAGTTAAACCTGCTACCACCGCCGAGCCAGGGCCACTGCCGAGGGTATCACAGTAGCTGTAGCAGACATAAGGGCATTCTGTGTTAAAAACCCCCACCCACTCTTATTTATGCTGAGGTGCATAAATTCGAATTGTGGCACTTAACTGCATGTTCTCCAACAAATCAACACAGGATAGGGCTAGAAGACCTATGAAGCATGGAGGGAAGCAAGCCAAATCAATAATTTGGCTCACCTTTCCTTGAGGAAAAGCGGCAGCATCCAAAAACCATCATGACAGGTAAATCGAACTATCGGCCAGATGTATAGCACCTCTATCCTAAAGCCTGTCCCTCATAGCAGCCAGCACACAGGAGGAGCTGTGGTGAACTCTACACGATCGCTTACTCATCAGCAATTTTAAGAGGTAGTTCGTTCAGGGAAAGCATTTACAGGGAAGTTGACGCAGGAGGATTTTAGCACCTGCTGACTTCTCTGAGCCCTACCCAGCCAGTTTCTGCTTCCTTGCCTCTCCTCTTCTCTGCTCACGTGCTCCGAGTCCATGACATCTCTAGGGACGAGGTGCTTGGATGTTCCTGCGGATCATGGGCAGACTGAGGTCCATCCTGCTTGGCTTTGAGCAGTCCAAGGGGGTTTTAGTTAGCACGACTAATTAATTGTTGTCAGATGTTTGGAGTTTACTGCTTGCATCCTAGAGGAGCGCAGAGCCATGAAAACCTTAATGCTACATGTACGAGCACTAAGCATTTCCTACGCAGCCTATCTATATCTGCACTTAATTCAAGGATTTTGACTCAGAAGCCAAACCCACAGCAATATTTAGTGTATAAGGACCCAGTTACGTTGCAACCGTAAAGACCCAAACACTCCTGAGAAACTGGATGAGCCCCGACCTCATCAATATGGCAGCACAGATGGCAATCTGGGCTCAGAACCTCCTCGCACGCACCAGCTGCCTCTTGAGACGGACTCGCTCCTTGGCCAGACCTTTGAAAGGGAACACAAAGCTCAGAGTCCAAGGGAGGGGCTGTTGTCCAATTAATCCCTCACCAGAAGGTAGAAAGCTCAGCAGAACGGCACAGGGGAGTGTCTGAAATGCACAATTTGCCCGTTAAGCGACCTGAAAGGCAGTTGTTGAAAGGATAAAATTTACCTCTACAAGGAGAAGCTGGATTCTGCTATGAGGAGGCAAGATGTTCCTTCCAACCTGAAGGTCAGGAACACTGAGGTAACCTCACTCAGGCTGTGCCACAGTTACCCAAGAAGGGAATTAATTACAAATTGTTCTTTCATGCTGACAGCTGATTTTCTCTCCCTTTGTTGATAATCAGGGTGGAAAAAATAAAACCAAACAAACCAACAATAGGTAGAAGATAACCAGTGCAGCAAGCAGCCCGAACTCCACTCACTGTTCCCTGCTGGAAGTTCTGCAGATGTTTTGATTGATGCCAACGCTTCTGGAGTGGGTGAAAGGGAACAGGAGGAGGTGCTGACCTTGCTGACCAGGAGGTGAAGAGTCATCTCCTGAAAAACCAGCTGGGAAGCACCGTGTTTAACACACAACCTGCAGCCCGCAGCGGTGCCTCTTCTCAAAATTCGTTTCTCAAGCCAGAATAATAGTACGTTAGAGAAACAGGGACAGCAGAAAGGGGAAAGTAAGGAAATAAAGCAGAAAGGGGAAGGTATAAGGAAGGTGTAACTCGTTGTATTACAAATAAAGGTGGGGTTTGTCTGTTTTTAAAAACAACATCTGGCTCACAGAGATCTCACCATTTTCAGGACCCAATATTTAAGGTTACAGGCAGCCTACCCCGATTAAAGAATCAATTATCTTAAGTAAACCTTAAATCAAAGGTATTTCCCAATAATGCTTTCTGAAACTCCACCCCAATTAAAACGCAGTAAAAACGCAAGCAGAGCACAGGTCTTAACACTTCAACGAAGCCAAGCTCAGTTGTTTTCATCAGCTAAGTAAATCTAGATCAGAGGGTTTCTACAGAGAAAAGCAGGAAGAAACCTGGAAATCACCACAAAACTCTGCTGAGTAAGGAGGAAAAGCCAGCAGCTGTAAAAAGGAGGCGACAGAATTGAGACTCTTTTCTTGGCACAGGCTAAATTTGAACAGATGAAGGTGGCTAGCTGAATGCCCGTCTGCCTTCAAAGCAAAAATGTGTGAAGATTACGCTTCCGAGGCATCCCCTTCTCCTGTTTTACAGCCTTCAAAATTATCCCCCAGTGCCACCAGTGCCCTCCAAGACACCCCGTTCATTCCCGCAGCATGCAAACGGCACTCAGCGGTAATTACGCCACTGAGCTCAAACACGCATCGAAGAGAGATCTGGGGGATCAGGCTCAATATGCTAAAACACCTCAAAAGTGCTAGATGTCCGATTAAACCCATGCAAGAGGTGGAAGCAAGTAGCAGCCAACTCCCTTGACACCCAACAGCTCCCAGGGTCAACCTCGGGATCAAGCCATACCCGCACAAGAGGGAATGAGCCAAATTCCTTCCAACCCCGATGAGGTATTTAGTGACTCAGGCTATTAATTATGTTTGGAAAAGAATCTTCCAGGACTAGTCTGAGATGTCTGTCTGCAGGAGGTGGGTTCACTGCTCAGGAAGCCAAGTGGGCAATACCAGGATAAACAGTTCAGGACTTGAGCTCGGTGTTTTCACGGGTAATAAATCTCCCTGGCATGGAGCAGGTGAAACGTTCCCTCTCATGGAGCTCATCTCATCCATCTTGCAATCCCATTAGCTCGCAGACGACTTCACGGGCACAACTGAAGCATCCGGCAGTCGCTGCCACCAGGGACCCGTGCTGGAGGAAAGGGGTTTGAGGTCGGGAGCAGTCTCGGCACTTTGTCTTCATATTAATGCTTAAACCTCCCTTTCTCCGCATTGCTGGGGAAAACTTCTCTCGTACAAACAATTTGCACCAAGTTGGAAGTTTGTAAGACTGGATTTGGCGTCACGCTGGCGATTCAAGGCTAAGCACGTCCTCATCTGTCAACCCATCCAGCAGGAAAGCTCCCAGCCACTCCTCTGTAGCAGGAATAACCTCTGCGGTGTCATGGAAACTAATTTCTTTACTTCTCCCTCATTTCAGGAAGGAGAATCCGTACTCCAGGTGATGATTAACCAATGACAGCTTCAACCAAGTGTTTACTGCTAACACAGGTTAAGTCGGCTCCATCTGCAGTGCTGAATGAAGAGAGGAAAGCTGAGCTGAACCCAAATCCTGAACCAGAACATGGAGACGCAGGCTTTGTAGACCAGTTCTAAGCCTCCAACCTCTCGCAAGCTTTACCAGGGCACCAGAAATTAAGGCAGAGTCACAGGTAATCTCAGGATAGTCCTTTTATCTCCACCCACCAAAACATTCACCTTTAAAATGAAAGCATTTTACAAACAATACAATGTCGACACCACTTAGTTTCGCTCCGCATTAAAAGGAAGAATAAAACATCAGGGGGGAATATTACAGTCACATGGAAGTTACGCAGAACCTTAACGGCGTACACTGCAGAAATTAAAACCCCGGAACCAAATTTCTGATGTTTCCAGACAGGCTAAGGGAACAAACCACATCTTTGTTAAATATAGAAAAGTTTAAATTCAGGGGGAAGAGAAGAGGTTTTGTTTGCCAGATTGTGAAGTAGCACTGGTTTGCACACATGCTCAAAAGGAAATTCTCCTAGTACAAAGCCATCTAAAAAACAGAGAACGCACAAAACCTAGCTACTAAAATGAAGATCTGGGTAAAAAAAATTCCTCTATTTTCCCAAAAAATCACTTTACAGGTAAAGGCTTCCACTGCCTAAGTGAGTTTAGTAGAATGAGAACTCAAAACACGTTATGAAATTCACAGATACAGTTATGTTTAAAAAAAAAATCACAACAAAATACGTCAGGTCTTTTACACATCAGCTTCCCCCTCCAGAGTTTACTCCGCATCCTCATCCTCTTGTGCTGCAGCAGCTTCCTCACTTTCTTCCTCCTCATCTTCTACTTCCACGCCTTCTACTGGCTGTTGCTCTTCTTCCTCAGGGAGAGATTCCTCTGCAGGTGGGGAAGTCTGCTCCTCCGTGTTTTCTGCATCCGGCTCCACCTCTGTTTGTGCTTGTGCCTCGATTTCTGTCTCTGTCCCTGTTTCTTCTTGCTCCCCCTCATTTTCAGCACCTTCTGCTTCTGGGTTCTCTTCAGGATCCTTGTTTTCCTCATCTAGATTTTCCTCCTCCGGATTTTCTTCTGGATTTTCCTCTTCCAGATTTTCCTCTTCTGGATTTTCCTCCTCTGGATTTTCTTCTTCTGGATTTTCCTCCTCATCTTTGTTTCCATCTGCTCCTTCTGCTGTTCCTTCCTCTGCATTTCCACTGGCTCCCCCTTCTCCTTCCTCATGCTCTTCTTTTTCTTCTGGGTCATCCGTGAAAGGATTCTCACCCTAAAAACAGAAGACAAACATTCATCTGCTGTGAGTTTATCTCTGGCTGCTTCGAGGAATTCACACCGGCTACGTGCCAGCAAACCCTCCCAGTAATTTTAGAGTAATGGTTGCACTGAAAGCAGTCAAGTGAGCAGCTCCTGAAAGCAGATGCTGCCTCGAGAATTCAAATCAACACTAATATTAGCAGCAACAGCGCAACGGTCAGGCCTGTGGCCAAAGTTTAAGCTGGAGGCCTTGCTCATCCTGCTCGCTCAGGGTTCAGTGTAACATGTGAGGCAGAAGATGACAGATGAAGTCATCTGCACTGTTGAGACTTGATGACCAGCAACCAGGAATCCGACATATTATCAAAAAAACTCCCCAAATCACCTCAAGGTTCAGCTAATAAGCACCTTCATAAGTCGACAGCAGCTACCGTGAAATTCCTACAGCACGGAAGCCTTGCTATCAGCTTGACCCCATGCCAAGCTGCTCCGCAAATACCTACCTTCAGGTACCGCTCCAGTTTCTTACTGATTAGTTTGTTGTTGAGAATACTCCTTGCAACTACTAGCGACGATTTCTTGGACTGCTCCATCATAGCCTGTACGGGAGGACAAAAAACTGCACTTAGACTTTGTTCTTAATTAACTCACGAGGCCAATCATTAGGCACAGCTCAGTGGCGGACAACAGGCTACAGAGCACACTTTGGTATTTGGGTAGGTGGCAACACAGCAATATTTAAGAAATCTGCTATTTTCTGCACATTCCCTAAATTCTGTGCTTCAGAAAGGTGAGTATCAGGCAGCCAAGGAAAAGCCACGTGGGTTGTTTCACACACTTCTACCAGCAGGATCGTTTCATCTTTCAGTCTGAAATTTTGAATTTTGATTTTGCTGAGGTATGGGGAGCAAAGGACGGCTGAACAGCTGAGCGCTGCAGATGGTAATGCAGCCTGCTCAACATCGCCACAGTAACGCGTCAAGATTTACAGTTGTGTGCCGATAGATGTATCTTAGAAAGAGCTGTCGTCTGACAGCCATCACCTCGGATCACTGCTCGTGGGTATAGTAAAGCTTGTAACAACATCATCCTACATGTACGTGGAAGTGGGGGAGTCAGAAAGCTGTTTATTTTGCAAGAAACGGGGCAAGAGACACAAGATCTTGTTTTCAGATCAGCACGAGGCTTTGCCAAAGGTGTTATAATCCCGCTAACATCTTGCTTGCCAGCTTTTGCAAAGGGAAAGTTTCTGGGGACACAAGAACATCAAAATTAACTGCAGACTGTCGAGAGAAGCACTGAAGAGGATGAAGACAAGTTCTCCCTGGTTTCAGGAACCACATGAACTAAACCCATCCAAATTCGTGCTCCTGTTACTGCAGCTGAAGCCTGCAAGACCCGTGAGGCACCAGGCTGCCCACTCACCCTGCGGTTGTGGTTGTGGTCAAGCGACTTCAAGTGTTTCTGGATGATGCCATACTGCATTGGGATGAAGAGGTCACACGCAGCACAGTGAGCCGCCTCCACCTTCTTAATAAAATGCTCCATACCAACATCTGAAAAGGAAGATAAGAACGGTATTAAGTAGAAAATAATCTAGGGATTTGTGCTGTGTTCCAGATTTTACTCCAGCCTGCATTTAGAAACTCAGGTTTTAACCACCACAAACTCGGTTTTAACCACCACAAACTCGGTTTTAACCCTTCCACTGGCATCAAAACAGTCTTCCCAGGGAGCAGGAGAGGAGCCAAGCGGAGTGTGTGTTATATACAGCCAGGTTAACAGAATACCGCTGGCCCAGATACAAGCCTGGCTGCATGCCACAACAATGAGTGACGCGAGCTGCAGCTGCATCAGCACTGCAGGTTTGCAAGAAAAAAAAAATCTCTTCAGCCAGCTAATCATTTAGCTGGTGTCCACAAAGCCAGCTAATAACCTGAAGTGCCTGACGGTGCACTTGAGCAGACAGTAGGTTTTACTCTTCAGCAACACCAGCAGGTTCTTCCCCTCCCGCTTTTTACTACTTTTTACTGTTTTGCTATTTATAGAGTTGACGAGGCAGCCAATACGTTTGACAAAGGAACTCTCGCACGCACACAGGTAGGACCTCTTACCTTGCGTAAGATCTTGGTCCCTGTAAATCTGCTGAATAACCGCGTTAATGTCTTCAATTGCTTTACGACGCTCTTCAGTTTTCCTAGTTTTATTAGCGACATATTCCTGTACGGCAGAATATATCATATTAATCTTTTCCCCCACCACCACTTTTAGGTGCACCTCTCTAGCGTGCTCATCCTAAAGATCCTACAAATCCCACCACACGTTGTCCTGCAGGTAGCACTGCCTTTCAGCACTTAAGTCACCCATTCCGGCCACCAAAATCCATGGTGGGCAAGTACTTTATTTCCTACCAGTCCAACCAGTAAAACCAGAGGTTAAATGACCTCTTCAAAAGAAGAGGGCAGTCAAGGCAGAGCTCTGATGCTTTAGCCCAACTTTACTCCACCTTCTCTAGTGGTTTCCACAACAGTTACTTAGAGAGGCAGTTCAGGAGCTTTACAGCATCTCCAAAATCATAAATAATAATAATAATACAACCCCAAACTCTGAAACCCAGAGGACAGAAACATAACCAGAGGCTCACCTGGAGAAAGTCAGCTGTTTGTTGAGGCAACTTGGTGCCGACAAACTTGAAGTGTTCCTTATGGAATTTACTCTCAAGGTGACTGTTCATCTCGTCATCATAGAAGGTCCGATATTTGCATAACGAACAAACAAACTGGATCCTGTTGAGAGAGTCGGAGGCGAAGGGAAGTGATATTCAAACCAGTCCATTCCAGCTCTACAGGGCACTGCTTTCTCACTGGATCTACTCCCTCACTATGTTTAAGGGGTGGCAGATAAACTCATGAAGTCTCCAACCCTTTAAACATTTACAGGATGTTTCCCAGAGGCTTTCCCATTTCTATTTATCTTTTAAGCATGGATGGCAAGAAGACTAGCAGGAGAGCAAAGCAGTTTCTACAAGGAACAGACAAAACACTGGAACAACTGGAAACAAAAGGATGGACCCTGGCTGCAAGTACTATGGTCCCAGAGAAGAAAGCGACATCACTAAAAAAAACCAAAATAAAATAGGAGATGTTACCTTTCTACCATGCGATCCCGATGCCTCTTCTTTTGTCTCTCTTGAGTTTTCTTGCCCGCCTGCAATTTGCGTTTGATTTGACTGATCTCTTCTTGAATTGTTAAAGCACCTAAGTGTTTAAAGCAGGTTGTATTTCAGGGCACTACTTGAGGACACCACCTGATTAAAGAGAATTTCCCTAGACAAGTTTAGTCGTCAGCCCGACCAACCCACACAATCGAGAAACACCGTAGAGTCGAGAAGCTGCTCCCACCAGCCAACTACAGATAAACCTCTGGTTTATACAACAGTGCTGCCCCCCCCCCCCCCCCCCAATTAGCTTTTTCCAAAAAAAAGCTGCACTGGGACAAGCTTGGCAGGTGGGGGGCAGAGGGGAGAACCACAGCAGAAAGATTCCAACGTGGTTTCCCAGCCCTTTATTTTAATTACTGTTTGCTACTACTAGTTTTATGAGATTTTAAGTATTAATTAGTTACAGGATTTTTTTTTTTTTTTTTTTAGTACCACCTGCTCAGATTTGTTCAGCCCCAAAGTGAACACTGGCAATGCAATAAAGCTTGGGTAAGGGGGATGAATTTACACCACTTTGGGGACAGAAAAGCTGCTTCTCTGTCCGCCCGCCCTGGCATACGCATGGGCACGTCCCAGGCTCAAATTTACGCTGCCCACTGGCAGGACGGGCGGCAAGGACCCCCCCACGCATCTTGCCAGGAGGTTTCCTTCCAGCCCTCCTGCTTCTCTCAGCTCCCTTTGGGTATCGCAGTGCTTCTCCGACCGGCCCTGTCTCTCCAAGCCAGGAAGCTCCATCCCGTTTCACAGCCCAAACAACTTAACCAAAGTCAAGTCTAGGGCACAGCGGGAAATTAAATCTGGTTCCCTAAGCCCCAGGCTAGCAGCTTCACCAACCTACCTTGACCAAGGGATCCAGCTCCTCCCTAGCAGGGCTTTTACAGCACTTCCTTATCCCTGAGCAGACACAAAGGATGGGATTCATCTGACTAAATGCAGACATTACAGCTGAGCTAGTCCCCTGTCCCCCCGTCAGCGGAGATCTGACAGGTCTCATCCTGAAGAGCAAATGAATTGGTGCCCTGGGAAGGGCCCTCCCCGTATTTCTCCGCCTGGCTATGGCGTTGCAATCCCACCAGAGCCTCACACACAAGAGCCTTGACTGCTCTCGCTCGTAGGACCCCACCTCTGATGGCTATCGCAGCACCAGACCAGCGTCCCCAGGGGACTTGTGGACACGCGCAGAAGCCAAATTGCCCTTCAGCGAGAAGGTGCAGAGGTTTAGCTCAGGTCACCAAGACGCAACGGACCAGAAGGGACAGCGAAGCCACAAGGCAAATGGACTCTTAAGAACCGAAGGAGCCTAAATAAACCCATCGGATTTAATTGGAAATATCTCTTCTGGCCAGGTCGGAGCACTCGACTGGAGGGGGGTTGTGCTCTGCGCAGAGCTTCGGAGCGCAAACGAGCCGTCGTGCACACCAACTCACCTTTCTCTGAATCTTTTCCTTCTTCATCTTCCCCTTCCTAAAAATGCAACGTTGCGAAGTTAAAACCGTCTAGCAAAAGCGAACGTCTGGAGGCTGGTTTGACACCTTCACCAGCCTGCTGCCTCTCAAACCCTCCCCAGGCACTCAAAGCACCGCACGGAGAAGCGACATCTCCATCGGATCTGGCTGCTCCACGCTCCCTTAGTGCGGGGAAATCCAGCATAGCACCTGCTCGCTCGGCAGGAGATGTTTCTACAACACCTGCAGGTCTTATACGCGAGAGACCTCCCCCCACCAAGCTGAAGGGCACCGGCAGACGGGTGCCTTCAGTCCCCATCTAGAGCGAGGCAACATAATCCCACACTTGCGGATTCTCCACGTTGCAGGCAATTGATTTGGGGGTTTTCCTTACTTAAAGCTCTTTGTGTACGGGTGTTTTACTGCGTTTTGACACCGTAAAGTGTCTCGCAGTGATGTTGCGGCTGGTGGCTGTAGCTGGGAAGCCCCCGTAATGTCCATGTGTCCCTTGGTGGAGCATTTTGCTTCCATCCACTCCCCCCAACTTGTCCAAGCCTCCACCACCTGGCTTGGTGTGGGAGTAACATGGGAGTCCAGGATTATCCCCTCACCAACCAGAACTACAGCTTTTAATCACAATAAAGTAGTTTCCAAGAGTAACTTACACCTCTGGAGCCCTCCTTCTCCTCTTTTTCTCCTGATTCTCCTTCTGTTCCCTCCTCTGAAAGAAACAGCACAGTCAGCATAAAGAGAGGTTACCCAGATCAACACCAACAATTTTGCCACCACGTTAAACGTGTGGCAAAGCACGACAGCTCTGCCGAAAATAAAGACAGTGGCAGCTTTATATCGCTCCCGAGCATGTCGCAAAGCTGCTCCACTCTTACCGTTGTCAGAGTCGGAGTTATCGGAGCCGTCTGTCTTTGCTGCCTTGCTGTCGGGTTCATCGGAGCTGTTTGTTTGCTTCCGCTTCTTCGCGGTGGGATCTTTTTTGATTTTCTTTTTCTGGGGCTGCGAGAGAAAAGAAAGGTTAATCCCTGCAACACAAGCAGGTGCCCTCTGCAGCCAGCAATGTCTTATTTTACTCATTTTTAGTGAGTTAAGCTTCCTGCATTGAGTTTCTGACAGGCAGAGTTGATCAGGAAGGACATAATCCACCACACCTCTATCCCGTAATATAGAAGATTAAGCCACGAAGGGCTGCAATATTCTCCTACCCTCAGAAAACAAAGTTTTTAGGATTAAAACATCTCATGTATCAATACTGCTCTCCTCCTCAGTTTGCTTAGGAGAAAACATACTACCGAGCCAGTAACATGCAGAATTATACATTATCGCTTCCCAGAGAGTATTTTGGAGCCCTTTGCTACAGGACATGTGGGTCTGTTGGGAAATAAAGTCTCTCATTCGAGCCAAGCAGGTGGGAGGATATCGCACAAGTACTTACTTTAAAATCCGAGTCCCACATTTTCCAGTTTCTCCTCATCCGTTGTTTCATCATTCCTCCTCCGTAACGCATATTTCCCGAGAAACCTCGCATTCCCTGGAACATGCTGAGTTCTGGGATAATGTTGTGGGAGAAGAGGGAAGGAAGCCTGGAGGATCCGTGGGGACCGAGACCTCGTGATCCCATTGATTGCGGAGGCTCGTTCCACTGTCCGCCCATGCGCCCAGGATAGGAAGACGCCATGGGTCTGTTATTGCGTCCGTCTCTACCCCAGTTCTGACCCCGTTGACCAAAGTTATCCCGTGCTCTGTTCTGGTATTGATCCCGGCGGTTCCCATAGAAGTTGTCATAGTGACCTTCATAGGCGTTATCGTTGTCGTGTTCAGACTCGTTGTAATCGTAGCTAGATCGGTACATGTCACGGTCATTCATCGAAGACCTCGAGTCGTAGGATTCGTATGAGTCGTACCTGCAAGAGATGCGTCAGTGAGACACCACTGAGAAACGGTAGCAGAGGTGAAGCAAACAAAACCCTTCCAAACAGATTTTTAAGTTTATTTTTCAATCAGCAGATGTGTCACTCAACATGGGACATATTTCACTGCGGAGCGGGACAAGACATGGACCAGCAGGAGCTGGTGACAGAGCTTCAAGGTTTCAGTCCCGCTGGTGGAAGAACCAGAGACCTTTAGACACAGGAAAACCCTGATGCCAGGGAGCCCCTTGAACCATCTGTTTCTTCCAGAATTACCAGAATATTTTAAATGAATAAAAAAAACCAAGCACATTGAGCAAAGGTTCCTTCACCAGCTGAGGTGGGGGCTTATCACTTTGTCCCCACTCCCAAATATTGGGCTCAAAAAGAACTTTAGGAGCAGCTGAAGAGAACCAAGAGCTGCTCATTGTCACAGCAAGTTTCACCTTATCCAGAAATACTTCCCGGAACACTGAGATTTGCTACTCAAGGAACACCTTGGCACAATCAAAGACCTATTCCAGATCCACCCTTCCTCACTCCCCATATGCAATCCATCCATTAACGACCTGTTGTCCCCAGCTGGAAAGCCAACATATGCCCCACCTATTTTAAAACCTTTTTTCCTCCTAAAAATGAGGCCACAGAGGATTTTTAGCTTTACATTCTGCAATACTAAAATGCTTCGTACTGGAATTTAAGGCTTTGTGTGCTTGCCAGCAGCACTCTGACCAACAAGGCAGGCGAGGAAGAAACCTGCTGCATGAGAAAAGATTGTGATGCTGAACTAACGAGCCTCGTCAAAGCATGACCTCCTTGCCACTGCACTTTACAGCAAGGCCTTGAAACCACAGAGATCAGAATCAGCAGGGGGAAAAAATGTTATCATGGCTCCAAGGTCAGAAGAAAGTCACCCCGCTGATAAAAGGAGAGATGTTGGGGCTACAAAATCAGACCAGGCACCAATGGAGGAACTGCCAGTGTCCGATTACACGTAAGCCAGAGCAGCTGGAGGGTGAGCAGCTCCTTTTCTGCTCCGTTATAGCCCAGAGCTGATATTCTCCAAGTGATTTATCTTTCCCTTACTGTGTTTCTCATTATTTCCTGCACAGAGCAAGAAATTTTTAGCTTTTTAATAAAACCTATCCCATCCCAACTGGTGCGGCAGTGCCAAGTCAGTGGAAACACGCCGCCGGCAGGAGCATGCCTGCAAGCAGGCGACCGCTGGTGCACGAGATCGAAGTGGAGAAGCCCAAAATGATGTCTGAAGGGACAAGAGTCCAGGGAATGATTTGGCAAACCCTTTCCAGCACAGTTAAACCGAGCAAGTGACCAAAACAAATCGATTTGATATAGTAGTACGGACGTATCATTTCTTAAGAGAGTTACTGTTTTGGAATTGTAAGAGTGGAGTAGAAGACAGTCACTTCACATTTATTAATATTTACTCCTGAATTTTACTTTGTCTAACATAGCTTTACTTATTTAAGGCATTAAAAACCTGGAGTAAGTAGTCGCCCTGCAGAAATACCAAGTCCTCGCTCAAAACTCACAGTGTGTGTTAGTAAGTAAGAAGTCTTTAGGGAAAGAATCCTATTTATTAGTACTTAAACATTAACACAGATCAGCAAGGAGCTGACTACATCGTAGAGCTGAGCATCTACTGCGACACTGGCTACAAAAACCTCACTGCAGCAGCAGAGGTTAATCTATTAATCAAAATTAGTAATTTAAATTCAGATTTAAGCATGAAATAGTGCCTTATTTTCCTTAGCACTGCTCTAGAAGTACATAAGCAAGCTCGTGAGAACATTGCTTATAATTATCATTTCACTGAAGAACCCAAATTTCAGCCACTGCTGGAAAAGCTGCACTGTAAGCCCCAAATGTGGAATTTTTTTGCCAGACACGGATGAAAACTTAGTATAAAATCCTATTTTACAGTTACAGCAGGCGAGAGGAGGATGGCTGAGCCAGCTATGGACGCTCACTTGAGTCACAACACCAGAAAAGGTAAGAATGAGACCAGCAAGGAACAAACGGAGCAGCAACGACTCTTAACGAGCAGCAGATCGTTACAGCATCTCCTCGCCTCGTGCCCTGCACTCACCTGTCTCCACCAGATCCGTAGTGCCCTCCTTGCATCGTGTCCGTATCCATGTGCGACACCATGTCTAAGCGCTGGTTCATTTTCGCAATGACGGCGTCAGCGTTGCTGCCGCCCGAACCGTCGGGGTTCATGTCAACGTCCGAATTGGCCATTTCCCAGGAGTTCGAAGTGGCCATGCCATATCCGTAATTACCCGAGTTATCCTGGCCGTATCCATAGCCGTAACTGTATCCCTCATAACCTGGAACAACAAAAATAAGACCTGGATTTATTTCCAGTTATCCAGGTTCGCAAATATTTTAATTTGAATTAAGATGCCCCAAGCAAGCATCACAGGGAGTTAAAAAAAACACGAACAAACAAAAAAAACCAACTCAACTTTCTATCTAAGTCACCTATAAACTTTGAACTGTTGAGCTCATAAAGGTTTAAGGGAACAATTCGCTTGCCCAAGTCCCATAAAACACAGCCACAGCCTATAGCTTCCTCCGTCTAACCTGCTCAGGAGAGGAATAAACATGACCAAGGCAGAGCCTCCATAAAAACCTGTTTTGAGGTAACACAGAGAACGCGAAGAACCATTTTAAGCCGGTTTTTAGTTTGATACAAAGCTGTTGGTAGCCAGACGAATGCAGCTAGGACATACCTTTGCCAGAACCTATTAAACTGCTTTATAACCCCTTAAATCCAAAAGGATGACGCTATAGCGCGTACCTGCCCTCACCAAAGACAGTACAGCCGAGCACTGAAAGCAAAAACACTTTCGGCCTAGCGTTTTCCAAACATTTTCTATCAGAAAGCGACAGAGAGACTTCTCCTCTTGCTAAAGAAGCCAAAACTGTTATAAACCAAAAAAAAAACCCAGTGTAAGAATAACACACAAAGCCAATTAAAAGCCTGTTGAGGCTTAAAATTTAGGTTTTTCTTTCCCCGGCCCTTTTGTTTGGCTGCTGGCATGCGTGGAGAGGGAGTTTGTATTTCTGCTGTCTCCCCAAGCCTCGATTTACATCATCACCTACACTGACTTCATTCAGGTTTTCCAAGTGGCAGAAAGGGGTTTTTTTGGGGGGTGGAAAACAACCCCCAAACCCAAATATTCCGCCTAGAACAGTTTTCCTGTGCAACCAGGAACAGCAACAAAGTTCTCTGTTGGCTTCAACGTGGATTTTTAAAATAAAGAAGAAAAATGTCACAGAGGTGGAACAGTAAGAGACTACACGGGGTCTGTGCTGCGGCGGGGACGGCGCTTGTTCATCACCGACCTCGGCGCGTCTCCCTCAGGCTCAGGAAACAGATCTGAAGTGGAAGGTAATAAACCATTACTCCAGTTTTTACTGTACTTGCCTCTGTTCGTCCCAGAGTTCCAGTCTCCATAACCTAGAAAAGGGCAAAAAGCAATTAGAGACGAGTTGATTGTTAGAGTGGCAGTTGCGGCCGAAGACATTCTCATTACCCAGCGTCAAAATGGAGCCACGCCCCCAATAATCCACAAGTCTTGCACCAAATATTGAAGAAATCAGACCTTAACGTCGCCCCAGCAATGACGTCCCCACAAGAAGAACATCCTTTGCCCCTCTTACAGAAAATCCAGGGTTTAATTTCAAGCTGAGCTCTTGGTAACGATTTCCACGACCAAGTATTTTGGGAGCGGAGGCGAAGCGTTTGAGAAAGCTAGAGGGGTCTCGCACAGAATAAACCCCGCTCCCATTAACGCCTAAAAAGAGAGGACCTGGGACACATCGGGAAGTTTTAATCCCATCGTTCGCCAACCTGCAGCCTCCCAGGACTGACATTCAGACGCCCTTTGAGGCAAAACGTATCTCGACGGCATCTCTGCACTTTGCCCTTGCAGGAAATCAGCTGGAAGATGGGAAGATACTGGGATGGAAAGACACGGTCTGGACACCGACATCCCGTGCTCCCCAGTCAAGAAACCGTTAGCCCAATGTTAATTTTCAAAGCAATTACACCCTCATTAACCAGGGTACGTATGCACACGGCTCTGCTTCGCACGAAGCTACACGCGTGCTGTGGGAAAGCAATGTTACCTTGTAGGTTGTCATTGTGATTTCCCCCTTAATTAGAAACTCCCCTTCCCAGAAGGCAGCTAATTTATTAATTTTCTTTTTCTTTTCCTCCCCCCCGGTGTCACCGTTACAACCTGAGCCACTTCCACCCAAAACAGTTGACACTGAATAAAGCAGCAAATCGCTTCCTACACCCACCGTACTCCACAGGTGAGCAGAGATGCCGCTCTAGGAGCCAGCAGAGGTCTCAAAACGTCAAGATTAAAAGGAGAAAAAGGCAAAATTGCCACTAAATCAGGCGAGGAGGAGAGTTACAGCCGTGACCTGAGCGAGGATGAGGAATTCCTGTCCAGCCACCACCACCAGGCAGAAATCAGAGGGAACCTCATTAAGCTTGATTAAAAAATAAATCAATTTTCTGTCAGAAGGAAGAGCCTGGCTCACTCGCCTTCTCTGCCAGGGAGAGGCTGGCGGCTCCCCCTGCCCCCGGCCTGAGGGTACCCGGGGAGCACCGGACCGGAATCCCGGGGGTGAGAACCCGACGGACCGAGGCGGCAGAACCAACCTCCCGGCCCTGAAGCCCCGCTGACAGGGGAACGGGACGAGGCCGGGCGAGGCGGCAGCGCCCGTCACCCCTCAAGGGGCCCGGTCGTCCCGCAGAGCTCCGGCCTCTCCCCGTCCCCGGCCTCACCACCACCCCCGAGACCCGGCGGGGACCGCGGCAGAGCCCTCGACCGCGTCCCGGTTCCCCGGCGGGGGCCGCCCCCGCCGCCATCTTGCGCCGCCGCCCCTCACCTGAGTAACTCATGATGGCGGCGCCGCCGCCCGCCGCCGCCTCCTCCTGCGCGAGACGGTAACGGCGGCGCGCGAGCCCCGCCCCCCCCGCCCCATTGGTCGCGCCGCTCCGCCTGCCCCGCTCTCATTGGTCGGCGATCCACCCCCCCACCCCCCCTCCCCGCGCCCGGCAGCCGTTGGTTCAACCTCCCCGCGTGATCGGCGGTTCCCATTGGCGGCCGGCGGATGCCGCTCACCGCCTCCCGCGCGTTCCCATTGGGCGGCCCTCGAGGCGGTTGGCGGGCGCAGGTGTCAATCGCGGCGCGGCGGGCTCCTCGCTCAATGGAACCGGCAAGGCCGAGGACTGATTGGTCGGCGCCGCTGTCGCCTCGCGAGGAGGCGTGACCGCTACCGCTCTCTTCTCTCACTGGTCAGCTAGGGGGCGGGATAATCCTGCTTCCGCCAATAGCGCGGTAGACCCGCCTGGGGCCGCTAACCCCGCCCCCACACCGGCTGCGCCGCGCCTCGCCCCGCCCCTCCAGCCCGCGGCGCCTGCTGCTATTGGCTGCTTTCAGGGGGGCGGGGCCTCGTGTGCACACGCGTGTCTCACACGCGCGGGGCAGCTTGACCCCCCCCCCGGCGGATCACGTGGGTCTGCCCCCCCAGGTGTGTCCCCGTCGGGGGGCGGGACTAGAGGGGACCCCCCGACTCGTGTGACTGCTGTGGGTGTGGCCGTCATGGGGTGCTGGGCGGTGACCTGGGTGTGGCCTCAGCCTGACCCCAGTGACCCCAATTCCCAGGGGTCGAGGTCACGTCCTGACCCCAGTGACCCAGGACACGACCTCAGCCTGACCCCAGCATCCCCAGTTCCCAGGGGTCAAGGTCACATCCTGACCACCCCCCACCTTAAACCTCCCTAGGGAGCCCTAAAACCACCCCACCCCCCCCCAAAATCACACCACACACCCCCCATCCCGACATTCCGGGTATCCAGAGACTCTGCTCTCCCCCCCAGCTTCATTTCCAGAAGAATTTAATCCATCGTCCCATATTCCCGGGTACAAGAATCACCAGAATATGCCCCCAAAAAATTGGAAATAAAAAAAAAAAAAAAAAAAGAAAAAAAAGAAACAGAAAAAATATTTATCCATTAAAATTCCTTCCGAAATTCGGAAGTTTCGGGATTTCCAAATAAAAATGAATATTCCTTATTTCTACACAAATCTAGAGTTTAAAAAAGGTGGAAGGGCTATGGAGCTAGACGAGGAAAAAAACAGGAAAAATAAAGAAGTAATAAAAGCAATGGTGAAAATGGGGGGAAAAGGGGGGGGGGCTGAGCCGAATCCTCCCGCCACCGCGGCCAATTCCAATGGGAATATCGGGAATTCCCTGGGGATTTTTCCAGTTCCCACTGGAGTTTCTTCTCTTCGGTGGGTCTCACCCGCTGCTCCACTCCGGTGAAATTAAAGGGGGGGGCGAGAAACAGTATGAATCCCGCTTTTTTTGGGGGTGGGGTAATTTTTTTTGCTGCGGTGGAAAAGTGGGAGGGTAGCAGCGGCGTTTTGGGGGGGATTTTTTGGTGTGGGAAAAGGGGATTTTGGGCAACATGCAACCTCAGAACCGAGGGATTCCGATATCTATGCAAGACTAAATTTCATCGTCGCCTATGGAAAGAAAAAAAAAAAAAAAAAAAAAACCCAAAAAATCGAATATACATTAACTCTAAGGGTCATATACAAAATCCACAGCATTTTCCGGGAACGCAGCTGCTTCCCGAAATTCCCCTCCGGCCCGGCTCCATCCCAAATCGCCGCCGGTAATGGCGACACCGTTTGTTCTTTGGGTTAAAAAAAAAAAAAAAAAAAAAAGAAACAAAAAAAAAAAAGGATTTTGGAAAGCGAGAAGGCGGGAAAAATCTATGCCCCCCCCCTCCCCATTCCGTGCCGGGACTGGCATCAAGTCGTTCCCTCCCCGATCAGGTGCCGGATCCCGGTTGCTGCGTGTCTCCCGTGGGATCAGCCAAGGGTTTGTCTTGATCCATGTAGTGCTTGTGGCGGGGGTTGTGTGTGTTGTGTGTGTCCCCCCCCCGCGCCTAGCTCATCCCTGGAAAATGGGGGGAAAAGCTCCAGAGGGGCAAAGGCAGCGATTGATCCCACCCTCCCCCCTTCCCAAAAAAAATAAAAAATAAGGAATTGTGGATATGGGAAGGCGAGGAGGGGGGCGGGGAGGAGGGCAGCGGGGGGGTAAGGATGTTCCGGCACCATCCGCGGTCGCTTCCCCGTGCCGGCTCCGTCATGGTGAAAGAGCCAGGGATTTGGGTTCCCGTTACTGAGCCTCGGCGAGGGTGGGGGGTTCGGGTGGGGGGGGAGCTTCGCCCCGTAAAGGATCCGCTTTGGAGAAATTCATTTCCAGGATGTGTCGTTGGAGATGCCGTACCCATTCCTCCTGGATGGAGAGGGGACCTTGGAATTCCACCTCGCAGAACCTACGGAGGACACGGCATCAGCTTGGGAATTGTGGTTTTGCCACCAAAAAAAAAAAAAAAAAAAGGGGGATCCACGCCGCAGAGCAAGGAAAGGCAACACTTCCAGCTAGGAAAGAGAATCCCTACGGACACAGAATGAACCCCCGCACTTTCCCGAGGTGACGTACCTGCATTTGAGGGTGTAGATGTTCCCCACGAATTTCACCAGGGAGGTTTGCGGCGGGCGAGGGACCAGGGAAGGCACCGGCCTCATCCGCGGCGGCGGCTGCCGCGTCTCCTCCATTTTCTGCTGGAATTCAGTCCCTTCTTCTTCCCGGTGGAGGGGGTTGTCCAGGGGTCTCGCTTGCCTCCGTTCAAACTCTGGGATGGGAGAAACGGGAAGGGTTAGGTTGAGGTTTGGGGGATATGGAAGGCAGCATGGCATCGCCGGCACGGCACCGCCGCTCTTGCTTTCGGCTCCCCGATGCGAGGAGCAGCCCCGACTCATCATGGGGAACAGGGTCCCTGGGAGGAAGAGGAAGAGGAGGAGGAGGGGTGGGGTCTCAGCGAAAGAACCCCCCTTCCGGCGCTGCCGGGAATGGGCAGAGGGGACAGGGCAGGGTTTTTTCCCCCGGTGCTCCGCCGGTGCCGGAGACCCCCTCTGCCCTCTCCCGGCTGGCTTCTCCCCAACTCACTGTTGATGTTCGAGCGTTGATGTTCCTCCACCTTCACCAAGGAGAGGGGGGAAGTGATCATGGGCCGCTCACCGCTGCTTCCCCCATCCAGGATTTTTCCGGCATCGCCGTGAGCTAAATCTCCCGGCAATCCTTTGCTCAGAAAGGTCACGCCGCCAGCCTGAAGGCTGAGCGGCATTCGTCGAGCGCCACCGTCGTGATCCCGGGCATGCGAAGAGTTCCGGAATTTCTTTGTGAAGGGTCGTCCGCCTTGGATGTAGCTACGGTAAGCGCCGGCTTTTTGGGGTCGATGTCGGATCCATTCGCTGAGGGTCTCGATAGGCGAACCGTTAACACACCATTCGGTGACACCGAATTGCCGGAGATGCGCCCGCGCGTGGCTGGCCAAGGCTTTGCGGTTTTCGAAGTAGAGGCCGCACAGCTCACAGCAAGCTTCGCTGGCTGGGGTGAGGGGAGGAAACGCACCGGGCTGGGGGTGAGCGGGCAAAGAAGGCAGGGACGTGGCACGGAGCCGGTTCCCCCCCATCAACACCGGCTCTGCGCGGAGGTGGGTTCTCCATGGGATCAAAATTCCCCATATTTTTCAGCTCCAGAAACATCCCCCGGCCCCGTTGCGGGGGGCTGGTGGTCTCCAGGAAGCCAAGCTAATTTGGATCAGGGAAAAGCAATGACCCCAAATCTCCGCTCCCCTCGCCCCGCTCTGCATCCCCAGGAGGCAAAAACCCTTCCCGGCATGGGGCTGGGGGTTCCCCATGCCCACCCCGTCGCGTGATTGACATCCCAGGGTGGTGTCGGGGGAGGGGGTGTTACACCGCATTTTTCCCTCCCCGCATCCCCCACTTACACGTGTGCGCAGGTTTGTCATGCACGGACTTGGTTTTGAAGGGCAGCTCGGTCTGGATGTATGCCTTGTGCTTGACTTCGGCGTGAGGACCCAACCGATCGTCCTGTAACGGCCGCTTGGCAGACAACGGCGTCAGGAAACTGCCCTGGGGTTTGCTGGTGAGAGGCGACAACGAGATCTCCCGGTTCAAGGTGGAACTGCCGGGGCTAGGTTTCCCCGTCCGTCCGCCCAGGGGAGGCAGGGCCAAGCCCTGCAGGATTTTTCCAGGGGACTTGGGGTCCGTCCCTTCCTCCCCAATAGATTTAGGGGGTTCGATGCTGGAGGCGTGGGGTTCTTTCTTGATAATGCAGGGTTTGGATTTCTTCTTGAGGATCTCCCGGAGGGTGTCAATGGGCGAACCGTTGACTGACCACTCGGTCACCCCCATTTGTCGGAGGTGAGATCGAGCGTGGCTCGACAAACCTTTGCGGTTTTCGAAATATTCGCCGCAAAACTCGCAGCGGATGTCTCGCACCGGGTCGGCTCGGGAGGCTGTGGAGAGAGACGTGGGGTCGGGGCAGGGAGAAGGACCGTGCTTAACATCCCCCCTCTCCGCTCCTCCCCAGCCACAGCGAGGGTTCCCCCGAGGGCTCCCCCAAAACACCGGAGAGAGCCCTCAGCCCCTCCTGAAGTGAGACGGACCCCCGTGTCCCTGTCCCCGAGGGAACGCAGGCCCACTCGGCCCCACAGCCTGAGCGGGGAAGGTGACAGCCGTTCACTTACAGAGGTTCAAGGGAGACATCTCCTCCCGCGGGGACCAGGCTCGGTCGGACGGGTGAGGTTCTCCGTGGAGTCCTCCCGACATCATCTCGCGCTTGATTTCCACCCTCAGTTGATCTTGTTTGAGTTTCTTCTGCAAGGAGGGAGGAGAAAGGCCTGGAAACATCTTCCGGGCGGTGGGAGGTGGGGACGAGGTAGGAGATTGCCCCATGGGGCTGCCGGGTTGCTGGACCTTCTTGGGGAGGGTGGGGATGTGAATCTCTCCGGGACCGCGCGGCTCCAAGGATCCCATGCTGCCCAAGAGGGTCTTGGCCATGGCTTTTTGCCCGGGACCGGCAGGATTCGAGGCGCTGCTCCGCGGCTGCGTTCTCCGTTTGAGGATCTCCCGTAGCGTGTCGATGGGCGAACCATTGACGTACCACTCGGTCACCCCCATTTGCCGGAGGTGGGATCGAGCGTGGCTTGACAAACCTTTGCGGTTTTCGAAGTATTCGCCGCAAAACTCGCAGCGGATATCTCGCACCGGCTCCGACCCCGAGGCTGCGGAGAGAGGGGGGGGTAGGGGGGGGAGAGAGAGAGAAGAAAGACCAGCGTGGCTCAATGGACAGACAGGACAAACGGACACAGCCCACAGCGGCAAAACCAATCCCTGCCCGAAATCAGAAGCAGGCTCGAACGCATTGGGGTACCGCAGGAAAACGCAACAGCCGGGGGTTGTGGGGAGCTAGAGGGCTTCCCGGTGGGGCCGACGGAAAAGCTGTGGTCCGGAGTGCTGGAATAACACAGACACTCGTGTCCCTTCCCTGCTCGCGTCCGGAGGAAGTGGCAAGTCTCACTCATGCCGCAGCGTCCAAGCCCAGCCACTATGGGGAGGAGGAAGGTCTCTGGATGAAGACACCGCGGGGCTGGTGGCACCGGGATGAACACCGTGTGCCTAAACCAAGTGCGTCCCTGCTAATCCCAGTGCTGGATGCTCGGCCCTCGAGCAGGGGCATCTCCTGCCTGCAGGAAGTGCCGATTCCCAGCACACTGATGAAGAGGAGGAAGAAGACAAAGCTGGAAGAGTTTTTACCACCAAAACCAAGCTGCACCCTGAGCCACACAATATCCTGGAGGAGAAACGTTAACTTCCCTGGTCCCTGTCTGCCCTCCAGCTGCGGAGGGGAAAGGAGAAACCATCGGTGCTGCGTCAGGACAGGGAAATCAAGGTAGATCCCTGCCTGGAACTGGGGAAAAACCATGCCAGCGGCTTAAACCTGCACAGCAAGGGAGACTTGAGCAGGATAATTTCAGGTGCAGGGGAGACTGGCACAGGCAGGACTTGTCCAGCTGCTCCCGGGCACCGTGCTGCTGTCTCTACCAGTGGAAATTGCTCACCAGGGAGGCCAGGGTGGTAATTTCTAACCAAAGTCAGAATTTTGGGCGCCGCTGAAGTGATACCAAGAAGGGGCCTACAGAGACGGTGCAGAGGCATCGCGGCAGCCAAAGCCCTGCTCACCACACAGACCGGCCCCAGCCGAGAGCCAGCACAGCCACGGCTTCAGTTTCTTGGCCAGCGGAGGGGAAGGAGGGAGAAGATCGGCCGATTCCTTGTGCCACGACTAGGGATCTGTCAGCCGCTGCAGCCTGCAGCGTGCTGGAGACTTTGCTCATGCCAAGCTGAGCAGCCAGACCAGAGTTTGCCTGCTCCCATGGCTTCATTAGCTGGCAGCCGTAACAGAGGAATTACGGCACTGGCTACAAGACAGGCATAAAGTGCTTTTTTGTTGCTGCTCCAAGTCTTTAAAGGGCTGCAAGGAAAAGCCAGGGCCAAACTCTGCATCTTCTGTCACCGGCGGAGGAGCAGCACCCAGAGAGTGTCTCTGCTCCAGCAAACCCACAGGCGCATCCTCCAGCTACAGAGTCTCTCCCGCCACCAACCAGTATCCAACTCTGCCATCCTGGAGCTTTTCAGCTTATGAAAAGCGAGACAGTAGCCAGGACGGAGTAATTTTATAGCCCTATGGCTCCAAGAAACCTGGCAGGGTTAGGAAATCCCCAGCCGTGGGGATTTTGAAGGATATCAGGTCTTAAAGCCACTCCTGCAACGAGGGAAGGAGTGGACAGAGCAAACATTAGGACACTGTCTTCCGCCTTATTGCATCAAACAACCCCCAAACACACCCACAATTCCCACTGGGGAAGACGAAGTGACTTTTGGTGCTGCCAGCAGTGGGACAGGCTCATCAGGCAACCCCAGTAACAAGGACAAAGAACTAACGAGCCAGAGAAGCCAAACAGCCCTTTGAGCTGTTGATGAAGACGTTCCCAGCAGGACACGGTGCTTTGGGAGAAGGAGGCAAGAGCCAGCTGCTGCCGGGAAAACCATTTTGGTCCCAAGGTGTCAGAATAAGTCACCGACGGAGCTTGGGGACAAAGAGGGACACGGCAGCACCAGGGCTGCAGTTCCAAGAGCCGTGGCAGCGCCTCTCTGAGTGCATCTGATGCTGGAAATGGCAGCGGGGAACAAGCTGACGCTAGCCAAACCCACCACGCTCCGTTGGGAAGAGGGAGCCGGCTGTGCCGGATCGAGCCACAGCACAGGAGGGTGCTCCACATCAGCCGAACCACAGCCCAGCAGAGCCGAAAGAGGTGAGAGAAGCAAGGGAGGGAGATGTGAAGAGCTCAGAGGGCAGAAAGCCAGTAGTTTTCCTGAAATCCCAACGGGAATCCCCGTTTGCCCACTCAGGAAAGACCGTCCCCTCCAACAGCTGCAACCAAGCAGCCCGTATCTCCTCAGCACAGCCATTACCAAACACCAGCTCTTCCACCGAGCTCTGCGCCCTCCCAGCTGCCAAGGGATGCCTGGCTTGGCAGAAACAGGATGGGAGAAGCCGGGGATTTCCCCTGCCCTCAGCTGAATGGGAAACATGGAAAACAAAAAAAACAAAAGAAACTCACTTAAATTGAGGGGACCTTCCTCATCCGCCTGCGGCCACTGTGCTTTCGGGGAGCTCTGCAGAGGGCTCAGCGAGAGCTTGGAGCTCTTCTCCTCCGGGTTTTTTGGAGACGGGGACCCCGAAAGAGCGGGCGGCACCTTCTTAAGGATGGGGGATCCTGGTTGCGAGAGATTTTTTGAGAAGCCAGGAGGGGATTTGATGGCTTTATTAACGGGACCATCTGGTGGGCGATCGCCGGCCTTGCCGAGCGCCAGGAGTGTGGGTCGAGGGGAACCGGCGGTGGCGTCTTTGGGGGAACCAGATTTTTTGCCGAGGGTGGGAGACATGGGGCTGCCGTCGGGTTTGCCTTTTTGCTTCATCAGTTCATAAAGCAAATCGATGGGAGCCCCGCTGCTCTCCGATTCGGCTACGCCGAGTTGCCGTAGGTGAGAACGGGCATGGCTGGATAAGCCTTTGCGGGTTTCGAAGCAGGCGCCGCACACTTCGCACGTCGTAAGGTTCTGGGCTAAAAAGAGAAAGAAGAAGAGAGAAAAAAGAAAATCAGAGCACGGCCGTGACAGGATGTACGAGGAGCAGCATCTGGCCATGATCCCAAGGGATTTTTAATACCCCCAACCCTAATTTTGAACGTCAAGATGCTCTGTGCATCCCGGCGCAGGCAGGAATAAAGCGGGGAAGAGCGAGCAGAGCCGTGGGAGAACAAGGATCGCTGCTCTAGCATGGAAGGAAGCTGTTTTTCCCACTCGAAGGATGTTTTCCAGAGTGTTTTTGGAAGCCTTCCCTGCAACTGGTGAGCCACAAGCAGGCTCCAAAACCCAGTCAGTGAGGGAGAGGGATTTCAAAGCGATCATTCTAGGGGAACGTCGTTAACTAGGAGATGAAGGACTGATTGAGGTGGTTTAAGGAGGACAGGGAGTGCAAGTCAGTCCCAGTGACCTTTGGAAAGCTGCTGGTGCCAGGGAAAGAAAAGCGATGTAAACCAGCGATACCGGAGTACAACATGACCACCTTCTTATAATTAGAGGATTAATTAAGCAAAAGGACCTAAAAATCCTCCTTGATTCGGTTAAACAAATGTCTACCAGGCTCCCCATTCTCTCCTCGCAGCAAAACCCCAGCACTCGGCTGCTGGAAACGACGAGAAGCTGGGCAAAATACTCACTTTTGGAGTCCTGAGGCTCTGGTTTGCTCCCAGGCGGCTCAGGAGACAGTTTGGTCCCTATCCTGGTGGGGGGTTGATCCAGCTGCCCGGTGGGAGCGCTTTTTTTCGGGAGAGGGGGTGAACCCACCTCCATGGCCACCAGTTCTTCCTCTTCCGGAGCCAGGACTGCCAAGAGAAAAAGATCGTCAGCCCCCGAGCGCGGATAACGAGAACGAGGGAGGTCAGTGTGAGGAGGTGGCTTCATGACGAGAAGGTTTAGGCTGCTCCGGAGAGCTCAAGAGGGAGAATGGGAGAGAAGGGGGCTCTGCACGGGGCTGGTGGGTAATTTTAGAGGGGGACACCCATCCCGGTGGCAGGTGACACGGTGCTGGGATGGCGGTGACCTGCCAGAGAGATTTGGGGGTGCTTGGGGGCAGGATGGTGGCATTTTCCTGCAGGAGGGGAGATGGCGGCAGCTCCCTCAGACGGGACAGTGGCAGCTCTCTTGGGGGACACACACACACACACGAAGGTGGCAGCTCCCTGGGGTGGGTGGGGGGATGACACAGGGACATAAATGTGGCATCTCTTTGCGGTAGGATGGATGCATAGTGACAGCTCCCTGCGGGAAGCGGGGGGACGGATCGTGGACGGATCCCTGTGGGGAAGTGGACACCGATGATGGCAGCTCCTTGCTGGGGGGGGACGGGACATGAAGGTGACAGCTCCCTGCTGGGGGGGTGGGACATGAAGGTGACAGCTCCCTACTGGCGGGTGGGACATGAAGGTGACAGCTCCCTGCGGGGAGGGGAACAGGGATGGTGGCACCTCCCTGCGGGGGTGAGGACGGGGATGGTGCCACCTCCCTGCGGGGGGGGGGGGGGGGGGGGGCGGCGTTGGCAGCCCTGCCCAGGCCCGGGGGCGGGCTGGGGGCTTCCTCGGGCTCAGCAGGCATCGCTTCCCACCCCGGGCTGGTCCCTAAGGGATGGCCGGGATTTACATCCCCCCACACACACCGCATCGTGTCGTGTGTCCCGTCCCGTCCCCCCCCCAACCCTCCATCCCAGGGGGGGCAAGAAGGAGGGGAAAAGCTCCCCCCCCTCAACCTCATCCCCGTCCCGTCCCCCCCCATCCCGTCCCCAGCGGTGACAGGAACCGGGCGCGTCCCGTTTTAAGCGAGACAGGCCGGATCCGGGGGGGGGGCCCCCCGTGAGGGGACAAAGCGAGGCCGGGGTACGGACAAAGGAGGGCGGCGGCTCGGCGACAGCGGTTCTCGCCGGCCCTTCCTTCTCTTTCCCCTCCCTTTCCTCGTCAGAACCGGGCCCGGAACCGGCGGCGACCCCCGGGGTCGGGCCCGTGGGGGGGAAGAGGATGAGGATGGGGGTGGAAGGGGAAGGTGGGGGGGGGGGGGGTTGGAGTGGGGGGGTGGGCCGCGGGTGGGCCCGGGCGCGGGCGGGGCGGGGTCGGCGACGAAAAAAAGGAGCTCACCCGGCTCGGGCGCTGCCTCGGGCTCGGGTTCGCCGTCCCCACCCCGGTCCCGGTCCCGGGGTCGCGGCGCCGCCGCCGCTTTTGTCACTTTGGGCTGCGAGGAGGTGGAGGCCGCCATCTTGGCTCCGGCACATGCGGGGCGGCCGCCAGGCCGTTAGGCCGAGCGCCGAGCCGGCGCGCGCCTGCCCGCCAGGGCGAGCGGGCGATCGCCGAGTTAAGGGAACAGAGAGAAAGCGGAGGGCGGAGGACGGGGACGGGGACGGACCCGTCGCCGGGGCGGGAGGCCGCGCGCCGAGCAATCGGCACCCCGGCCGGCAGAGGCGTGCGGGGAGGTGGCGACAGGGAGGAATGGGGAGCGCCGAGCGATCGAGCGGGGTGGGGTAGGAAGAGGGACTTCCATGGCGGGGTGCGAGGCCCAGGCCTGGGCTCCGCTTAGCGGACGAGGCCCCAGGGGGCCAGGTCCAGCTCAGCCCCGGGATCGATGGGCTCAGCTCTCACCCTGGCCCCACGAGTCCTCCATGGGGCCTGAGCTTGGGGTACCGGACGAGGCCCAGCCCCAGGGTCCGTGTCCTTCCATGGCTCCCCTCACACCTCCAGGCCCTCTCTCAACCTGCCCCTCACTTAACGGGGCTGTCCCCATCCCAACAGACCCGTACCCAGAGGACGGGACTACCCGGACACCCACTGAGATGGGAAAGGCCACCCAAAGCCTTCTCTGTCCCATTCTCACCCCCGCCACTGCAGCCCCAGGGGTTTCTATTCCAAGCCACTTCAATAAAAAGCAAAAGAGAAGCAATTTGTTGTCCAGAGGAGGGATACGGGGACATCGGCTGTCTCCTAAAGCACTGCCACCTCTCCTTAAAGCAGGGGGTACAAATAGCACCTGAGGACAGATTCACAGCCAAGGGGACAGAGGCAACGGCAGCAAAGTCTCACTGAAAGCCCCGTTCCTAAACGGACTGATGAGACCTACCGGAACTGGCTGAGAACTCCGGGTTTTCAACAAGAGCTATTCCAAAATTACAGCGGGTGTTGAGAGAGAGCAAGCCCTGCAAAGGGAGACACGGCCATGCACTGAGGCAAAGAGCAGCAATGAGTCCTATCGGAAAAGGGAAACGCTGCAGGAGCACAGCATGAAGACAAGGAGAAGGGAACGTGGTGGAAACGTGTAGGAAACCAAAATCCACCCGGATTGGGAAACAAAATCCACCTGGATCGCAAAGGAACCGTAACAAGCACAGACTGTTAACCTCAGCGGCAAGTGGCGAGGACCGATCCCCACAGGAACCGTCCCCATCCACTCTGGGCACATCAGGGTGAGGAAGCTGGCTCTAACCGAAGGAGCTCGCTGGTGAATAAAAGTTACTTACAGAGCCCAAAATAGAAATACAGAAAGACAGAGCGTGTAATCGTTACCTTGGATGGCTTCTGCTCAGCTCCATCCTCCTCCTCACCTCCCTGGGGAAGGACAAGCAGAGTCCCAGTGTGGCCACAAGCATTTCCTTACAGTTTGTGGGCTTATGAGTTGAAAACACACACTCAAAGCTGGCCGATTTGGTCTGTAATTACCCCAAGAAAACCCACGTGCGATGGCAAACCCGCCTGCCATTCCCAGAGTGCGTAAACAAAACTGAACTAAGAAGAGGCAGTGGGGGAAAAGGAGACAGCCCACAAGAGCCACCGCTAAAACAAAACCAGACCCACACCAGACACTTCGTTTTTTAGCATGGGGAAGCTTTGGAGGTTCAAATTCCTACTTACTTTTGCATCGCAAGACAGCTTAAAAAGGGGTGGTAGGGGGTTAATCCATCTACCACCAGTTTCTGCGAGGTTAAAAAAGCCACAATGGGCCAAATCCTCACATTTTCAGGGAGTTTCAAAGCCTGCAGCAGTAACCAGAGGTCCCCAGGGGCTTCAGACTCCGTGCAGCAACAACACGGAGGGTCTCACCCTGGCAGCTTTCAGGTGCTGAGGTGACACGTGCTCACATCTGCAGGGTAGCAGAGATTCGCAAGTCCCCTCGTAGCAGCCGACAACCCTGTCGCACCTGGCAAAAGGGCTCCAGTTGGATAACCTGCTGCTTTAACCCGGACTCAAGGGATGATCTGTGGAGCAGCCAGTGCTGCTTCCAAGCTGCGGAGCAGCCAGTGCTGCTTCCAAGCTGCGGAGCTCAGCTTTGCCCCGTGGTCTGAAAAAATAATTCCCCAAATGTGAGCCAAATCTTCCTGAAGAAGATCCAGCAAAGGCAACAAGGGGTACAGGCAACGCCAGGACAGGCAGGACTGCCTGATGGCTGGCTCGCTAACGGGCTCTGTCTGGGGTGAGGATGAAAGCATCTGTCTTTGCTGGCCAGCCTACAGCGTCCGGAGCTCTATAAGAGCCGATTCCTTGCCAAGGGGGTTTTGCCAGCTCTCTGTCGCGCTTTTGAGCTATCAAATCATTTTAAACACAGTACTTCCCCTCGCTGGCTCTGCTGAGCAGGACGGGCTACTAATAAACTGCACCTAAAGTTCCTCTCTTCTTTCTCTACTGGACCGGTAAGATATAAAACCTCTCCTTGGCTTAAAGGAACTGGAGAAAAACCAACATCGGGAGTAAGAGGTCATGAGGAATCGCTGTGGCAGGCACAGGAGCTCACCGAAATTTAAAGGAGAAAGGGGAAATACAAGAAATAGATGCTGTTCCTTTCTCCGCTGATATCCTGCTGGGATGCGGATGTGGCCGTGAGGCTGGTTTTGAACCCGCCGTGGTTGCAGCACCCATGGGTATCCCTGGGTCATTCCAGCTCAGGGGCTCCCCCCCACCCCGCAACATTCCCTTCTCCAGCAGTTACAAGCCAGGGTCTCCCAAAAACATTAGGAAAGGGAAAGGGAAAGGGACAATTTCTATCCTTGGTTGCCAAGACCGAAATAGGTTATTGCGACCATCTGCCTTCGAGCGGTGTCCCCAGGGACCCTCACTCTACGATTACTGTGCTGGAAGACCTGGCTGAGAGATTTCATGCTGTCTCCTGTGGCATAGATCAGCAGCGGTGAAAATGGAGCTCAAATTCAGGCTAAAAACCGACGTCCAGCCTCCCTGCGGCGCTGCCTACCATCAGAAATCTTCAGAGACCAGGAGAAGAGACAGTATCAAGGGCAACAGCCCGTGTTATCCCCGTGCAGGGGAAGGAGGGAAGGGAAGCAGGAGGCCAACGTGAGCTTTTCAATAACCTGGAACTCAAGAAAGGAATCAAAGACGGTGGAAAGTAGGTCAGGCTGCGGGTGAGCGCAGAACGAGTACACAGGGAGGAAAATCAGAGAGGCCAACACAAAAGGAGAGCGTGACCCAAGAACCGTAACACGAGGAGGGTCCTCAGGGCATATTAACCCAGCAGAGAAGTGGTGGTACCTCCAACCCTCTCCAAACTCGAAGGGACACGGCCCTGAGCAACCTGACCTGGCTTTGAAGTTGGCCTTGCTGGCAGCCAGGGTCAGGTACGGACCTCCAGAAGGTTTTGCTAACCTCCGTTCATCTGCGATTAATGCAGCCGCCACGAGACGCACAGGCGTGCTCCTCCACAGAAAGGAGGACGAAAGGCCACATCCACAAAGCATCTCAATTCCTTTGCGGAGGGCAACCACAATTAACCAGAGGAAGCAAAGGTCGGAATGGAAATTGGAGCCGCTGCTGAGATGCACCAAGCTCTTCACTCTCAAGTCAAAGTGTCGAGGAAGAAATGAGGCTCGAAAAAACCCATAAAATCTACAATAAACATCCTCTTCCAGCCCTACTTGTGCTGGTGGAAGGGCCTTCCCCTCCTGATCTCCTCCAGCCTCTCCACAGCTCCTTGTGCTGAGGCTTAGGCTGTGGTTGTCCCCACCCCAGGCACCACAAAGTCACGGGCTGCTTCTGGCCCTGGCCATGCTGGCTCGCACATCCTGGATAAAAAGGGGGGGGGGGGGGGGGAAGCGGCTATGGGGTCTCTGCCCACTTATATCTCTGAGCAGACCACACCAGGTTTCCCCCTGAACAGCCCTAAAAATCAGTTCTGGAGCCCCTGACGCTCACACCCTGTCCCTTTTTCCCTTGTCCACTGAAAAGAGAGCTCTGTTCTCCATGTGTCCTGGAGTGTAGCTCTGCAGAGAGGGATCTGGGGGTCTTGGTTGATGGGAAGCTCAACGGGAGTCAACCGTGTGCCCTCATGGCAAAGAGGGCCACCTGTACCCTGGGGTGCATTAGGCACAGTATAGCAAACTGGTCGAAAGATGTGGTTGTCCCACGTCTTGGTGTGACCTCACCTTGAGTCCTGTGGGCGCTTTGGGGCTCCACAATCTGAGAAGGACATAAAAGTATTAGAACATGTCCAAAGGAGAGCAACAGAGACGGTGAAAGGAGTAGAGGGCTTGTGAGGAGCGGCTGAGGACACCAGGGTTGGTCAGCTTAGAGAAGAGGAGACTGAGGGGTGGCCTCGTTGATGCCTACAACTTCCTCATGATGGGGGGAAGAAAAGGAGGTGCTGATCTCTTCTCTTGGGTGGCTGGTAGAAGGACACAAGGGAACAGCTTAAAGCTGCATCAAGGGAAGTTCAGATTGGCCACTAGGGAAGGGAGTTCTTCACAAAGAGGGTGGTCAAGCACCGGAACAAGCTCCGCAGGGATGAGGTCATGGGCCCCGAGCCTGCTGGTCTTCCAGAAGCATTTGAGAACACTCTTAGATACAGGGTTTAACTTCTAGATTGCCCTGAGTGGAGTCGGGAGTTGGGTTTGATGATCCTCGTGGTCCCTTCCAAGCCAGGAAATGCTAAGAATGTTTCTGAATATTATGCTCTACAGAGGGAGAAGACACTCTTCAGCCAAGGCAGGACCTTGGATATGGTAGGGGCAAGCTCCACTTCTGAGTCCTCATCTGGGGGCTCAACACAAGCAAGCAGCAGACAGAGCAGTTGGGAAATCATTCCCTGAGCCCGTGCTATTCAACTGACGCTCTCCCCTTCCTAAAAACCCACGCTACATTGGATGCACTCCAGAAGGAAAGACTGCGTGGGGTGGAAGGTCAACCAGCAAATGCACATTTGCTCCTCTTCCTGGATGAAACGTCACTATTGCTGCAGGGGAGCAGATTGAGAAGAGAAATCTAGGTCTAGCAGAAGACCTTGCAGTTTGGGACAGTAAGAGAGACTACAGGGAGTTAAATCCGGGGGAAGAAAAGGGGATAAGAACAGAGGATGATGGTGCCAACCCTGTGAAGCAGTCCAGGGGACAGAGCAAGGTGAGGCAGGCTACAAGGAAGGAGAACTGCAAGCTGTTTTGAGGAGGATGCAATTGCCTAACACTTCCCAACGCCTGCCAAGAAGCGCCACGTGTTCTCCGAGTTGGCTGCCAATAGGTTCGGAGCCAGGAGATACACAAACAGCCTCGCTAACGAGCCAAGCCGGGCTTTAAGGAGGCGGTTGCAGCAGCAGGACACACCTTTCCCCATCACAACATACAGGGAAAGCCACTGTTGAGTGCAGGGACCTGCCTGGAGAAGCCACCAACTCCCCAGGGACAGCTGGGCACAGCTCAGGAGCCAGCGCTTCCACAGAAAAGGGGGGGGGGGGGAGAAAAAAAAGTTTTCAAACTTCTAAGCTGTTCAAAACCAAACCAGAATGAATGTTGCAACCCCCACTACGTCACAGCCTGTCCTGGGATGGGCAGGAGCCGGGATAACCCTCCTGCTCTCCGCAGCACTGCAGCCGAGACGCGTCCGATGTTGAGCATGGCACTTCAGGGAGGGTTCAGACATATTGGGGAGGGAATCACAAGCGATCAAGGGTCTAAAATCATACAAAAAGGGGAGATCAAAAGATCTGGGTCTACAGAAGAGCATAAACTGTTGTCTTGGCTTATTTTGAGTAAAATGAACAGCAATGGATTTAGATACTAAAAATACCAAAGACCCCATCGGCTTTCTAAGGGTGAGGGCTGGTGATGGCAGCATGGGTGCCGAGGGCGATGGTGGAGTCTCCATCAGAGCCCGGAGCAGCCAAGTTCAGCCTGGTTTAAGTACCATGGACTGGCCTGGAAGCAGCGGGAGGGAACAGGTAACCTCTGAGATTCCCCTGGTATCTCAAAACATCCTGTTTTTGCCACACACGCTCCCATCTAAACAACCAGCGCAGCCAAGTTCAAGTTCTCGCTGCAGACCCAAACACCTACTTCCTCCCTTTGACTTTTAGTTTTGCTTAAAGAGGGTTTTTTTTGTTTTTGTTTTTAAACACGCAGCCAAGAGTACGAGAACAGCAAGAGAGTGAGTGTGTGTTAAACCCACAGCCCTTTCCCAATGCCGCTCTTCATTTCTTCTTCATGTCCCACCTGCGAGCAGCTCCGGGAAGGGAGACTTCACCCCAAGAGGACCGAGATGCTCAGGTCTTGTGGTGATTTGATTACAAGCCCAAAAACAGAGAGCACCACCATGCTCATCGAATCAATCTCCCGGCACCCAGAGCTGAATCCTCCACCTTCATTTCCCACTGCAGCCTCGTTAGAAACCACGAACCGCAGCCAGCGCAGAAAACGGTTCACGAAACGTTCCATGAAAAGGGGATTTCTCCCCGCCCGCCCCCGCGACGGAAGGTTTCAGTTAAGGGTCTACCGATATTCTTAGCTCTTAACAGCTCCAGAGGCATCTTGCAATGCCGGCAGAGACCTTCTGGCAGTTCACGCGTCTGGAAGTGGAGAGGAAGGAAGCAGGAAGCTGTCTGCGGAGAGCTGCCTGCAGATGCTGAGCTGTGACATCGTCCCAGAGCGCGAGTAGCATCGCTGCTCCCACGGCACGGGGCTGCCGGCGCCGCGACACAGAGCCACCGGCTGAGATGCCGCCAGGTCTGGTGCGGTGCCACCACCGACTGTTCATGAGATCCTCCTGCCACTATAACTTGCTAACAGCCTTTATCTCGTTTATGTTGCTTAAAACCCTCTGTAAGTTACAGAATTAGCATAAAACACGAGCAGAGGACGTTAACACTAAGCAGGTGCCCTTAAGGCAGCTCCTTGCTCCAGCCTGGGAGCAGCGGTCAAGGATTTAGCACGGCGGCAAAGACCCACGCAGAAGCAGGCAGGTCACTCGAGCTCTCGCACATCTCATGAGTGATTTGAAGAGACATGGGGACAAGTGGGCTTAAAAAAAAAACACGGCTAAAATCCTCCCGGCTGCAGATTCAGCATCCCCCAATCTCCAAACCCGTTTCACTGTTTGCTCAGCTGCTTCCCCGCAGCCGTACCCAGAGCAAGAGTTAAATAAATATTGCAACGCAATGGGCACTGCTTCGTTCTTAAATCAGTTGCAACAGATACTTTAAGCACGAAGCCAGAGCACCCTGAAAGTGTCGTTTTGGGCTGGAAGGAAAACAAGGAGGGTTTTGACTCATGGCAAGTCATCTCCATGAGCTTGGGAGCGTAACTAAGAGACTTCAGGCTTGGATTTAAATACAAAAGCCGTCCACCGATCGCTATCTCCACGTGATCCGCTGTGCATGCTTTGGTTACACAACAGGTTGCTGGGCCGGGGATTTTTAAGCTTTCCAAATTTACCCGTTTTCTTGGCATTGTCCCCCAAAGACAAGACTCGTAACGGAATACACAGCACGCAAGTTTAAATCCAGGAGTGCTGCTGAAGGGGGTGTTTGAGCTCTTGCTCTTGTGCAGGTCACGCTCACCCTCCGCTCATCCCACATGTCCATCCTCAGCCTTATCTGGGTTTAAATACAACGCTGAAGCAGGCCGAAATCAAGCTTTCATTCAACTCAAAGGACAATTCCTGACCCGATTTCTCCCACCAAGCACCCACCAGCATTTCAAGGCAACTGGAGATGGGCACAGCAAGGAGCAGGAGAAGTTCCCAGCCCCGGGCCAACATCACATGCTGAAAAAACTTGACTGACGTTGCCCAAACCGATAAGCAAGATCATATTTCAAGACATGACCCATTTTTTTTTTTTTTTTCTAAAACTTCACACTGGGGACATTTGATATTAGATTTGCCGTGTTAAGAACTGCATTAACCTCTTCTCTGATGAGCGGTTGTTACCGAAGGGTGGCCGCACTCTTTCTTCACTGAGATACTTTCCACCCTTCTTAACTACAAAATACCCAAGCCCTAGTTTTTAAAACAGCGGCGCTATCTATAACGGCTTGTGCCAGTGAAATCTGGGCACCAGGAGACGTAAAAATTGCCGAGCGATAGTCACAGTCAGCAGGAGCATCCAGCCACTGGCAGCAGAAACCCAGCTGAGCCCTCCAAAACGCGTCTCATTGGCATCAACCACCACCCCAGGCTGGTAGCTATTCATCTTCCAAGGTCTGCCATGCCAAGAAAAAAAGAGTTTGGGTTTGTTCGTATTTTAATTTGTGTTTGTTACGCTCAAGACTCCTTCCAAAGAGCGTCCCAGGCATGTGGAACAGTCTGGAGAGCCAGGATTACAGGCTCTTTGATATTTCAATTAAAGACAGATAGCTTCTCGCCGCAGGGCTGTATCTAACATAGGATTAGGCTGAGCAGAACCTAACGAAAAGCTGCTTCAGGGACTTCAAGACGCTTCCAAGTAGCGCCAGGTGTCTGTAGGTGGTTGTTTTTCCTAATGCATGAGCGAGTTTTTAGTCTTTGGCAGAATGGTACGTCGCCAAGTTTTGGGGGCAAATTCAGTTTTTTTGGAGCCTTGCAAAAGAAACCCGGAAGCTGTTTGGGATGGGCTCTGCTCTGGAATAGATAATCCTGTTTGAATAGTTTGGAGCTCCTCTGATGGAGGGCGACGAGCTCAGACCCAAATCCATTTGCAAGGACCCTTTACACTTCCCACCACGGTAACATACCACTTATGGAAAAAAAGCAGCTGAGGGGTGAACACAGCTCCCCAAGCCAGAGGTCGCATCCTGCCTTCTGCGTGGCCAAGCACTGCCAGGCCGGACTGGTACCAGCGACCACGCTCTTCTCCTTCCCTCCAGCCACTCTCTGCCCCATGATTTGTGAAGCTTTAGGCGTTTCCCCTATGGAAACCTCGTTCCTACACGCAACACTTTCCAACAAAGCCCAAACGTCCAAAGCACGGCTCCCTGGTGGGATGTGACCCCTCTACCCACCCCTCAAGAGACCGCACCACCTGACTCTTTCATCTGCCAGTATCTCCATCCACCTGCCCTAAACCAGCACCAGATTTCACAAGACCCAGAGCATCAGCGATGGAGCTGGATAAACCAACACCAAGTTAGGCCGATTAAACCCTTCCCTGTAAATACCCCTCCTCCAGCGAGGCTCTGTTCAGCAGGACGCAATGATTTGGGGCTATCAAAAGGGTTTCTGACTTCCACAGGGCATTCACGGAACACTTACCATCTCTGTAGGACTGCAGGGACTCATCTCCCCAGGACGGGGGGAACGGGGACAGAGGAGACCGTGGAATGCTGCACTCGGACATGGGTGTCATGCTCTTGCGAGGCACGAAGCCGTGAGCTTCCCTCTCTCGGCTCGGGGACGAGGGCTCCGCTCCCATCGCCGCTTGCAGCATCGGATGCTCTGATGAATTGGCCAACAGCTCCTTGAGGATGTTAATGGGTGAGATGGTGAGTTCCCAGTTGGTAATACCAAAGTCTCTCAGGTGGGCTCTGGCATGGCTGGAGAGACCCGCTCGCGTGTCGAAACCGGCTCCGCAGAATTCGCATCGCATCAGGCTGAAAGTACTCGGGTCAAAGTTTGCAACTGCGGAAAGAAGGACAGACAGTCAGCGATGCCGCTAAAACCCCTGGCTCGGGCCTCCGGGGGTGGGGAGGGTTGCACCCGAGACAACCGCATGCTACCGGTTGTGCCGTGGCCACCACGGTTCAAGTTGACTACAGTACCATACATACCCAGTTCTCGGTGGGAGGAGAAAACCCCACCGATTAAAATAAGAAAATAGAAAGCACGGTGAATTGAATACATACTACCTTTTTTCTTCTTCTTTTGGAAGGAAAATTTTTGCTCAATAGCTTTCACTTCTTCCGCCGAGATGAAATGACGGACGTTGTAGCTCACCCCCACCCTGTTGAGGTGGCCCCGCACGTGGTTCGCCAGCCCGATCCCGTTGTGAAACCTGTCTGGGCAGTAGGGACATTTCCTCTCCTCATTCTTCAGCATGGGTGAGTCGGAGTCCAAGAGGTCATCAAGCTCCAGAGGACCCTCCAGAGGAGCGTCCAACAGGAGCATATCCAAGGGAAGAGACTCTTCCATCACGAATTCCCGGGAAGGGAGTGTTGTTTTCTTCTTGAACGGCTTCCCCCGGGGCCGCTTCGTCGCCTTGGGGTGCAGGTTCACCTCCTCCAGGAGGACGATGGGGACCATCTTCCGCAACTGCTGCTGCTGCTCCTCCGAAGCTATTGAAGAGTCCGTGGCTTTCAAGGTGTCTCTGAACGTCCTCTTGAGGTCCAAGGCAGCTTGAGGGATGGTGACGGGTTTGATGCCTCTGTTCTCACTCAAATCTATTTCTGTGCTTAGGGAGATCTCCTCTTCCATGCTCCCAGTGTCGCTGGCCAACATCCACTTGTGCCTGAGCTCCTCCAGCCCCATCGGGTGGCTCCTGAGACCATCACCTTCTCCTTCAAGGTGCTGAGCTGCTGCTTTTTTTTTCAACTGCTGCAGAGCATACTGGGAATAAGCTTTAGCAGAAGAAAAACCAGACAACCCCAGGTTTTTGTGGGGGGCAGCGTATGGAGCTGCTTTCCTGGCATGAAACCCTGATGTCTGGTAGTCCTTTTTACTAGCCCCGTTGCTTTTGTCGAGTCTTGGGTGAGTTAGGGCAAAACCGTGAACTCCTTCGTAATGCGATGTGCTTTCTCGGTGAGGCGGAGGAAAAAGCCGGTCTGCTTTGCCAAAATAATCAGTCTCTGCAAACCGGCCTGTCCTGGCCGGGCTGTAGGCATCTCTGCTAGTTCCTGGTTGATTGGGATCATCTTCGTACACCTCCGTGTCCCAGGAGAGGTGGGAATGGGCATATTTCATATGCTCCTTGAGGATGTTCTCGTTGGGGGCTGGGAAGCTGCAGAGCATACAGGTGCTGAGCCCTTTGCTGCTGCCGTGAGGTGGTACCTGCATCTGCAGGGACACGTGTTCATTTGGTTTGAAGTGTTTGTAGATGCCGTGCACGGGGCTATCCCGTATTTCTCCGCTGCCCGCGCTTCCAAAGAGATTCATGTTCTTTGCCCCTTGGTCCTTCCTCTCCTTGACATGCATCTTGGCATGCTGGACAAAGATCTTGGAGGAGTTTGTGCCAAAGACGCACTTGGGGCACTGCAGCCGGGCTTCCCGGCCTTCATCCGGAAACTCATTCAACTTCTGAATCTCTTCGATAATTTTTTCCCTAGACTCTTGGTGGAGCCTTTTGTGCTGCTCCAGAGACGTGGGGTCTCCAAAGGCCCAGCCGCACTCGTTGCAGCAGAATTGACACTGCCCTCCCAAAGCATCTCTGTCTTGGTCCCTCCCTGGTCCACGATTATGCTGAAGCATGTGATCCATCAAATGTTCCTTCTTCTTGAAGTAAATGCTGCACTCTATGCAGGTGTACACCGTAGGGTCCTCCTCTGGACCCAGCTCCTCTTTCCCCTGTTCCTCCAACAAGACGCTGCACACGTAGGGCCTCATTTCAATGTCATAGGAGCTGCAGGGAGCAGGCTCCAGAGACATCAACGGGATCCGCTCCACCGAGTCTTCGGCATTTACCGTCCAGGACTGTTTGCCGACGGTGAGGTCCGCACCAAGCTGAAGACCCGGCTTCTGGATTGTCCACTCAGCCGTGTTGAGTGGGTTGATCTCGCCCAAGTCCGAGTCGACCATCAGCCCCTTGCTGTGGGACGAGGAGCTCTCCAGGGATTTGGACTTGCCAAGGACAGGGTTTAGCGTTTTTCTGAACACCGTCGGAGTCAGCGGAGGAGGCACTTCACGCACGGACTGTCCCCGAAAGGGCAAGTTGGTTGCTACATCTGTCGGCTTACTTATGTCTTTGTAGTGAGGACTTGGGCTTTTGTTGGGTCTAGAAATCCAGTCAACCCTCTGGATTCCCCTCTTACTTTTATCTAAGTGCTCTTTGCTGAGGCCTTCACGTTGCTTTGGTTCATTTTTAAGATATTTCTCTTCCCCGCCGCCAACCGATGCCCCAGCACAAGGGCTGGGCGTCTCTGCTGCCACCTTGCCACCGTCCAGGTCCTCGGAGTCGCTCTCCAGTTGCTCAGGATCCACCTGCACAGTATTTACAACCTGGGGCTCCATGGCGAATGCCGACTCCTTTACACACCGTGAGTCTTTCGAGTCCTTCAAGCCAGAGAGTCTCTCTAAAGTGCTTTCTTCTCTCCCATCGCTCACTCTCGTCTCCAGGGCAGAGGTGTCCCAGGTCACGCTGCCAGACACAGTCATGTTTCGCAAGTCTAGGGAGCTCCTGGCATCTGTTCTGTACAAAGCCTTCTTGAACTCCAAATGCTCTTCATTCGTGGAGCTGCAAATAAGTTTTGAGAGTTAGTAACCAGTTAATGGGATAATACAAACATTTCCATTTACAAAAGGGCTGTCCTACAACCAGAGCGAGCCTGCGTGGTGTTATGGCATAACACCAGCTGGGGGTTTCACGGTTACTTCCATACTGCCCCAAATACTAAAGACTTGGGACAAAAATGAGTCCATCCCTTTCCACCCTCCCTTGGCTAGAATCATTTCTGCATTTTCTCCTAGGCTTGCTTCAAGCTCGTTTCAGCAATGCCTGTATCTGTTCCCTACAGTGGCTCTTCCGCGTTCATGCCAGGCACAACAGGAGCATTGAGTTCCCATCACCACGAAACCAATTCCTGCCTTGGGCCAGAAGTCATCTTCCCCTTGCTCCACCCCACTCTCTGCTTCTCCTTGCCTTTCCCCTCCTAACTTCTCGGGATGCTTGGACACCTTATTGCCTCCTTTTTACCCAGCTCAACAGGGATATTCGCTCTTAGCGATGACACTTGTCACTACCAGGCCAAAGAACAAGCCAAGGAGCTCTTCAAAGTTGCATAAAAACGGATTTAAGTGCCAATGTAGACCATACCAAAGGTCTCTGGGACCAAAGGATGGTTTGTCTCTGTCATTAAATGAAAGTTCCTGGGTGATCCCTCTCCACAGCAGGGGTGGGAAGTCTTTCTTCCCCGTGCAGAGACCCCAAGTCACAGTGGACCAAAGTGGTTCCTCTCCGTCCTCTTCCAAACCCTCCACAAGGATGCCAAAGCTAGCAAGACCCCATCAAACAGCTGGAGAACATAAAAGCCTCCACGGGGTGAGCTCTACAGTGGGATTGGGTGGCCCCATGCCACTCAGACGGGTGCTGTGGGTACCACTGTGGCACCAAAGACGTGTTGTGCGTTAGAGAGGGGTGAAGCACGCCCACGGGCAATCCCAGTCTGGTGGTTTTAAAAATCCTACATTGGGCTTGGAGGCTTTTTCGGGGAATAAGAAGGGACATGGTGAGGACCATGAGGGTGCAACAGAGGCACCTGACGTTCTCTGAGATGCCTCGAGGGATTGGAGACATCTGGCACGGGACCAACAGTTATGAGACAGGATCTACAAAAGCCTCAAACCCTTCTGTGTGGGATGGTGGAGAGGCTCAGTGGGGAAGCAGAAAGCCTCAAACGGTACCAGATCCCCACATTTAGGCTTCTGAACTGGGGCCCAGGAGCCCCAGGAGCCCCGATGGCCCTAATGGCAGCTTCACAGGGGTTTAGCAGATACCGGCTCTGGGGGCGAGCAGATTTGAGCGTCCACCGAACTGCAGAGCGAGGCAAGATTCCTCCGCATCCCCATCCCTGCCCTAAGGGTGCAACCCAGATTCTGTCCTCCACAGCCAGCTTCATGGCCGGCTTCTCCCTCTACACAGCATCCGTGGCACGGATGCACGGCCAAAAGCAGGATGCAAACCACATCACCGCTCCTGCCACCTGCTAAACCATCCCTAGGGAAGAAACCTGCCGGACCACAGAGCCCAATGCCGGGAGAAGCCTGGTGACTCGAGACCTCGTGCAAGGAGCTGCTCCAGGGGCAGCAAAACACTATCTCACAGGTCAAGTTGTGCTGCCAGGAGAACAAAGCACCTTTGTTGGAGGCAGCAGGGCTGCCAGTTCCACAGGGTTCTCGCGCTGCCTCTCTCTCTCCTTCTTTTTTAAACCTATTTATTTCCAGCTTGTTCCTGGAAAAAGCCAGGTTTAGGGGTGAACTGACCCTCCCACCCCACCACACTCGCCCTCCCGGCTCCAAACCTTTCCCTATTTTTACTCATGAGAAATTGCTGCGGACTGGAAGACGGGCTCACCATTGTCTGTGGCGTGATATCAGGGAAATGCGATTCCCATATGCACTGTAAACCCTGCAAATGTTATTAAAAATAACTCGCTAAGGAAACCGCTGGCCCAGGAAGGATCAGTCGACAGCAGATACTAAAATAAGCCCATTAAAACGTGCTGGGCATTGGTTGCATTGCTAAACAGGCTAAGACAGAGAGTGATTCTGAGCCAGGCGTGGGTCCCCAATGCCATGAGAAGGGACAAGGACCCTTGCCTTGCACGAGCCTTGTGCTGGCACCCCAAAATCTGCCTTTTTCAGGGTACTCAGAACTGCTTGGGACACCCCTTAATGGCTTCAGGACACCCAATACAACCATATCAAGCAGCCACCTCCCAGCACCTCTCTCTCCCTTGCAGCAGGGACAGCCCCAGCAGCACTGAGGGGAACCGGGATGGCTCTGAGGGGAACCGGGATGGCTCCGAGGGGTGATTTAGAGTAGGCAGAAGCAGGGTGGTTTGTTGGGAAGCAGGACAAACAAGATTAACTAGAGCAACCAACACCGCTCTGCAGCAAGGGGACTGTGCTGGCTGGCTCTCAAGGGACCTGCTGACATCCTCAATGGTGGGACAACCCTCTCTGGGGACAGCCAGGGAGATATTTTGGGGCTTTGTGTAACTGGAGTACCATTAGCAAGGGGAGATGAGCTCCCAGGCGCTCCCCGCTCTGTGACATCCCTTGGGAACTTACCCGTGTTCGGTCCTGTGAGCTGTGGCTGGGACTGCACCGGAGAGGGCAGGATCAGGCTCATCTGCAACAGAGAGGAAAGCTCCAAGGTCAGTGCCCAAGTAAGGCTTCTTCAATGCAATTTGCAATAAAGTGATTTTTGCGTGTGTGTGTTAAAAAAGCTTTCCCAGCAGATAAACCCCCTCTGCTCCTGCTGCCCATCCTTCCCTTCTACAGCCGGGTCCGGATTACGGGAGGATTTCCAAGCCACACTTAAGAGGGTTTAATCCCGTGCACAACTATTTGATGTATAATCATTCCTGCAGCTAAGCAGTTTAACAGGAAGATGCACATGCCGCTGGCCGTGCTCCCGCCATCCCTGCTCGCTGGAGAGGTATCCGGCATGGAACCACGGCCGAGTGGCTGGAGAAGGGTTGTCTTGGTCCATGCTGCGAAGAAGACCAGTTCCTCCAGCTCTACGGTTGGGGATCACGAGCCCCTCTGGCACCGGCATTCTTCTCTGCCCTTGGACCAGCATGCAGGGCTTCTCTGGGTGCCCAAGCATCATCTGGGGCTTGGAGGAGCTTTGCTTCGCTCTGGTGTTGGCCAAACCCCCAGGATGGCTCCTGGGCTAAATCATCTCCAATCCTACTTGCAAGAAGATGCAAGGCAGAATTTCAGGCAGCAATGAGAGGCAAGCAAACGCCTCCTGAAGATCTGCAGGGTCTGCTGAGATATATCAGACCCAGCTACATCCTTCCTCAGGAGGAGGAAAGCCTTCAGCTGTGTCCAACAAAAACGTCTGGATCGAACCTACCTGGCCCAGAGACTCCGTCAGCCAGGGCTGAGCTTGGGGCAGGACATGGGGGTCTTGCTCCTCATGCCGGATCCCCCCTGTCCTGGTCCAGCCACACGTCACCTGTCCCAGCTGTATGGAAAGCAGGGACTCACTTATTACAGGCAAGGCTGGGAGCTTGGGGAAGCTAAGGCATAGCTGGCTGAATCCACATTGTTTCCTGCTGCGAACCAGCCCCAGGCAAGCAAGCTTGCTGCTGGAACAAGGAACTAAACTAGCCCACGTCCCTGCTCCCATCATCATCATCATCATCATCCTGGGTCATGAGATGCCCAGCAGCCCAGCCCTAGGCAAGCAAGCTTGCTGCTGGGACAAGGAATTGTCCCCCGTCCCTCCTCCCATCATCATCATCATCTTAGGTCATGGGCAGCCTGGCCCCGGGCAAGCAAGCTTGCTGCTAGGACAAGGAATTGTCCCACATCCCTGCTCCCATCATCGTCATCTTGGGTCATGGGATGCCCAGCAGCCCAAGAGTTGCCTGGAGCTCACCAACGCTGTGGAAGTAACTAAGAAGCCATGGGAAGGAGGTGTCCACAGCTTGATGGAGGGTGCAGACCCAGCACAGACCATGCCTGGGGCTCATAGAGAAAAGAAAGGGACATGCAAGGAGCAGCTCAGCCTCCGCCACACACCGTCCAACAACCCAGAGAGCCTTTAATGTTGAACACAAAGATGAGAGAGAGCAGGATCAAGCTGCGCATCCTGCAAAGGAAACGGGGAGCGTTTTGGAAACACACAGCCAAGGAGATGGGTTTTGCTGCAACAGTCTGCAGGCTCAGCCTGCGAGAGCCTCTACAGCCGAAACTGACCTCTGTCCCCTCCGGGATGGACGCAGCCGCTCACAGTTTGCATTTATTCTATGGATTACTGGTTGTGTGCTGTAAAACCAGGAAGAATGTGGTATTCAGGCCACCACGCTGGTTATGGAGATGGGGGATGCAGGGCAGGACCTGCCCTGAAAGCAGAGGAGGGATGTGAAAAGCCAGGGATGGCTTCCCATCCTTCTAACGTCTTAGGTGAGCCACCTTAGAGGCGAGACTTTTAAGCCTGAGCATCTCCAGCCTGTAGGTCTCATCCGGAGATGATGAGGTTGGAGCTCTTTCATCTAGATGCAGAGCTGGGACCACACACATCACCTGGGTTTATCCGGCATCCGTGCTGTCAGATGTCAGAGCCTGTCCTGGAGAGGTGGCAGCATCCCTAGCTCCCAGATCAGGTCCTTTTGGCTTTAAAAACATTTTGGAAAAGGCCGGCAGGATCCAGGGCCAAGCTGCCGAGGTCACGGGAGACCGGCAGCATTCATTCAGGAAAGCCTGAGTCACCAACCGGCCGGGGCGGGAATGCCAGGAAAAAACCCAACCCTCCCAAATCGGCAGATTTTAAACACTTCCATAAATCCCCAGCGCGTGGATGGAGAGGGGCAGAGAGCACTGATAGCGAGAAAGGACGGTGGTGGCAGGAGCCTTCCAGGGACTCTTTTGTTCTCCGGAGCTCCAGCACGGCTCCTATTTTTAGAAACTGTCTCCTTTAGAGGAAAACATGCGGTGATTTATCTTTCTCCTGATGAGCACGTAACTGCACTCCCTGCAAATCCTGGTTTCTTGGAAACAGCGAGAGATGAGGGAGTTTAATGTCTTGGACTTAGGAGGCTCAAATTTACCCTCTATGGTAATCCAGCAAGAGCTGCTCCTCTAACCACAGGAGGGTGGCTGCAGCTTTTGCCCGAGAGAGCACGGCAAATCTGAATTCATTTTTGAGCTCACAGTCTCTCCTTCAAGAGGTCAAACGCCCTCGTATCGGGGCCACGGGTCTCTCCTCTCTGTTTTTCCTCTATCCCAAGAGTTAAAGCAACCCAGCCAGGACATCAAGACACTTTCAAAATTGAGCCATCACATGAGCCTGTGGCCAAAACACACAAAGAAAACCAGAGCTAAGGGAAAAACTCGTGAGTTTCCCAGTACAGGAGCAGTTATGTGGAGACCAGGAGCTCTCCTAGACACGGCAGACCCAGCTCTAGACAAATTCAGCGATGGTTAATTACGTAACATATTTCAAAGGTCACGGATTGAGAAATACCAACATCTCCAGAACAGCCAAAAGAGCCCTGGCTCATCGAGGCCATAACTGTCAGAGCTGATAAGCAGAGGGTAATGGCATGCTCGAGAGGCTCAGTCATGTATCAGGGTGCAAAAATTTTGCCTAAACCTTCACCACCACCCCAAAAAACACCAGGATGCACCTTGAGGTGCTTTTCCACGTCACCGCTCTTCATACGGCAGATACTTCCTATGCAGCGGGTCTGGTTTATTTTGTACCAGAACTACTCAACATGTATTTTAAGCCTAACAACACACCAAATGGTAGCTGTGATAATTAGCAAGGTTGCTCCACTGCGTCAGGACCTCACAGCTGTTGGTAGATCCAACATCCAACGAAGCGAGGCCAATGAAGGTTCCCAGCCATTGAGGACTGGAGGACGTCATGGATGAAGCCAGGCTGGGGGAGTTGGGCTCATTCCACGTCAAGATGAGAGCATGAAGGTGCTGCCTACAGCCACTAATTGGAGGCTGTAGAGATAACAAAGCCAAACTCCTCCTGGACACGCACAACGAGAGGACAAGGAAGTTGCAATATGGGAAGCTCTTCCTTGTGAGAGTGGGGGATCCCTGGAGATGCTCAAAACTCAACTTGATGGGGCTTGAACAACCTAACTTTGAAGCTGGCTGTGCTTTGAGCACAGGGGTCAGATGAAGACCTCTGGAGGGTCCTTCCAACCTCAATTATTCTGTGATTTTAGGACTAAAAACCCAAAGAAGTTCAACAGTCTAAAGCCAAGAGGTCTTCTGGATGGTGGTTTCCATCAAGACCCTAAACCACCTCAAAACAGGGACGCAATCTCTCCTCTGAAGAGTTCCAACCAAGAAACAATATTCTCCAGAAAGTTTTCTACCCAGCTCCCAAAAGAGGTCTAGTGACAGTCTAAAAGAGCATAAAGGAGCGAAAATTTAAAGAAAACTCTAAAATCTAAAAAATACTATTCTTTCCCAAACTTCAAAAGCTGTTCAACTGCACAAGGCTCCATCCCCTGAATACAACAGAAGGTTTCCCTTCCACACAATCCTCCAGGATGGGAGGAAGGTCACCTACCTGACCTCAACGTGCTTTCCCCATCTCATACCTCAGCAATAAAGGATGAGGAGGGAGACTCAGCTCCAACTCAAGCTCTCCAGCAGCTCCCAGATCAGCTGGGTTCCTACTGCAGAAGGGCCAGCACTTCCAAAGGACATAGGTCTGAGGCTGCGGTGAACCCATCTCCAATCAAGGGAGGAAAAAAGGAGGTTTCTCCAGAAGGTGATGACTTGGTTTGGACCAGAACTGGACTCTTAAAAAAATCAAAAATTAAGCAAATTGGACAGGAATTTGCAATACCACTTTTCTGAGCAATCTGAGTGCTTCCAAAAGCCCTCAAAAGCTTATCTCCTCTACAGCCGGGCTGAGGGACCTTGCCATTTGAGCAATGGTATTAGGCAAGGGGTGAGTTATTGCATCATCTTCCGAGTAACGCAAGATGTCGCAAGGCATGATTTAGCTCTGGAATTAAAGACTAGGTCCTACTTAAGGCTCATGCTTTAATCTTGGGTGTTTAATTTGAGAGCAAAAGGTACCAGAAGAAATGCTCACTGGCACCAGCAGCTGATACAGGTTCTACATATTGTAAATAACCTGGAAAAAAAAACCAGTTTTGGCTCAACACATGGCTTTCCACAGTCCAAAAACACAAGAGGAACCAACAGTGCCAAAAAAAACAGCAGACAGACCCACACAGTGGGATTACTTACTGCTTGATAGCAGTGGGAAAACACTGTGCCCCCATGCCCATGGTGGTGCTGGAGCCAAGCGGTGGCCAGGCAAGCAGCTAGGCGTTCATTGGCATGCTACCACCCAACCCAGCCATGGGGATTTCTGCCGCATTGGATAGCACAGATTTGGGTTTCTTACCAGTGAAATGAGCAATCCCACACTGGAAACATTCAGTCACCCAGGACTAGGAGATGGCCAAGAAATAGGAGGGGTTTTCCAGCCCCCAGCATCATAGGAGCTATTTAGCTCCCCAAAAGCTCACTGAAAATGCAGGGAAGCAGGAGCTTCATTTCCCACATCCCAGCCCATCTCTAAATCCATCCCACAGCCCCAAACTTGGCTCTTCCAGCCCAAAACAGCCACCCAAGCCCACCTCTCCAAGGCCATGTCCATGCTAGCAGAGCCACAGCAGGTCCAAGCCAAGCTGGGCTTGTGTTTGCAGTGCAAACAGTGGCATATGGTGGGCAGAGGTGCTGTCAGCGCTTTTGCTCGGCAATCCTGACATTCCCTGGACATGAGCACGTGGCTCCGGGCCAAGAGCGGGCAACAGAAGCAAAACATGGAGATCCTACAAAAGAAGGTGCAACTGGCAGCTCTTTCCTCTCCAACCCACTCTAAATAGGGCCAACATGTGAAGGCAAGGCTTTGCATGAGGACCATGAGATGCTCCATGGCAGAGCTTTTCCCTTGCACAAGAGAAGACTACCACCTGCACCCCAGCATCCCCCTGTCCACCAAAAGCACCTGGATGAGCAGCCTGGGTGCTCTGCATGCATCAGGCTCAGCCCGGAGCTGTTTGGGTGGCCACCCATGCCAGATTCAAGCTCTTCGATGGTATTCCTGCCCCAAATCCCCAGGGTAGACATCGCTTCCATTGCTCTGTGCTTGGAACAGCCACTCTTCAGCAGAAACCATTTCACCCATGGTCTCATGTGAGCATCCAAACGCTCTCCCTGGAGCCAGACAAGACAATCATGTTGTCCGACCCTTTGCTGTGGCTTCCCAGAAGCAAGCTGGAGATTTTGCTCGTGCTCCTGAATACAGATGAGCTGGTGTAAGGACAGGCTTTGCTGCGGGAGGGCTTGGCCAGACACATGAAATTCACATTTCCTCCTGAAAATGGGCACGTTTGAAGTTGGTTTTCCTGCACATAGTTCTGGGTTCTGCTCCAATGAAAGCTCTCGGCCATTTGCAGATAGAAGCAAGAGACATTTCTTTCTCCTTTGTGCTGCGTGGCAGTTCAGGGCAGTATTTAAGGACGCTCCTAAGCCTGCGGGCAGGTGACCTTGAGGACAGGAGCTCTTCAAAGCACGGCATGCTGGCAGCACATCACGTCTCATCTGACTCAGGCTTAGCTGGCTGCTGACGGTGCCGGGGATGGTGCCGTTGTGTTCACCCAACACCGACAGCTCCGTGTTCGCTTCTGCTTGGGCTTCCCAGGAGCGGCATGGGTCTTTTCACCCCTCTGCAGGCACAGGGTACTGGAAGTTTGCGTGTTTAAGAGCTGGAAACACCCAGGGTTGTGCAACCAGCATCCAGGTGCTGATATGTCTGCTGCTGGACTTTGTACAGGCAGGAAAAGACACCACAAAGATCCCAAGCGATGGCAGACCACGAAGAGCAAAGCAGATAAACACTTATGTACCCAATGCATCTGCTCTAGTCCCAGGAGATGGACGCCGTAGTCTCGCACTCAAGGGAATCAGCTCGTTGCAGTGGGATTAATAACCCACCCTTGGGAGCTGCTTGTGTTTTAACCCACGCTCTGGCCTGGGAGGAGCTGCCTGGGTTGGGACTTTGCTCAGCTTGCGGCAGCGGCTGGACTGGGGAGCTTGGAGGACTCTGTATGATTGCTGCAAGGGGGGTGAAGCAGACTCTACTGACGAAAGAACGATGTCCAGCCCCGTAATGAGGTTAAAAACCCAACATAGTGGTAAGAGCATCGTGAAGGGATGCAGCTCAGTGCTCCCCAGCCAAAGGATCCCACATTTTTAATTGCACCAGTGCTACCTTCTGCCAAATTATTCACCCATCGACTCACCAAGGCCACACTGAGCTGTAGTAATCCCAGTACGAGCAGAACTATCCGTACGTGGTCCCTCTGGCTCCTCGAGCTGCTTAGCAATGCTAGAGATGACGCAAAAAGAGGAGGCAGGACTGTGCAGGCAGAGTACAGGCAGCATGAATACAGACCAAAACCACAACAAATGGTGCTCCAAGTGCTGGCAGCCATGGTGCCATCCATCCTGCCAGCACCACGCGTCCCAGCCATCCCTTACACCGGCTTGGCTCTTTTTTTGAGCCAGTTCAGTGGAGAAGTACTGGAAGAGATAGGATTGGGCTCAAAAGCAAGGACTGCAGATATCTCCAGGGAGGGACAGAGACAGCTGCCAGAGGAGCAGGTCAGAGCTCTTCTCCTCCACGACTTGAGGCTTATCTCAACATAGTGACTCATGTGGGATCTCTCCACCGAGAGAGGCCGGACGCAAGACATCCAAAAGGCATTTGGGAAGCCAGGGATCAGCACAATTCCCGTCCTTTGGTCTCCTCCTTGGGTTCATTTTGTATGTGGGGATGGAGGTTGACCCCCCCAGCAACACTGTGGCACCTCCATCCTTGGAGATCTTCCAAGCTGGACAAACTGCTCTTGCTTTGGCATTAGTCCTCCAACCCAGATCCTCCTTTCTACCCAAAAGGATGTTGAGGCTAAACAAGAAGCACCCCAAATATTTTTTCCCCAGCTTCATAAAGGCTTTGTGCTTGGTGCTCTCTGCTTGTTCCCAGTATTAATCCGGGCACAAACAACCAAACCATCCCCCAACAACTGAACTTCAAGGGCTAGCAGCCTTCATTGGGGGCTCAGAGACCTCCCAAAGCCTTGCTAAGGCAGAAGATAAAGTGATTTTGGTGCAGAAGGAGCCAAAACCTGCTGCCTTTTGCTTCAGCAAGTCCTTGGCCTGTGCCTGATTTGGGCAGGGGAAAAAAAAAAAAAAAAAAAAAAAAAATCAAATCCCATTTCCAGTGATTGCCTCACTTTGGGCTTGGGAAGCCCCATGAGCCCAGGAGCATCACCTGAAACAGCAGCATGGGAAGAGGCTGGGGGGCCATAAAGCAGCTGAGAGGTTGGAGGGGCAGGTCTGGATGGCAGATGAGTCAGGGACTGGCTCTCCTCACTGCCCAACCCAGAGGACAGGCACAACATCTTGGTCCCATCAAGTCCAAATTGCTCTTGGCCAGAGAAACCACACTACCGGGAACCCCAGAGCAGGAGACAAGGACCTCTAGGCACTACCAAAGCCAGCAACACCCCAATATCAGCATTACTAGAAAATTTTAAGACAACCGCGAGCCGCAGAGCAAGGACAAACGCGCAGATGTTTCCCATAGGAGAAGACCACGGTGACCATGTTGGCTCCGGGCCAAAGCCACCCCGTGTTCCCCATCCACTAGCAACACATGGTGATGGCTGCGGGTCTCAATGGGCACTGGAAACCTTGAAGCGACCAGTGAGCACCCGTCGTTCCCAATGGATGGGCTTCGGGGCAAGCACCGGTCTCCCCTCCGGTTCCCACCTCCCCTAAAATTAGAGCCCATGGGTTTCCACCCTCCTTTCGCACAGGAGCGGGGGGATCACATCCCTGCATGGAATCGATCCCATCTACTGGATCCCCTGTTTGGTTTCTAGGTGAAAAATAGGATTGGCTTTCACCCTGCCTGGGCACCACAAACCCCAAGACCCCACGCGAGACCGTAGGCACGTGGCCCGGCGTCCTACCACGCGCGCGGGGACAAGCGGGTCCCTCTTGCCTCTGTCACCGGCAGCAGTTCGGGGTTATCCTGTCCCCGCTATCGCAACCGGTTCTCCCTCGAGCAGTTAAAAAAGCAACGCCTGCTCAGGAAGTGGTCTCTGCAGCAGACGGAGGTGGGGAACGGCACTGCTGCAAGGGGAGGGTACTGGATGTGCTGACTCAGCATCCCAGCGAGCTCTAGCTCGTCCCGGCAACCCAGCAGCTCAGAGCATGGCATGCAAGACCCCCCTGGCTCCTCTCCGGCATCCTGCTTGGGCAGCGAGGCCAAGCGATGCACCACGGACCCAGAAAAACACCGAATGCTTCCAACCCCACCAGCACCCGTTTTCCACAGAGGGTTTCCCATTGCCACCAGCCCTGGTCCTCCTTCACTTGGCTCTCACTGTGCAGGATTTCCCTGCCATTGCTGTCATGCCCAAGCTTAACTCTTCCCCTTGAAACACAGATCCAGCACCCTGGCTGTCGCTCAGCTTGGGTCTGCCCAGGCACGCTCCATCCAGCGGCTCCAGAGTTCGTTCTTGCCAGTGCAGACAGATCAGTGCGTGTTGCATCTGTACAAAAACCCACTCGAACCTCTCTGGATGAGACCTCTGCGTTATCGAGTGAGCCCTGGAGTGCTCTGTGGGCCAACCCTGGGTGCTGAGCTGATATTTCATGGGAGGCAATGGCTTCCCCATGTGCTCGGCGGCCGTGTTTCTCACTCATCCAATGCGAAGCTCAGAGATTTGGCACCAGTTTGGCACCAACCGGCCCCTTGAGCTCAAGTGGCACTTCTCCTCCTAGCACCAATAAGAGCAACAACCCCCCAGCTGAAGCACACCGTTCCCCACCACGAGCTCATTATCCTCCAAGAGATCCTCATGTTTTGGCTCAGGGAAAATAAAGAATCACCCAAGAGATCTCCATGTCTGGCTCAGAAATAAACACCCATCCACTGCCACTGTCAATTCTCAAGACTGCACCCAAGTTTTCACACTGAGAGGGCAGGGGTCCCGTGGGGACAGCTGGATTTAAGCAAACTGCTCACACTGGAGGGGAAAAAAAAAAAAAACACCAAACTAAACTAAACTAAGCCAGTGCCTGTTGGCTCGTGCACATGGGCTTGCATTCAAGCTGCCCGAGTCAGCAGAGCTCAGGAAGCCTTGCGCGCTTCTGGAAGACGGAGCCGTAGGAAGCATGACACATCTTGAGATGTTGGCTCTGCTCCCCAGGATGTTTATGGTCAGCAAGAGCTTGCCATGATTTCACAGACTTCACATAAACATCTGGATGAAGGACTCTACCGAGGCTCAACCAGAGATGCCGTCCTGGTGCGGGGCTGGTGAGCGCCACGTTACTCCCAAGCCAGAGCAGCAGGACCTCAATGTGGACATGCAGGACAGCCGTTAGCTTCCAGCACCCATCCCACTGCGAGCACTGGCACATCTTCATCGGAGAGAAGAGCGGCGTGGTATGACTCGCTTGCCCACTAAAGCCACTCTGCCAGAGACCCTGTCTTGCTGTTGAGCTCTGATCGAGGAGGAAAAAAACGAAGCCAGTGCTGAGGTGCCTCATCTCACCGGTCACCAAGGGCTGGGGAAGTCCCATCGGGGTGTAAACGAGATGTTAAGTGTCTGGATGGGAGCCACACCGCAGCTTCGAACACTTCCCTTCAGCTCTCCCAGGACGGCACAGTCCCTCCAGCCCTTGTAGGACTTGCCAGGACTGCCCAAGGGTGGCCAGAAGAACACGTTAAATTTGTATCTCCCAAACTTCCACCATTTGGGCATTGTCATCTCAGAAACAGCTGCACAGCGACATGAAATTTCTTTTCCAAGAAAGAGGCCAACCTGCAGGTCTGTGAGCCAAAGAGTGGAGCCAGGAGAGGACGAGCTGTCTGCTCGGAGGAAGGGCCGCACCCTTCCATGACCAACAGAGCTGGGAGATGTCCCCACAGCAGCCCAGGGAACTCGGAGCAGGGGGGTCTCCACTGTAGTTTTGGCCACCACAACCCAACAGCGAGGGCTTGTGATAAAACCCACCAGCTTCGGAGGCCAAGCAGGACCAACCCACTCAAGGTGGAGAAGGAGAAGCATCGTGGCAGCATAAAAGCTGGCAGGATCCACAAACAGAGAGGCAGATCTAGAAAAGATCATGAAGGCCACCAGACAAAACATCTACGGGGGCAAAGACTCAACCGAAAATGAAGCATCAAGGGGTTGCACTAAAGAGTCTCCTGGAGAGCCCAAGCAGCCGCCGATGATGTCCCATACCTGCTCCTGACCCCAAAGGGCGCATTAGAAAGGTCCCTGATGCAGAGAAGAGCCAGCCAGCAGCATTCCAAGGGAAAAGGGTGGGGATATTGTGCCGAAAAAGCCGGGGTAATCCCAGGAATCAGAAGAGAGACAGGGGTGATGGACCACAACAGGATGGGAAGCTTGCTAGCTGGATGACGGGACGACCTGCCACACTCACCAGTCACACGGGAACTGCGAGTCACCAATGATCTGGTTGGGGAAAAACAAAACAAAACACAAAAAAAACCCCAAAAAACAAACCACCAAAAAAATCGAAGAAAAAAAAAAAAATCTAGCTGTGGTTTGCAACCTGCAGTTCACGGACAACTTCGAAAGGCAGCGGAGAAAAGCCAGCCTGCTGTCAGCAGCTTGAACTCGCTCCGCAGGCATCTGCTCCCCGCTGGAAAACCTCCGGCAAATCTAATGAGGAGGAAAAAAACCCCATTCCTCTCGGAAACTCCGCGCACGACGGGTCAAGGAGTCCATGCCGAGACCCTGCGCAGGGTTTCATCACTGGTGTGCGAGTGAGATTAACCGAAACTGAAACAGGTGCGAGGAAGGGCTACCATGGGGAAAACCAGCTCTTCTGCTGCAAGCAGACAAACAGCGTGGCTTGTTTAGCTTGGCACAGCCGAGAGGGAACCCGACACTTTCCCAGCGAGAAGCTCTGCTCTTATTTCCAGCCTCTCCGCGCTCCCCGGCCAGAGGACATGAGTTATACTTGGGTTTTATCAGCTCTCAGGGTATTTGCAGAGCCTGGGGGGATGCACTGGAGCTGTGCCCCACTCGCAGCCACAGCGCGGGGGGATGGAGGGCCCAGACCCATCCGAAAAGCTCCAGGCACTGCAAGGCAAAGTTTTGGGCTGTGTTTCCACCAAGGCAAAAGCTGGTGGCACAAGGCCAATAGACACGGTTGAGGGCTTGCTCCCAGGCTCGACAGCTTGCTCCCAGGCTCCAGAGTGATACAGACTTCCCAGGATACTCCAAATGTTTGCACGATTTTGGGCTCCGGTGTTATTTCCGAGGCTCCCACAGAACCACAATGAGACAGTGGGGCGAGGGCAGACACACAGTGCCCCAAACCTGGGACTGATACTGTGACCTGCATCAGGTCGGGATGATGCTGCTGCTCCTTCCCCACCTTGCTTGGATCCCGCTGCCACCTCTCACCATCACTTGCACCAGAGATGCTCAGCCAACAGCACCATTCGGGACAGAACCAACCCCATGTGGTCCTGGGACGGCAATCCCAAAGCCAAAGCCTCCGGTTTTGAGCCCAAAAAAACCTCCGGCAAAAACTTCACGTGCTTCAGAAAAATAGCACTGAGGTTTGAAAGGGTTTGAGATGCAACACCAGCTCCTAAATGCTAATTGCTCTCCAGTGCCTGCTGCCTGCTTCGGGCAGGGAAGGCATTTGCTCTATGTCTATCCTCTAAAAAGAATTCTAACACACACACCCCAAAAAAAAAAAAAAAGACTTCTTTTTCACAAGCTCTCCTTCGCCAACCCAGTCTCGCACAGCCCCAAGCGCGCTGGCACGGCACCAAGCCATCTCCCAAAGTATTTTCACAAGAGCCGACAGACCGGGTGCGGATGCTCCGTAAAACCTGGCCATTCCTTTACCACTTAAAACCCCCGGGGCTCCCCGGCTGTACCCTCAAATCTGGTGGGATGGGGATTGCGCCGAGCATCGTGGACCACTGGTCGCCCTCTGAGGGTTGCCGTTTGTGGTGGGTCCTGTATCCAGCATCTACACCGGGTTTTGCAGCTGCTGCACCATGCGGAGAATCCTCCCTCTGCAAATCAGGGTGCAAATACCTGTTTAACAGGGTATTTTCTACCCAGGGTGTTTCCAATTTTGCATTTCCCCCATTACCAAGCCTTTTAAAAACAAAAGGCAAGTGAGAAACAGCACTGCCCGAGGGTGCCAGCCCTCCATTCAAGTCTTTTACCTACAGCTAAGAGCCCAAATTGAGCCTTTTCAGAGGTGATTCCAAGCCGATCCTTGAAAACCTTTCATTTTTATTATTTCCCTTAAAGAGTTATCAGGCCTCCAAGCAAATTCATCCTCTAGATCCTACTCTGCTCCATCCAGCTTTAAGCAAGATTTATGTGACGGGCGGCAGAAAACTTTCCTCGTCAGCAGAGGACACATCCAGCATCTAATGAAAGAACAGTTTCTATCCAAGCTGCTTGAAAGGCATCCAGACTCTGTTGCAAGCTCATCTTGTTTGGATCCATCTCTATTAAATTTCTAGCAGATCTCGGCTGCTCCCATAAAAGTGGCAGTGTTTTTACCGGCGATGAATGCAGGCGATTCACGTCGCCATCCCCTTTTTTGCTCCGGGTCCCTCCAACTCCGCATCTTTCACCCCCCACAAACTTTTTCCTCCATCTGCCGGCAGGTTTTGGTTTCAGCATCATTAAAACAGGGTTTTAATCACCTAAAAAGCAAAGGTGAGGGAACCCTGGGAAGCCACCACAAGCCTTAACTCTTTTGTACCTGCAATATTAGCTGGCAAGAAGATCCCCAAAGGCTGTTTTGGACGTTATAACGCCACAGAGAAGACTCCTGAGGGATCTTCTTTTTGCTGTTCATTGCTGTCAGCCTGTAACAAGCTGTCCTCTCCAATTACCGAAACCCACCATTGGCCGTGAAGACTTGGGAATGCTTATTAATCACGCTGGCGTACGTGCAGGAGCGCTCCAGAGAGCACGCGATGTTGATGGGCAAGCCTTGCCGAGCGCGGATGCTTCCCCGAACTGAGCCAAGAGGTTGGGTTTGGTCCTTGGCACGAGTGCGGGCTCTCGGGGCCACCTTGGCACCGTGTCGGGGCCAAGTGCTGGTGTTACGGAGAATTGCTGGATGGCTTCGCCTGGCAGCATCTTACCCCCCATGTTAGGGTTGGCGGGAACGTGCCAGGCTCCAGTGATGAGGAGATGGGAGCCCAAAAAGCTGCTGAGATCCTTCCTCCACTCAACCATTCTACACAGAAAAGAGTTGGGGAGGTCCTAAACACCCCAGGGTGGAAAAGCAGGACTCTGGCCCCTGGATGAGCAAGAAGGGACCAGCCATCAGCAACGCTTGCTGGAAAATAGAGATAAATTGAGAATATTTTCAGCCCCGACCCAGAGCTTGGACGTCTCTGAAGGGACCATCTAGTATAAACTGGGGAGAAACACTTTCCCCAGCTCCTCTGTCCTTAAACTAATCCTTTTTTCTACATCTGGGTGTCTTTGATGGTTAAGCACCAGAAGTCTCTTCCCACAGATACAGATATTTTCAGGAGACAGCAAGAAAAGGAAGGATTTTGACGACATGGACAGCCCAAAACGATAGTAACGCACTGGATAACGTGGATACAAGGAGAACAAACCACCAGGGAGGAAGGGAAGCAGCTGCTCAGCTCCATGTTGCACCCTAGAGACAAACCCAAATGGGATACGTGCCACCTTGTTCTCCTACAAGGACACCATGCTTCCGCAGCAAGAATTTCATGACTTAAAAACCAGTTAGATTCTCCCAAAACCACAAAGCACCAGCTGGGGTGAAACCTCTGTGTCCCACTGACACAAGGACATAAAATCTCCTGTGTTGGAAGAGACCCACGAGGATCATCAAGCCCAACTCCTGACTCCACGCAGGGCAATCTAGAAGTTAAACCCTGTATCTAAGAGCTTTCTCCAAACTCTTCTGGAACACCAGCGGGCTCGGGACCCATGACCTCATCCCTGCGGAGCTTATTCCAGTGCTCGACCACCCTCTCTGTGAAGAGCTTCCTTTCCTCATGGCCAATCTGAACTTCCCTTGATGCAGCTTTAAGCTGTTCCCTTGTGTCCTTCTACCAGACACCCAAGAGAAGAGATCAGCACCTCCCTCTCTGTTCCCCATCATGAGGAAGTTGTAGGCATCAACGAGGCCACCCCTCAGTCTCCTCTTCTCTAAGCTGACCAACCCTGGTGTCCTCAGCCGCTCCTCACAAGCCCTCTACTCCTTTCACCATCTCTGTTGCTCTCCTTTGGACATGTTCTAATACTTTTATGTCCTTCTCAGATTGTGGAGCCCCAAAGTGCCCACAGGACTCAAGGTGAGGTCACACCAAGACATGGGACAACCACATCTTTCGACCAGTTTGCTATACTGTGCCTAATGCACCCCAGGGTACGGGTGGCCCTCTTTGCCATGAGGGCACATGGCTGACTCCCGTTGAACTTCCCATCAAGCAAAAGCCCCAGATCCCTCCCTGCAGAGCTACGCCCCAGCCTGTTGGCCCCAAATCTATACGTACATCCCAGACGACACCATCCCAAGTGCAGAATCTGTCATTTGTCCTTGTTCAATGTCATACAGCTGGCGATTGCCCAGTGCTCGGATCTATCGAGATCTCTCCGTGAGGCCTCTCTACCCTCAGGGGAATCAACAGCTTCTCCTAATTTAGTATCATCAGCAAACTTACTGAGTGTGCACTCAATTCCCGTGTCCAGGTCATCGATAAAAACATTGAAGAGAGAAAAACCCCTAGAGAACACCACTAGTCACTGGCCACCAGCCAGGTGTTGCCCTGTTGACTCTTTGAGCCTGACCCTTCAGCCGACTATTCACCCAACGTGTCGTGTTCATGTCTAGCTGTATGCTGGACATTTCGTCCAGAAGGATGCTCTGAAACAGTATCAAAAGCTTTGCTAAAATCCCCCAAAACCACATCTACTGCCTTCCCTTTATCCATAAGGCCGGCAGCCTTGTCACAAAAGGATATTCAGTTAGGAAGACATGACCTTCCCTTCATGAACCTACATTGGCTTTGACCGATGACTGCAACATCTTTCAAGTGTTTTTCAATAACTCCCAGAATAACCTTCTCCATAATTTCACCAGGCACCAAAGCGAGACTGACAGGCCTATAATTACCAGGGTCATCTTTCTTGGAAATTGGAGTAACATTTGCTAACTTCCACTTGACTGGGACCTCTCCAGAGTCCCAAGCCCCTTGATAAATAACAGAAATGTCTCACAATAACATCATCCAACTCTCCCAGTACCCTGGGATGAATCCCATCAGGCCACATAGACTTATGTGCATGCAGTTGCTGCAGCAAACCCCATACAAGTTCCAAGTCAACTGGGAGATTGTCACTCCCCCAGTTGTGGTCCTCCAACCATAGGCTCCACAGGGTCCCAGGGCCCATCACTGGTGTTAAAGACAGGGGTGGAAAAAGGCATGAAATGCCTCTGATTTATCTTCATGCCTATTTATGAGGTGACCAACACCATCAAGTAACAGACCAATGTTTTCTTTAGTCCTCCTTTTGTTGTTAACATACTTAAAAAAAAAACTTTTTTTTTTTTTTTTTTTTGTTACACACCACATTACTGGCTAGACACGGTGCTGCAGGAGGCACAGTGCAAACACGAGTTTCATTTTCTCAGCAGCAGCAAACTCCAGAGAAGGATTAACGTGGCCTCATGCCGAAGAATTAGCTCATTTCTGCTGGGGTTGGGAGAAGGTTACGGTACCTCCATCCCCAGCTTGACCCAGCAGCAGTTTGCTCTTGCAAAAGGGGTCATTGCCACTGCCACTTACCCCTTACACGCTCCTGAGTAGCTTTTATCCCCCCGATACCAAGAAAAAAAAGCCCTAGATTTAGGCCACTTGCCTAGGTTTTCCAGATATCTGGCAGCCCAGCTGGAGCAGGAGAGCAGCCTGGGCTGTAGGACAGAAGTAATCCACCCCAAAAAACCCAACACTGCAGCCACAACACATTTACGCCCCACTTGCCCCAACCAAGAACTTGGCTTTGCATGGCCAAAACACAAGCTTGCACCAGTACAGAACCTTTCTTCCCCATAAATGCCCAGTGGAGAAGGATTGGGCCATGTCCTACTTTGCAAGGCAGCAGGAGAATCCACGGCCGTGCCCAGTGTTGCCCCCGGCTTATTTTTAAACCATGGCCCGGTTAGCACGAGCAACGGCACAGGGGAGAGAGGCTGTTAGGGGTGCTGGATTTGGGAGGTTATTTATAGACACCGAAAGATGGGCACGGCAGGTGCTCTGTGCCTTGGACAACCGCTACCGAGCGCGGGTGTGAAACCTTCTCCCAGCACACCGAGGAGGACCACTAGGCACCAGACAGAAGCCCTCCTCGCCACAGACTTTACCCATTCAGGGCCACGGTTTTGGGTTACCAAAGACCACCCACACCAAGAAAACGCCTTGAACAACACTCACCCCGTTCTCTTGGTGGCACATTTGAGGACGACGTCATGACCCACCTTCCCACCCCATAGGAACGTTGCCGTGCTCACGAGAAACCACTCAACCCAACCCTCGCGCTACCATCAATTCCTTACTTTGGTGCTTACCCATGGCACAGGTGAAAAGCTACTAACCCCAAAAGTCTTTGGGAAGAGATTCACGGCTGAGAGCTTTGTTAACCCTGCGTTAGAGGAGACGTAGCGTGGGGTTTTTTCCATGCAACTTGAGGGTTTCCAACTGTACTCCACGTTGCAGCTCCAGCTAAGCCCTGCCTGTTGTCTTGGACTCAAGTATTCAATTATTTATTTGCTAGGCAACAACATGACATCTTTCCTGGCACCGTTCGCAGGCTAAGAGGCTGACGAAGCGGTAATTAGTGAGGAAGGTTACTGGGACTGTGAGCTCAACCTCCTGGTTAAGAGAGGTTGAAAGCCAACAGCTTAAACTCAGCCCAACACCAGGAAGGAAGACAACAATGTTGGGAAACAGCCACGATTTCAGGGGCAGCCCCTCGCCCATGCAAAAAACCTCAGAAAAGGCCACTGGATGTAGGCATTGGGGACTGTCCTGAAGAGCTAAGGCAAGATTAGCAAGAGCTGCACCTCTGTTGGGTGTCTGGTTTCATGTCTTGCATATCTTTTCTGGATGGAGTTCAAAGGCGAGCCATAAAAAAAAAATGGCCCAGCGGTTGGCAAACACACCTTGGGACGGGCTACACGTGAGCTGCTCCGCTCCAGAATAAGGTTTAGAGGCACCTGAAGCTCTCTGCTCAACCCAAGATCAAACCAAAGCATGATTTCCTACACTGGACCACTTCACGTGGGGACTCACCTTGCAAGAACGACATGTTTTTTTCCGCCCAAACACCCCTAAAACTCACTCTGACGCTTCACAGTTAAAACTAGGACAGTGCCATGAGGTCTCATCACCCCACCAAAGCCCAGATCTACGACAAACCCCACCTTTGCAAGAGCTGAGTATACTTTGACCTCCTCGTCCTGTTAATTTTATTTCCCAGGCTCCCATAAACCAACTGTTCCAGCTCTTTGCTCCTGCCTCTCATCTGCAAGTCCCTACCCCCATGAAGGATCATGCAGATGCTCTTTGGAACAACAATGACTGGGAAGAGGTGGGACAGATGGCAGCAGCTCAAAACCCTCACACATCCTCTGTGACCAAGAATTTAAGACTTGGTTAAGGGAGAGTTGAAGGGTTGGGCTTGGAAATCATGTGAACATCTACCAGAAGACTTTAAGGACCAATTTCTTAGGGTTTTTTGGTGTCTCCCTGGGCACGTGGCTGTACAATGGCTGGCAGGGGCAGCTCAGATCAAGACAGACGCACGGACTCAACCAACAGCTGAGCAATAGCAGAAATTGCTCTTCAGAAACTGCCATTTAAGAGACCAACGCTCCCTTCCTGCAAGCCCCAAACACCGCTTCCCTTCTCCATCTCTTTGCTCATAGCTGTTGGCAACCAACGCGAAACAAGCCCGACATCAGTGACCTGCTCGGGGACAGGAGGACACCACCAAGAGCAAAGCAAAAGATGTTCCTTCAGCTGCGGTGAAATGATGTTAAACCGTTATTTTGCGCAATTTCCGGACACGAGTTCTCCATCTCAGGCACGTGCGGGATCCCTTACCTTCCCCGGAGGACAGCGTTGAACTGCAGCCACCAAATGCCACCACTTTAGCACATCTCCAGCCAACTCATGTCCCCATGGGGTTGATTTGTGCTCCATCAGAGGTCCCTATCACAGGCTTCTGGTGTTACAAATCACACTTTCTAAAATCATCTCCCTTTCTCCAGCTGCTCCCAATGTGGCTCTGGGTGGGTGCCCCTCCGGGTGCAGATGCTTTTCAATATTTTAATGCAAAATTGCAACCGAACCACGCACATCCATTCAACATCATCCAGATTAATGCAATACAAAGTAATCTTATTTATAACCAGACTCGCCATGCTCAAAGGTACCAGCGAGATGTCCGGAGGGCAGCTGTACTATAGCGATTCATGGCTCAAGAATGACAATTATTGGGGGTTTTTTTTAGTGGTGGATCTGTTTGGCTCAGCTTTGCAGTATGCAAGTCCTGGGGGAGCTTTGCCAAGCCCCAACGGGCAGGTACGTGTCATGGTGGGGAGCACAGTCATGCACTGGCTCCATCCAAAACCCGACACCCCAGTTCAGGGCCATGCAGCAGCTCCGTCCAACACTCAACACCCCAATTCGGGGCCGTGCAAAGCAACTGGCAAACATTTGCCATTTGCAGCAATATTTGATGCCTACCATCCCATTTTAGCAGCGCGCATGGCCCTTTGCAACACCTTGCACCCAAAGACTACCCGGCACATCTCTGTCTCCAAATCCTTGCTGCGCAAGACAGGAAAAAAACACACCATACAGCTTAAATCCAGCTTTTCCAGCACCTGGCATCCAAAGGGCTCAATCCAGCACAAGTGGGAGCCTGAGCCCAGCACCCAGCCACGTCCTCCGGATCCAGCTTAGGCATCCCTGGACCCCGACATCCATCCACTGCCGGGTTTTATCGATTTCTACCGTGCAGCCAAGCTGCCACCACCAGTGCTTTTCCAGCTACTTCCTCCTTATCTCCATCTGCTCCGTGGCAGTTTGGTTATTTAAGCACCATGCAGACTTTGCTTTTCTAAGCAAAGAAAAACCACCTTTGCCCTCTTCCCTGCTCCCTCTTCCCCACTCCCATCCCTTCCGAAAGGATACTCAGGACTTTTGGAGGGGAGAAGCGGGTTCAGAGAGTTGTTCAGCCTTCATCCACCACCTCCTGTGCTCCCACGGTGAGGATGAGCATGTTTTTGGGGTGAAAACCACCCCCTAGAGAGGCTCCAAGGTGGGTGGGGAGCTAGATAACATGACAACGTGGATCAAGAGCCAGTTCGACCCACAGTGATTTGTCACCGGTGCCACCAACCCCAAAGTGACCCAAATTCAGGCAATTTCATCCCAGTGATTCCCTCATCCCACGAGATCCCCATGGCCCATTATGCTCAGCCTGGAGAGCAGCGCCCATTTAGCAGGATGCCCCTAGAAAAGCCCATGCCGCATCTAATGAGCTTTAACGATGATAAAGGTGGCAACATCTCAGAGGCCAGGACCGAGGACATCTACAAGGACACACTCCGTGAGCATGCACAAAGAGACGCTGCACAGCTCCCACCATCCCTGATCCCGCTAGATTTCTTCTCATTTTGCAAGGGAAACCAAGTGCACAGCCCAGATCCACACCCCCTCGTGGCAATGGGATTTTGCCAGGGGTGCAAGGAGAAACTGAGTCATGCATGGAGCCTTGCAGCTTGAGATTATACCTTTTTAAGGTAATTTAAGCCAGACACCACCCTTTGGGCAGCAGTGACCCAAAACCAGGCTCTCCTCAGCCCCACAGAATGGGTGAGCATTGTTATTCCCCCAGGGCAATTAAAACACAAATTACTGCCAACCTGAAGTTGTCCCCAAACCATTCCAGGCTGTAGACACAGATGGGGACAACTTCCCAACACACGCAGCACCAGCGACCGTCACACCCCGCAGCTTATTTCTGCCATTTAATTTCTTTCCAAGAGTATTCGGAAAGAAAAAATACCTACAACCTACAGCCCCACGGGACCGGCAAGCGCTGAGCTGTCGGGACAAGCCAGCGCCTTCCCCCCGGGCTCATTCCCTGCGGGGGCAGCAGGCGCCAAGCCCACCTCCGCCCGGGAACGCCGTGTCCTGCCCCTCGATTTTCCAACAGCATCGGGCGGTGGTGGGAGTAGAGGCAAACACGGCTCCGAGCATCCTTCCCGGGGCTCTTGTGCATGAGTCCAGGCTCAAGTGGGTTGTTGAGTTTCATTCCGGCAGGGAAAAAAAAAAAAAAAAAAATATATATATATATATATATAAAAAAAAATAATCGGATCGTGCAAGTGGGTGCTGGAGAGGGGAGGGGATCTCCGAGCGTCAGGATCAGCCTTTCCCAGGAGCAATCTCAACTTCAAGAGCTCCTTAATGGTGCTTGGAGGGATGAATCAAAAGAGACTCTTGGCCCGTGACAGCGGTTCTTGCAAGTCAAGACTGGAGGGGGAAGGGGAGAAGGATGGAGAGGGGACACAGAAGAAGGGATTAAAAAGAAAGGAGAAGGGGGGGGGAAATAAAATAGGTGGAGAAACAAAAGGGATACGGAGGTGGGACAAAGGCTGAGCCTCAGCCCCTGCCACATGCAGTCCATCTTGGGTATTGTCCTCGCTGTCAGACCTGTATAAATTAAAACCCCGGAGCCATGAGCACCTCCCCTACCTCCTTTCCACAGCATCGTCTCTTCCAGAATGAGGCAGGAAAAAAAAGTCTGTAAAAACTTCCCTATCTCCAGCTTCCCAAGCAGCCACACCGCCTGATGCTCTAAAAGCTTGAGCATCCTTGGGGGGGGAGCTCAAAGGGGCGATTCCCCCCAAGGTGGTAGGGTTTCGGGGGGTTTGCTCCTGCTAGAAACCTCCTGCGAAGAGGACCAGGCAGCGCAGGGTGCTGCACGGTGCCGAACAAGCCTGTGGGCTCTGGTTCTCTGCCAGCCCTTTCACATTGCCTCCCAAAAAAAGACACGGTGGATTTATTTAGTCGCCTGGATCCTAAAAAAAAAAAAAAAAAAAAAAAAAAAATCCTGCTCCTTTTTTCCCCCCAGAGCTAGAAATGGCCCCAAACTAAACCAAGAGCGGCTTCCCCGCGATTGCAATCAAAATAACCATAAAGAGCTCTAAATTGGGAATAAACGACACTGCGGCTGGGTTTCACCGCCTGCAGCATGGGAAAGCCCTGGGATGCCCATCACGGGTGGGCAGCAGGACATTAAAGCAATTTGGGATGAAAACACTCCTTTTTAGCTAAAGCACACAAGCTGTTTGTACCTAAACTGGGTGTTTTCCCAGTTGTCCCAGTTTGGCACATGGTCGAACCTCACAGCATGCATCAGTTTGGGCTTTCTAGTCTGATATTATGATGGATAAAATCTGGTCCCGCAAAGCCAGGGCCAACCCTGGGGATATTAAAACATCAAGACCTAATCAAACCCCATCTCCGATGCGACTGGGAGCAGAAGAGGAGCCTGATACTGACCCTCAGTAGCTCGGTCGGATCCTGTGCCAGTGACTGAACATACTATACGACACAAAAGAGAAGATTTGACTAAATCAAGACGTATCTGGCAGCTCCAGTGCCAGGAAGGGCAGATTTTGGGGTCGATAATCTCACACCAGGACCACAAACGCTATTTCCTCTCTTCTACCCATCTCATATTAAATTGACGTGTGTTTTGCCTTGATTAATTTGGTTAATTAATACAGCAGCTCCTGGATGGAGGGCACTGGGGGTACACGAGCCCACGGCATCGACTTGCTATGGGGCTCTGCCATCCATAGAGCGTGGCGAGCCCATGTTGGGGACCTTGTGGCACTGCACGATGCCACGAGGACTGTAGTGACACCCCACGCTGTCACAGCACCGACAGAACATCCTGCTGTCCCTGCATCAGGGTCATTGGTGACACCATACACTGTCACAGCATCCCCAGATCAGGATGTCCCTGCACTGGGGACCTTGGTGACACCACACGCTGCTGCATTGGGGACCTTGGTGACAACGCACTGCCACATCATCCCTAGAGCAGGACGTCCCCGCATCAGGGACCTTGTGACAGCCACAAACATCCCTGGTGTAGCATGTCCCCACGCCAGGGACATTAAGACAACGTGAACTGCAGGGTGTCCCTATATTGGGGGACCTTGTCACACCCCACACCGCCACAGCAATCCCAAAGCAAGATGTCCCCAAACTGGGGACCTTGTGACACCCCACACTGCCATGGCATCCCTAAAGCAGAACAACCCCGCATCGGAGACCACAGTGACACCCCACACTGCCACGGCATCCCCAAAGTCCCTGCATCAGGGACCTCGTGGCACCATCCCCAAGCACAAGGAGGAGCCGGGTGCCGTCCCCTCCCACACGTGCAGCCAAAAGCACAACCACAACTCACCCCCCGCAGCCGCCAAATCCCCCTCCAAACCTTCCTCCCGTCCCACAACTCTGACCTTGTGCTCCATCGCCAGCCGGGACACGCAGCCGGGTGACCGGGAGGAATGAGGGGGGGGCAGAACCGAGGGGACCATCCCCTCCCCAGGCAGCCCCAAGCCAACGCGATGCCGCGAACGTAGTAAGGGAGGAAGAACCGAGCAAAAGCTCGACGTGTTGATGAGCTGCAACCGACCGCGGCTCCAACCGCCCTGCCGATCCCTGTGCCGATATGGGGAGGAAAACCGCCCCCACCCCCCCCGGGCGTGGGTTGATAAGGGTGCCAGCAACTCGGGAAACAAGGAGGGAACCGCAGCTTGGAGATAAAGGCTCAGCAATTCGGATCCCACCTCGCCAGGTCCCACGGGGAAGTGGCACCCCCCGCTTCACCCTGGGGGGGGGGCACGGGGATGAGCCTCAAAATAGGAAGGGGGTAAAGGTTGGAGCATCTCTGGCCCCGTTGCTGCCGCCTGCAACAACAAATCACCTGAACCGCTTCCAAAAGGGCCCCTGTGTGGCACAGCACCCCAAAAAAATCCCAGTGAGCAGCCTGAAACATCCCCTCAAAGAGCAAGGAGGGCAGACAGGGCCACCCAAAAGCCACAAGAAGGGTCCCCACGGGATGTGGCACCCAGCCCCCATCGCTCGTGGTGCCTCCAGCCAAAAAAAAAACGGGGTGACGGTTCAGGTACCACGATCACGGATGGGAAATCCCCAGCAGCAGCTCCTTCCCCCTCCCCACGCTGGCTCAAAGCTCAGTCAGGCAGAACGAAGCAGCTGCCCGAGCCGCCACAGTGCTCGCTCCTCTGCTAACGAGCCTGCACACTGCAGAGCCCAGCCGCCGCTCGTTTGCCACGATCACTGGCACTGGGGCAAGCAGAGATGTAGGTTTTCTTCCTCCATCTCCTCTCCTACACCGCTGTCCTTTGTGGGTCGCACTGCACGGGGCGTGCTGCCCCTCCGGCACCGGCTCGGCACTCTCTGGCGCGCAAGCAGCGCTACTCGGTGCCAGCGGCACCCCCAAAAACCACCCTCGCTGAGAAGAACGTCTCTCCCGGCAATCGCTTGCTGACCTCCCGGCAGCAGCGTGGACTTTGCCTGGCTCCAAAAACCTACTGGCAGCTGCCAAACCACCTCTGGCTCATGGTCAGTGGCACTCAGCAAATACCAGGGTAATTTTGCCGCGAGGAGGCTGGTGGAGGCATCAGAAGAGCCACAAATCCTTGAGGTCGGTGGCACTGCAAGCCTTTGTGCAGGGTCTTCCCACCCCACAAGACCCTTCGACCAGCGTGCCGGCCTTGGACACCATTTTGGCACATTTTGAGCTCGGAAGCAGTGACGGGGGCTTGCCCAGCCCCTCCGATTGCATCCCCTTAAGTCTGCCCATGTGCAGGGCTGCAGCTGGGTCCACCTGAAGCACCCCAGGACCCCAGCTGAGCCCCACCACCCAGCCAGAGCCAGGTTGGACATCCAGATGGGGACATTCTCCATCTCCCAACACAGCCCTCGCTATTTTCTGGGCACCGATTCCCTCCTCCTCTAAACACCATCTTTAAATACCCATATCCATCCTCTGGAGCTAATTTTCCACCCACTGACCACAGTGAAGGAACCAAGAGCTGAAAAGCTTCCCAGATGCAACATGGTCCTTCCCCACCCACCACGAGGTGGGTAAATAATATGGGGGCTCACCAAGCAGATCGCCTGCACTAGGAGATAAGGTTTTAAGTCAACCGGTGCTTGCGGAGATGGGCAAACGTTACGGGAAAGCAGCGTTGAAGAGGAATCGCAGCCGCGACTCCACTGCTGTTACCGCTTCCAGATGGGGAAAAAGCCACCCTCCAGCCAGGGGACAAGTAACAAGGCAAATCACTGGCCAGTGGTGGGATCCATGGCCACCACCCACCTCGTTTACCGGTGACGACATGGGGATGGGGAAGGACAGGGGGGTTGCAAATGCATGGAGGTGTTCAGGTAGGACTTGGAATGGTGGAGGCGCCCAGCCCGCATTTGGCAATGAAATGATGGAGGAGTTGAGGTAGGACAGGGTTAATCCTCCAAAGCAGGCAGAGGACAGGCAGCAGACAACCAGGGATCTACAGATCAGTGGACAACTTGCAGTAGCTGCACTCAATAGATAAGGAATCGGCCGGACAGCTGCATCCAAAGAGTTATAGTCAACCTCTCAAGGTCCAAGTGGAAACCAGTAACAAGTGGAGTCCCTCAAGGGTCCATACTGGGATCAATACTATTTAATATTTCCAGCAACAACATGGATAGTGGGATTAAACACACCCTCAGTAAGTCTGTGGGTGACCCCAAACTGAGTTGATACCTTGCGGGAAGGGATGTCATCCAGAAGGACCTTGACAGGCCAACATGACTTCTTGATGGGCCAACATGAACTTCATGAAGTTCAACGAGGCCAAATGCAAGGTCCTGCACCCAGGTCAGGGCAATCCCCAGTATCACAAACTGGGGGATTGAGAGCAGCCCCATGGAGAAGAACCTGTTAGAGCAGGTTCAGAGGAGGCCACAAAGATGACCCAAGAGCTGGAGGACCTCTCCTATGAAGGAAGGCTGATAGAGTTGAGGTTGTCCAGCCTGGAGAAGCGAAGGCTCTGGGGAGACCTTCCTGTGGCCTTTCCATATATAAAAGGGGCTTATAAGAAAGATGGAGAAAGACTTTTTATCAAGACCTGTAGGACAAGGGGCAACAGTTTTAAACTGGAAGAGGGTAGGTTTAGATCAGACCTAAGGAAGAAATTTTTTACAATGAAGGTGGTGGGACACTGGAACAGGTTGTCCCAGAGAAGTTGTGGATGCCCCATCACTGGAATTGTTCAAGGTCAGGTTGGAGAGGGCTTTGAGCAACCTCATCTGGTGGAAGATGTCCCCGCCCACGGCAAGGGGTTGGACTGGATGACCTTTGAAGGTCCGTACCAACCTAAACCAGCCTATGAAAACTTCCCTGCTCATCCAAGAGCCCTCAGAGGAGAGTTTTGCCTGGAGCTGAGACAGGGATGGACCCAACGGGGTCACCCACGGGTGACGGAGATCCCCCACCCCATAACGGAACATCCCCTGCAAGAGCAGCCGCTGCGTACAGCAGGTTTTCACAATTCCAAGGGCATCCCAGTATAGCTCCATGCCGGCATTGGGGGCTAACCAGTCCTTGCTGGAGCTGCTCATCCCCCAGCACCCACAAAGCACCGGCGGCACGGCTTCCCCGGCACCGAGCGGTGGGGCAGAGGATGATGCCTTCACCCTGCAAGTGCACAGCCATCCTCAGCAGAGCTGGAGGAGTGTTTCTGTTTCGAGAAGAGGGGAATTCAGCAAGGCCAGGCGCAGGTGGCACAGTTTCACTCTGCTCAGCACGACCGTGGCTTCACCAGCAATACGGAAAACACATGGGTCACCGCCGCCATGGCACAGCACCCACCTGCTCCCTCCCAGCACGGCACCAGTCCCACACCGACATGCAGCGAAGCACGAGAACGGGCAAGGTGTCACCACTTGGGGACACCGTCGGTTTCGGGTCCCAATGTCATACCAGGGGAGATGAACGGTCTCCAAAATGCCGCTGGCTTGACCCACCGCCAGGTTTTGTGCCTGTCTGTGGTGCTGAAGCCGGATGGCGGCACAAGGGCACAGGGATGCCGGCCCGGCATTTGCACCCTTGTTTCTCCTTCCATCAAATCCACGTGTTTCTCACCATACCGTGGTTCCCACTTCACCGTGGGATGCTGAGAATTGCCAAGAGAGCAAACACCCGCCGCAAACCGCTCCAGCACGATCGCGCGACCATCAGGCAAACCAACTGAATCAACCTGAGCATCACCAACCATGCACGAAGGGCCAGGAGATGTCCCCATCCCCCCAAGTAGCCACCCCAATGGCACCGACTGGGGACTTACCAGCCACATCGTGCGCTTCCAGGGCAATGTCGGGCTCCTGACGGGAGAGCGACGAGAAGAAGTCGGGATCCTCTTGCAACGAGTGCAGCTCGGTGCTGGAGGGTCCCTTCCCCTCCCTGCTCATTGTCGCCAGATCATCCCCAGCGTAGAAAGCATCTTCCTCGAGCTCTGTCTCTGTTTCCACCGACGTCCCAGATAAAGCTGGGTTCTCCAGGGGCTTTTTTGCATCTTGAAGGAAAGCGGCTCTTCGTTCTTCGCCTTGGGGGCACTCAAGGGCAGGAAAAGTCTCTTTGTTTGGCTCTGGTGTCATTAACAGGGCTCTGCCTCCATCTCCTTGGCGCTCTGAGAAATTAGGGACAGCTTTCTCCATCCCTCGCCGATTGTGCTGTGTCACTCGGAAAAAAACACTGCGCCGGCACTCGGGAGGGTTGGCGGCCAGGGACTGCCAGAAAAATCTACAAGAAATAAGATAAAAGAGGAGAAAATTAGAAAAGAGACTGGATTTTGCCAAGGTGGAGGAGAAACAGTTGCGGCTGCGCCCGTGCCGGGAAAACCGACGGTCTCGGCACCTTGCCATGGTCACCAAAGCTCTCAGTGTCCTGGAGCCAGGCAAGACATCGGGTCCCATCACTCCCCCCTCACAAAAATTGGTGCTGCCGGTAGCCAACACGGTGCCAGGTCCCTGCCAGTGTCAACGGACCCCAAAAGGTGCCACTTCTCCCCAGTATGAACCTTCTTTCCTCCCCTCTGCATCGCCATTTACCAGGGGAACAGCACACCCTCCACCCTCTGCCACACACTCCACAAAAAACCCCAATGGCCCCCAAATTCGTTATTTATCCCTCAAAAAATTCAATCCCCACAATGCGGTGCTGGGAATGGTGCCAGTTTGCACCCCTGGCAGCTCTGCTCCACCACCAGCTGCCCCAAAATCAGGGCAGCTGACCCCAAAACCAGAGCACGTATGGGGTTTTGGGATGCTGTGCTGCATCCTTTTCCCTGGATGAATTCAAGCAGATGGGACAAAGTGGTACCTTCACACTGGGGGACACTCAAAGGGTTTGGGGACCCCTCAAATGGCAACTAGGTGCCAGCCGCTCAAGTGTGGATCCCCCCCAAAAACAAACCACCACCCCAAAACACCTTCCACCAGCCGACGCTGCTGCAGCTGCAGGTTAAAGGCTGAAAAATAAAATCATTAGGGGAAATAAAGAAGAGTGCTCAGGATCCTCATCTCTGCGGGGTGAAGATGCCAGGTCGAATCCTGACCCGAGCAGGCGGAGCAGGGAAAAATAGGAGGAAAGAGGCGCTAAAAAGCCGGGCTTATCAGCTCCACTGGAGGATAAAGGCACAGGAGGAGAGCGAAGGAGCTAAATTTACCCCAGCGAGAAAGGAGAAGACAGAGAAGAGACTATAAATACCTTCAAGGTAAGAATGCAAATGAAGAGGGAATTATTCAAGCTGGTGCAAGATGTTTCCCCGCCCCGGGGGCCGAGGGAGGAGAACGATGGAGCAAACCCCAACGCCCAGCGGCCACCCCGAAATGCCACCCCGAAATCTCTCCCGCCCCAAAGCGACCAGTGCCTGTCGCTTCCCCGGGGAACAACGCCCAGAGCCAACGTGGGTTAGTTTGCCAATAGGAAGTTAAAATAGAAATTCAATTAAATAAATTAAAAGTAAGCTGGCTCCGCGCACCGGCGTCTTTCTTTTGTGAGGATCGGTAGCGCTGGCTGGCTTCGATTTGTACGGATATTCCACCGGCATCGCCCTGAAATGGCACCCGATGCCAACGCTGTGCCGGCAGAACACTCTTGCCCTGAAGAGCGGTACCACATCGACACTTCCCCCAATTCCATGGAGGGCTTTTGGGGAGCAAACCCCAAATCTGTTGACGTTTAGGGGCTTGCCGCGGTGTCGGCTTGGTGCCAATGGGCTGGGATGAGGGATGCTCCGCCGCGATGAAGCCATCCATGCCGGCTTACCGGGGGAAACAGTGGATTGCGGCATCATCTTTTACCACTATCCAGCTTAAATCCAGTCCGACACACACGGCACTCCCTTTTTACCACATCTCCCATCGTGCCACAGTGGCTCATCCATCGTGCCAGCAAGGAACGTCGGAGAAGCCTCCACATCGAGCGGTGCCAGCAGGATGGGAGCCCAGCAGCCGGTTCAGCACCGGCGTTTCTCCCTGTGTTTCCCGGTGTGCCGTCAAACGGCGAGGAGTCGCCCCAAAATGTGTCATCGCCCCGCTGCAGGGAAATAAAAAGGCACTGCAAGGCACTGGGTGCCGGCAAAGCTGGCAGGGGACAGGCAGGGGCACCTGGGATCCAGGGGGAGAAAAGCCATTGTGGAGTTTTGCCTTTTTAATCGCAGCCGCATCTCAGGCCAGTGGAAACCCCGGCGCATCCCTGAGCCAGGGGGATCCATCCAGGTGAGAATGAGTGAAAAAAAAGCACAAAATGGGTTTATTTTGAAAAGCTGCGGGTTTTGGGGGGGGGGATGTGGGTTTGATCTGAGCCAACTCCAGGACGGCATCTGGCATCCCTCGGGGACCGCCAGTTCCTTTCCCTGGCAATAAATCGCAGCATCCCTTCGGCACCACGCTTGCCGGCTCGCTCCAAGCCTTTGCTCACCGAAACGTGTCTCGCTGTGGCCGTGCCGAAACTCCCGTGCCGGGAATGACACCAAATCCCCCACCCCGGCATCGCGCTCAACATCACCCACCAGCACCTCAACCCACCAAAACCCCAAACCCAACCAAGCACAAGCCGGTGCAGATGGGGGGGACATATCAGTGCCAAGTCTCCCACCTCGCTCACCAAAAAAACCCAGATTTTTCCAAGTTTTCCCTTTTTTTCCTTCCCAAAAAACCACAGATGAATCCATCTGCTGTCCCGGCACCTAAAAACCCACCATCCTCCCCAAAAACCCACTTGGCTGTTTTCAAGCTCATCAGGGCAGGGGGAAAAAAAAAAATAAAAAAAAATAAAAGGGAGTTTCTTTTCTTCCCCGGCTCGCTCTGCACCAGCACCCTAAAAAGACCCGAGTGCTCACCGTAAAGTTTAAAAAGCCTCTTCCCCAGCTCTGCTCCCTTCCCAAGCTCGCTTCCCAAGCTCTGCTCGCTTCAAGGGTGGGAGCTGGACTGCGGAAACCCTTCCCCCAGCCCATCGCCCCAGAGCCATGCAAAGGCGGAGCAGAATTGGGACAATTTAAATGCTAAACCGGTTAAGTGGGGACAATCGCTGCCTTCCCTGGAAGTCAAGAGGAAGGGGCCTTTCCCCAGGCCAAACGGCTCCCGGCAGAGTTTCTGCAGTGGGTTACCCTGCGAGCTTGCTGCACGCTTGAGTCAGGAAGGCTTTGGCCGGGTGTTTTTTCCCCTGCGGGGTTTTCTGGTTTGGGTTTTTTTTTTTTTATTTTGCCTTGCAGGGAGAGCAGAGCCACAACGCAGGAGAACAGCACTGGTTCCTTCCCCCTCCGTGATGGTTCATGGCCAAGCGTGCAGGTCCGGCACGCTCACCACACACTTGAGCTGGGTGGGCTGTGGCTACAGCTACGTATTTTTTCCCTGCGTGGGTTTTGTTTTTTTTTTTTTGCCTTGCTGGGAGAGCAGAACCACGACACAGGAGGACAGTGCCGGTTTTTCCCCCTTCAGATCACATCACGACCAAGCGCGCAGGGTCCAGCACGCTTGTAGCATGCTTGAGCCGGGCAGACTACGGCCACGTATTTTTTCCCCCCACGTTGCTTTTTTTTTTTTCCTCCATGGGAGAAACCTGTGGCAGAGCAGACCCATGGTGCAAAATAGCACTGGGGTTTTTTGCCCACTCCGCGCTGGGTCACAGCCAAATGCGCGGGGTCCGTCCAGCGCGCTCACGGCGTGCTTGAGTCAGGCGTGCTATTGGCCATGTGTTTTTATCTCGTGTAGGTTTTTTTCATCTCTGGGAGAAACATGTGGCAGAGCAGAGCCACAACGCAAGAGGACGGCACTGATTTTTCTCCCTCCGTAGTGGTTCACGACCAAGCGTGCAGGGTCCGGCATGCTCCAGGCGCCCTTGAGTCAGGCAGGCTACAACCACGTGTTTTTTAGTTCGCATGGGTTTTCTTCCTCTCTGGGAGAAGCCTGCGGCAAAGTGGACCTGCAGCACAGGAGGACAGCGCCGTTTTTTTCCCCCTCCGTGGCAGTTCATGGCCAAGCGTGCAGGGTCCGGCACGCTCCAGGCACGCTTGAGTCGGGAAGGCTACAACCACATGTTTTTCCCTGTGTGGTTTTTTTTTTCCCCTTGCATGGCAAAACCAGAGCCACGATGCAGGAGGACGGCGCCAGTTTGTCCCTGCTCTGTGCTGGGTCATGGACAAGCACACAGGGCAGCGTGCTCCTGGTGCACTTCAGTCGAACAAGCTACACCTATGTATTTTTTCCCCCGCGTGGTTTTTTTCCCCCCTTCCTGGTAGAAACCTGTAGCAGAGCAGAACCACAACGCAGGAGAACAGCGCTGGTTTTTCCCCGCTCCATGCTGGCTCACAGCTGAGCACACAGGGTCTGGTGCGCTCCCGGTGCGCTTCAGCCAGGCAGGCTACAGCCGCGTGTTTTTTTCCCCGCGGGGTTTGTTTTTGTTTTTCCTCCCCGGAAGAGACACGGGGCACAGCGGAGACACGGCGCAGGAAGACGGCGCTGGTTTTCCCTCCTCTGTGCCAGGTCATGGCCAAGCGCACAGGGTTTGGCACACTCCCAGCACACTTGAGCTGGGCAGGCTGCGGCTGTGTATTTTTTTTCCCCTCTGCATGGTTTTTATTCCTCACATGGCAGAACAGAATCACGATGTAGGAGGACGGCACCAATTTTACCCCTCCATGCCAGGTCACGGCCAAGCTCGCAGGGTCCCGCACGCTCAAGCCAGGCAGACTCCAGCCACAGGGGTGGTTTTTTCCCCCCCACCACGTTTTTTTGTTTTGTTTTGTTTTTTCCTTGCTGGCAGAGCAGAGTCGCAATGTGGGAGGACACCGCCAGTTTTTACCCCTCCGTGCCAGGTCACGGCCAACATTGCAGGGTCCAGCACGCTCCCAGCGCACTTGAACCGGGCAGACTCCAGCTGCGTGTTTCTTCCCAGCGTGGTTTCTTCTTCCTCGCATGGCAGAGCGGAACTGCAACGCAGGAGGACGGCGCTGGTCTTTTCCCCTCCGTCCCAGGCCACAACCAAGCGCGCAGCGTCCGGCACACTCGCGCCAACACCACTTACGTGCAAAACACATTGCAGCCATGAAAAACAACTCAGAAGGGGAGCAAGCGCTCCGGTTTTCGATGTGAGAGGAATTCAGGGAGGATCCAGGAAGCTCCCAGGGCTTGAGCTGGGATCCCGGATAATTTCCTTCCACGGGGAAACCTCAAGCAATTGGCAACTTCCCTCCCCGGTGTTAACGAGCTCGTTTAGCAGAAAAGTGGCTTTTTTTCCCCCATCCCGGAGACTGAACGAGCAAAGGACACGTCCCCCAGGGAGCTCTTCCATTTCTGCTCTGATGGTCATGGCTACAAGCTGGCAAATCCCGTGCCAAGGGCTTTCGTTGGGATGCAGGGCTTTACTGGCGCTGGGATCCTCAGGGAACTCAGCTGCGGGGTTGTCAGCGCTGTCGGAGGGGGATTTCATGCCGTTGAGCAGAGACGATCCGTGCGCCAACTCCTCTAAACGATGTGCCAAGGAGGGAAATCCAGTGTTGAGCCATGCCGGGATGAGCCAAAAGCTGCTCCAAGCGGCGCCGAGCCATGCCAGGATGAGCCGAAAGCTGCTCCGAGCGATGGTGGCACTGCTCTCACCTTCGTGCCGTACAGCGGCGGTGCCGGCTGGGCTCCGACCCCACTCCCTGCCATCGAGCTGCTTGGGAAGAGGAAACGTTCCCGGCACCGTGCCCGAACCCACCGCCAAACCCACCGGCACAGCCCATCCATGGCATGCAGTGAAACACCGTGGCATTGTCATCTTTACAGCCCCCCGCCGGCTCCGACACCACTCTGGCTGGTGGAGGAGGGAAGATTAAAAGCTCCCAGTGGACATTACGAGGTTGTCCATCGCCGGATGCTCGTTTAACCTTGGTTAACGAGCCCGGCAGAGGTCGGCCTCCTTCCACCAGCACAGGAACAGTGCCGGCGATCGCGGCACAGGTGAACCAGCACTGGGAACGGGTGAAGGGAAGAATTAGCAGGGGTCTGGATCCATCCCTGCCACATTCCCAGCCGGCGGATGCCAAATCCGTCACCGCTCGGGTACTGGGCGTCCCGGTGCTGCCGCCTGGCACCTGCTGCACGCTGCCTGTACTTACGCCCCTGCCAGTCCCGGATGCCTGGGTCCCCTCCTCAACACAGACCCCCCCCCTCTCCTCCAGACCCTCGAGTCCCCTCCTCAGCACAGACCCCCCTCCCTTCCAGACCCCTGGGTCCCCTCCTCAGTACAGACCCCCCCTCCCCTCCAGACCCCCCCCAAATACCTGAGTTCCCTCCTCAACACAGCCCCCCCGCCTTCCCCTCCAGACCCCCCCAGACCCCGGGGTCCTCTCCTCAACACAGACCCCCCCCTCCTTCCCTATACCCCCCTGGACACCTGGGTCCCCTCCTCAACACAGACACCCCCCCCAGACACCTGGGTCCCCCCTCCATCACCACCCCCCCCCATGCCCCCCCTCCCCAGGACCCCTGGCTCCCCGTACGCCCCCCCCCCCCGGACACCTGGGTCCCCCTCAGACCGGGGTAACCGTGGCCCGGTTACCTCAGACCCTGGACCCCCCCAAAAAACACCTGGGGCCCCCCCAAACCCGTTTCAGCACCCCGGACGGAGCCGGTACGAGGCGGGGGGTGGGGGGGGTGTCAGCGTCACCTCCCCCCAGCCCAACCGCGGGTCGCCCGGTAACGGCTCCGTTTCGTCTCCCACCGGGCCGAACCAGACACACACACACACTCCCCCCCCCCCCCGGTGGGTACTCACCCCACCGGTCCCCCGGGGCCAGGCCCACCGGGCGGCTGCTGCTGCTGCTGCTGCTGCTTCTTCTTCTTCTTCTTCTTCTTCTCCTCCTCCTCCTCAGCGGCGTCGCTGCTGCTGCTGCTGCAACCGCCGCCCCCGCCGCCTCCTGCCCGGTTCCGGCCTCCACAACAACCGCCTCGCCGGGGACATGGTCCCTTTAAATCCCCCCCCGGGGGCCCGGCCGGTCCCGGTCCCGGTCCCGCCGCCGCCGCCGCCGCCGCCTCCTCCTCCTCCTCCTCCTCCTGCGCCTCTCCGGCCTCTCCCCCGCCCCCCTCCCGCCGGCGGGGCCTGACTACGTCACGCCGCGCGCCACCGGGCCGCCGCCGACATCTTGAGGGCGGCGAACGGGAACCCAGCGCCGACGCGGCTGCCGCCCTCTCTTCGTCTTCTGCCGCCGCCGCCATGTTAAGGGCCGCGCCGTTCCGTTCAGCCCGCCCGCCCCGACGGAGCGGCGGTCGTCGTCGTCGCCGCCGCCCTCCGCCGCATTCCCCGACGGAGCGCGGCGCGGACTGATGACGTCGGCGGCTCGCCGTCGTCGCCATCTTGGGAGTGGCGGGGGGAGGAGGGAAGGGAAGAGGCGGCGCGGCGACCTTCCAGGAGGGGGGGGAGCGGCGCGGGTTGTTGCGTCATCGGAGAGCGACGGCGGCGCCGCGCGGCCATTTTAGGGGGGGCGGAGGGGGAAGGTCTGGCTGGTCGGGGAAAGGGGCGGCCCTGAGGGGACCCCGGCGGGACCCGTGGTCCTGCCAACCCCCAGGGGACCCCGTGGCCCTGTCCCAAAGAGGACCCGTCACCCCCAAAGTGTCCCCATGGCCCTGTCCCAAAAAGTCTCTGTGGCCCCGTCGCCCCCAAAGTGTCCCCATGGCCCTGCCCTGAGGGGTCCCTGTGGCCCCGTCACCCCCAAAGAGTCCCCATGGCCCTGTCCCAGAAAGTCCCCATGGCCCTGTCACCCCCAAAGTGTCCCCATTGCCCTGTCCCAAAAAGTCTCTGTGGCCCTGTCACCCCCAAAGTGTCCCCATTGCCCTGTCCCAAAAAGTCTCTGTGGCCCTGTCACCCCCAAAGTGTCCCCATTGCCTGCCCTGTCCCAAAAAGTCTCTGTGGCCCCGTCACCCCCAAAGAGTCCCCATGGCCCTGTCCCAGAAGGTCCCCATGGCCCTGTCACCCCCAAAGAGTCCCCATGGCCCTGTCCCAAAAAGTCCCTGTGGCCCTGTCACCCCCAAAGTCTCCCCATGGCCCTGTCCCAAAAAGTCCCTGTGGCCCTGTCACCCCCAAAGTCTCCCCATGGCCCTGTCCCAGAAAGTCCCCATGGCCCTGTCACCCCCAAAGTCTCCCCATGGCCCTGTCCCAAAAAGTCCCTGTGGCCCTGTCACCCCCAAAGTCTCCCCATGGCCCTGTCCCAAAAAGTCCCTGTGGCCCTGTCACCCTCAAAGTGTCCCCGTGGCCCTGTCCCAGAGAGTCTCCATGGTCCTGTCACCCCCAAAGTGTCCCCATGGCCCTGCCATCTCTGTCACTTTTCCAGGTCCCCATGGGTCTCCTCCAGGTCCCCATGGCCCTGCCATCCCTGTCACTGGTCCTAGGATGTCCCCGGCAGGCGTAGGGTGCTGGGGACAGAGCCCTGAGCGGTGGCAGGTCACAACCGAGTACCTCGTGGCGGTGACACCAACACTGTTTATTGCCTGGGGAGGGGACACCCCGCGGGATCAGGATTAAATGCCCTTCAGAAAGACCCAGGAGACGGCGGGTGACCGGGCTGCAGGGACACGTTGGGGACATCGGGGCAACCAGTTACACGCTGGTGGCCTGAGAGTCGTCACCGCTCTCGTCCCAACCCCGTGCCGGCATCCTGCGTCCCGTCCTCCCAGGGTGGCCCAGGGCTTGGGCGATGGCATCCCGCAGCTCTGTCTGCTCCTTCTCCAGTGCCGACAGCCGTCTCTCCTGCGAGGGGACCGTGTCAGCCCCCACCCGGGTCCCTCTTGTCACCCATGGGTGCACCTGCATCCTGGCTCTTACCAGCTCTCGGCTCTTCTCCTCGCTGGCCTTCAGCCTCTCCAGGTCTTTCTTCCTGGTGCCTTCAGCCACCGTCAACCTAATTGGGTTGGGAATGAGCCAAGACCCCGACCCGGTGGTGGGGCACCCGCTGGCGTGGAGCACCCACCGGTTTGGGGAACCCACTCCCCATCCCCATCCCTACCTGGCACCCAAATTGGCCGCACGGGCGTTCGCCTCCTCCAACTGCTGCCGGAGACGCTCAAGCTGCTCTCGGTGCTGACCCTGCTCCTGCCGCAATCCGCAGTGTTGGACTTCCATCTCTCCCGCTCGCGTCTCCACCAGCCGTAACTTCTCCCGGTTCTCCGCCACCTCCTTCCGCAGTGCCTCGATCAACCGCCCATGCTGGAGGGGGACGAGGACGGGATGTGTGTGTGTGTGGGGATTATCGGTGGACACCCCAGTGGGTTTGGCTGTCACCCACCCCACGGTTACCTTCTCCAAGGGGCGGATGGCGTAGAGCTCGCCCTGTGCCGCCGCCGCCGCCGCCTCCTCCGCATAGCGCTGCCACGGCACCGTCGATTTGCGCGGTAGCGACGCCGACGAGCGCAGCTTCCCATGACCCTACAGCACCGGCGGCACTTATTAACGCTGCCGTACTCCTCGGAGCACCGGCCCTAACACGAGGGCGGCATGGCAGCCACCGTGGCTTACCGGGACGTTGCGGGGGATGAGGGATCCTGGGTTGTCATCGACCAGTGGCTCCGCCACGTGCTCGGCGCTGGCCTGCTTGCGTAGGCGCCGGGCAGCTTTACTCTGCGCCGGCACGCTCTGGGTGCGTTGCACGTTGCGGCGTTCCCGGCTGGACGGCGGTGATGGTACTGGTGCCGGTGCCGGCTCCGGTTCCGGCCCGTCCTCCCGGCCCCGAACTCGGCGGATGCTGATGAGGGACTGGCTCTTGATGAGGGGGCTGTGCTTGCTCAGGTCCCGTGGTGGCACGAAGCCTGGTTTGAAGCTGTCTGCCGGGCTGTGAGGGGAGATGGGGTGATGGCATGGCCAGATACCAGGGTGGTGCTGGACCCAGGAGGGACCAGAACCACCCTGAACCCAGTCTGGACCAGAGGCACCCCAAACCCAGTTGGGATTGAACCCATCTCCTGACCCCAGCCTGGACCTTAAGCACCCCAAACCCAGTTGGGACCAGAAACATCTCTCAAGCCCAACCAGAACCGGAACCAGCATCAAGACCAGCCTTGACCTGAACCACCCCAAACCCACCCAGAACCAGAGTCACCCCAAACCCAGCCAGAACCAGAACCACCCTGAACCCAGCCAGCACCAGAAACACCCCCTAAATCCATCTGGGACCAGAAACATCTCCTGGACCCAGCCTGGATCAGAATTATCCACCAAATCCAGTCCAGACCAGAACCATCCCCTACCTGGACCGCAGCCATCTGCTGGACCCATCAGGGACCAAAACCATGCCCTGAACCCAACTGGGACCAGTGACTTCGAACCCATTCTGGACCAGAGTCACCCTAGACCCAACTAGGACCAGAACTATCCCCTGAACCCCGCCAGGACGAGAACCACCCCAAACCCATCCTAGTGTCACGCCTCTACCAAAGCTCCTCCTGGCCCCACACGTCCACCTTGGTCCCATATGTCCCTCTGTCCACCCACCGGTAACTTCGCTCTGTGGTGGAGCTGAGACGGACGGAGACGGGGACGGGGGTCCCCTCCCTGATGGCAGTGAGGATGGTGGGTAGGGGCTCCAGCTCCTCCTGCGTGGCCTACCAGGACAAGACAAGGACGTTATGGGGACAATGGGTGGTCTTGGGGTAGGTGCCATCCATGGGGCAGTGGACACCAGGTCTCTGTGTGGGGAGAAGGAGGTGGCCAGTCTTGCCAGCTACCCTTGGGGACAAATGGGTGGTGGCACCTGGTCCAGGCTGGAGAAGATGTCGCAGAGCAGGAGGTGGAGAGTGGCGAGCTCCAGAGCCAGGTCCACGTAGCCGTCGTAGGTGGCCATGTGGACGCTGCTCTCAGGGTTGGCCACGCTCTGCAGGAATTCTGTCATGGTGCTCCAGTTGTGCTCCAGGAACTCATTCATGAAGCCCATGTAGGCCTCCTTCTCACCAAACCTGGGGACCACAATGTCTGGTTGCCTGGGGACAAGGCAATGGCCTGGGCCACCACCATGGTCACGAGCCACCATCATGGTCATGGGCCACGCCACCTCCGGGATCATGCACCATGTCATTGCAATGACCCTGCACCATGTCACTGCAATGACCCTGCACCATGTCACCACCCTGGCTACAAGCCAGGACATGTGAGGACACTGCCATGTTCTTGCACCAAGCCACCCATAGGTCAGGCCACCACAGGTGACACATGAGGCCCTGCTGCTGGGACACATCAGCCCCATGCATGCAGTGGAGATGCTCCCTGCTGCCCCATGGCTGGTTCATGGCATGTAGGAGATGTCCCTGCTTGCCACACAGCATGTAGGAGGTGTCACTGCTGCCCCATGACATTTAAGGGACATCCCTGCTGCTCTGTGGCATGTTGGGGACAACCCTACCACTCCATGGTATGTTGGGGACAACCCTACTGCCCCATGACTGTCCACGGCATGTGCCACACAGCATGTAGGGGATGTCCCCGCTGCCCCATGGCTTCCCCATGGGCATGTCCCTCCCCACCGGCGCTGGTGCTGTGCCCTGCCATGACGTACGTGGTGAAGTTGGCCAAGTTCTGGATGACCTTGGCCACGAGGGTGAGGGTACGGGCAGTGGCCTCGCTGGGATACTCCTGGACGAGGCCAAAGAGGCTGGGGGACATGACGGCAGGGCAGAGGAACCGTAGGAAGAGGGAGGCCGAGACCAGGCGCTGTCCGATGGGCGCCTTGCCCCGTGCCGCGCACTCCTCCTGCCATGCTGCAAAGATCTCGCCCAGCTCTGCCGGGAAGGCGCTGTGGGGAGAGACACCCTGAAGGGTGCTGGGGCAGGTGGCTGGCCCTGGAGCCACCCCAGCAAGCCACGTGGGACATGGTGCCCACCATGCCTGTGCTTGTCCACAGGCCAGTCCCTTGTGCTTGTCCCCAAGCTTGTCCCTGGATTATTCCTGGTGCCCATGCCCATCCCAGGGATGGTGCCAGTCCCCAAACCCATCCCCAGGATGATGCCAATCCTCAAACCCATCCCCATGCCCATCCTGGTGCCAGTGCCTGTCCTCCTGCCCATTCCCATTCCTGTCCCCAAGCCCGTCCCTATGCCCATGCCCACCTCCAAGCCTGTCCCCAGGTCTTCATGGTGCTGGTGCCCACCCCAGGCTTCTCCCATTGCCCGTACCAGTGTCCATCCCCAAGCCCATCCCTGGGCAGGTGCCCACCCCCACGGCCATCTCCGTGCCCAATCCCATGGCCCGCGCAGGGGCTGTCCCTCACTCGCAGGACGCAGCGATGCGTTGGAAGGTCTCCTCGCAGACTTGCCGCAGGTTGTTCTGGTTGTCAGAGAGGTCAAGGCCAGCGCATTTGCTGGGATCCACCTCGCAGCTATCATCCGAGGTGCAGAGCTGGGCCACGGCCTCACCTGAACACCAAGGAACAACCCGTAAGGGGACCAACCAACCACCACCGTGGGCATGGCCGTGACAAGCCTCCACTTTCTGGGGGTGTCCTACAGCCCCACAATGCTCTGTCCATGCCCCGCACCCCACCACACCCCCTAACATCCCACAAAGATGTGTAACGTTCAGCCGTACCCAGCGTGTCCTGGAGGTACTTGCCCCCCACCAGTTTCATGTACTCGTCGATGGCCTTGGTGGCCAGCGTGTTCTCACGGAAGATCAGTGCCTCGCGGTCATCAAAGCGGTCCAGCTCGGCCACACCGAGGTCGATGAGGAATGACTGCCAGGTGGACGTGTTGAAGGGCTCAGTGGGCACCCATGGCCCCAAACCGACCTGACCAACCCACCCTGGGAAGTGCCAGGACCTCCTGGCGCTCCCCTGAACTGCAGTTCCCATCCATCCCATCCCAACTCGTCCACCCCAACCAAAACCGACTCTCCAGTCCCATCCCATCCCATTCCAACTCAACCCAACCCAACCCATCCACCTCATCCCAACTCAACCAAACGCAACCCATCCAACCCATCCCAACCCAACCCATCCAACTCATCCCAACCCAACCCATCCACCCCATCCCATCCCACCCCAACTCTCCCAGCACCCCCAACCCATGATGTCCCTCCTACCCCAACTGCCATGCCCACAGCACCCCAGGCAGCACCCATCTTGCCCTCACCCACCCTCCCCACATCCCCCATGGCCAGCACCCGCTCCACCTTGGCCTTCCCAGTGCTCTGCAAGACGCGGACGAGAGCACCAGCCAGCTCCTCCTTGTGCCGCACGGCGATGGTGGGCTCCAGATGGGCACACAGCTCCCGGTAATGGAAGGTGATGAACTCAGCCAATTCCTTGTAGCGTACGATGGGCAGCACCCGCACCTCCCGGTAGCGCCCGCGTACCCTCACCGATGGCATCCGCTCACCTCCCCCGGGACCACTCAGTGGGTACCAACGCTCCAAGGGCTGCCGGGCAGCCGCCAGCTCGGCCAAGGGGACGGTAATGGAGGCTACTGGTTGACCGGGGTGGTCATCACGGCAAAGGGTGAGGGTGAGGGCACGGGCGGGTGGCAGGGCGGCCAATTGGAAGAGTTCACCCCAAAAGAGCTCGCCGTCGGGACCGGCCACCTTGGCGGTGGTACGGGCGAAGAGGGTGCCGTCCAGGTGGAGGTGACAACGGAGGCGACGCCGAGGTGGCAGGTCCCGTGCTTCGTACACCCACAGGCTCAGCGCCAGCTCCAGCCTCTCGCAGTTGTCCTGCCGGGGTGGGGGACATGGGTGGGGAGGTCAAGGGGACAGTGGGGGACATGGGGGGGTAGGTGAATCTGCACGGGGGTTGAGGGGGACAGGGAATTCTGTGGGTGGACAGGAGGGGACATGGGGGACAGAGGGACACGTGGGAATGGGGGGGACAAGGATGGACAGGAAGGAACATTGGGGGACAGGAGGAGACATGGGAGGATGGGGTGGGAGTGGGGACAGGAGGGGACATGGAGGGACAGGAAGGGACATGGAGGGACAGGAGGGGACATGGGGACATGGGTGGACAACCAAATCCTCAGGGGGACATGGGTGATAGCCAAACCCATGGTGGGACAGGAGGGGACACAAGGGGACAACCAAGCCCCCAGGGGACAGGAGGGTACATGGGGGGACAAGCAAGCCCCCAGGAGTACATCAGGGTTGTGGGTGCCTGCAGGGCTCCAGGGTGGAGTGGGGGGGTTGTGCCTCAGTTTCCCCACCCAGCCCTGCCAGCGGGCCTCATCCTGCCCATTGGGGAGACAGGAGGGCAGCGGGTGGCCTCTCATGTCTGGGTGCTGGAGGTTCCCGTCCCCTGGGGGTGGCAGGGGTGTCCCACGGGTGTCCTCGCGGTCCCACCTTGTTGGGCTGCACGGTCCGGCGCAGGTTCTCAATCCAGCGGTCGCGTTCGGCCAGGGACGTGCACCCGAAGGACCGGCTGCCCTCGCCCGTGATGACCTGGGTGCGGGGAAGGTGTCTGGGGGGGGGCTACGCTCTGGGGTCTGGGTGCCCATGGCTAAGGGCTGTGCTGGTGTGTCCCTTTGGGGTGCTCAGTGGGGGTGCCCTGGGGGCTTGGGCAGGGTGCTCTGGGTGCCCCTTCGGGGTGTCCTGCGTGCCCTGGATGACTGTGCAGGATGTCTTGGGTGCCCCGGGTACCTGAGGTGCTGTGGATGCCCCCCCAGGGTGCCCTGGGTGTCTGCCCAGGGTGCCTGGGGTGCTCTGGATGCTCTGGGTGCCCCTCCAAGGTGCCTGGGGTGCCCTGGGGTCCCTTTCAGGTTGCCTGGGGTGCTCTGGGTGCCCATCCAGGGTGCCCCGGGTGCCTCTTCGGGGCGCCCTGAACACCCACCCAAGCCCGTTACCTGAAAGCAAAACTTCTCGCCCACGATGCTGCCGTGCACGGGCCGGATGATGACATTGTCCCCAGTGAGGTCCAGTTCAGCCACGCTGGGAGGTGGCAGCAGCGACTCCCGCGAACCGCTCCGGCTGGGGACCCTACGGGGACAGGACCATCACCGGGGCACCCTCACCAGCACCCGTGACCCCACCGCCACCCTCTGCGGTGCCGTACCTCTCACCGTTGGGGACCGTCACTGCCGGCGTCTCGACTTTGGGGACGCCGCGACCTTTCCGCTCCCGGAGCCTCTTCCACAACAACCCCTGGATGGGGTAAGGAGATGGCTGCCGTGTCACCCATGGGTGGGCCTGAGCACCCGGGAGAAGGGGGGGCTGGGACTGTGGGGAGGGGGGATGCCCACCTTGACATTGGTGAACTGGGAGGTGGAGGAGGTCTCGCTCTCGGCGCTTCTCCCGGCACCCCGGGTGCTCTTCTCATCTGCAGCCAGGTCTGGAGGGGCACCCAACATCAGGACCCCCCCCCCTTTACCAGCACCCCAAGCACCCCAACACCATGCCAGGCTTGAGAAGGGGCAGGATACACCCATACGCAACCCTCCCCCCGCAGGGAAACATCAACCAAAGCTGGAGGAAGGACCCAGGCACCTTGTTCTGGGTGCCAAATCCTGCCAGCACCTCACAGTATCTACAGCCCGGAGATGCAGCCAAGCTTCGGGTGCTGAAAATGGGTGCTCATGGGCGCAAGGAAGAAGGGGGCAGTAGGATGTATCCTGCTGCCCCAGCTCCAGTGCACAGCGCCAGCGTCCAGGCTTGGTGCTCAGCCCCGGTGCCGCGATGCCGAGCACCCATCCAGGATGGTCCCCACCCCGGTGCCATGAGGGTGCCAGCCCCGGTGCCAGCGTGGGGGTAACTCACCTCCCTGCGCGGTGCAGAGCAGCCAGCGGCGGGGCCCCATGGCTGGCAGCAACGCCGTCTGCCCACGCCGGTGAGGGGCGCGGGGAGGAAGCCGAAAGCATTTATCGCTCGGATCAGCAGACGCAGCAGCATGGAGGAAGCGGTGACGGTACGAGGCAGCATCGCACCCAGCGCTTCCTCCGTGCACCCGGCTCGGTGGGGGACACGGGGCACGGTGGGGTGCACGGCACAAAGCACGGCGCGGTGCCTAGCACGGTACCCGGTGCAGGGTATGGCACGGTGTGGTGCGTGGCACAGGGCACGGCGCGGGGCATGGCACAGGGCACGGCGTGGTACGTGGCGTGGTACATTGTGTGGTACGTGGCACGGGATGCGGCATTGGCACGGGATGCGGCGTGGTGCCCAGCGCGGTGCACAAACGGTGCACGGCACGGTGAGTGGCGTGGTGCATGGCACAGGACGCGACACGGTGTGACGTGAGGCTTAGCAGGGTGGATGACACGGGGCACGGCTTGCTGCATGGCACGGTGTGTGACATGGGCACGGCACAAAGTCTGGCATCTGGCACGGCATGGGCACAACACGGGGCATGGCATGGGGTGCCGTACGGTGCTCGGCACCGGGCACAGCATGGGGCATGACTATGGAGCACAGCGCACAGGGCATGGCACAGGGCATGGCCATGATGCAAGACATAGGGTGCGTGGCACAGAGCGTGGCACGGTGCGTGGCACAGGGCACAGCCACGATGCATTGCCCGGTGCATGGTAACATGGCACATGGCAACACGGCGCATGGCACGATGCATGGCACAAGGCACAGCCAGGATGCACGGTGTGGGGCATGGGGCAGCGCACGGCGCCTGGCACGGTGCATATCACAGCGCACAGCGGCACGGTGCATGGCACAGGGCATGGCACGGGGCACGGCCACGATGCCTGGCACTGTGCGCGGTGCATGATCGTATGGTACACGGCACGGGGCGTGCCATGGCACGTAGCCCAAGGAGCTCCGTGCAGTGGAGCCGCACGGGACCTGCACACACACAAGTCACACCAGCACGTGCCAACACCCCGTGGCATCGGTGCGTGCCGGCACGGGGCGACCTCGCTCACCGGGGTCCCTCCTGCCGCCTGCTGGGTACAGGTTGGTGCTGTCGGAGATGGAGCTCCCCGTCCGGTTCCTGTTCCTACATGAAGCCTGGTGGCACGGAGGGGTCAGGCACCGCTGTCCCCAGCACCCATCTGTGCACCCCGTCACCCAAGGGACACCAGCACGAGCCCCTGGGTGCCCAGGGGACTGTTGTCCCCTTGTCCTCACCTCCTCGTCCTTGCCTACAAGGATCAGATGTCCGTCCACCAAGGAGAAGTTGGAGACATCCCACACCGGGGCGTCAGGTGCTGGAGCCAGTGGGATCGATGACACCCCGTGGGTGCTTGCTGGGGGTGCAGAGCAGGGTGTCAGGGGGAGACTGGGTGCTCACCATGCGCCCGTCACCCATGGGCGGCGTGGCAGTGCCAGGGGACACGTGGCTGTGGCTATGCCACCGTGGGTATGGTGATGCCGGGGGATGTATGGCCGCGGCTGTGCCACAACCAGGGTGGCAATGCTGGGGGACATGTGGCTGTGCCGCCGTCAGCGTGGCAATGCCAGGCCACGCTTGGCCGTGGCCACGCCATGATGGGGACAAAGCCGGCTGGCTGCCCTGCCCCAGCGCCCTGCCTGCACCGTGGGTGTCCCTGCTGGAGCCAAGCCGGTTTTGCCAGATCCGGGTGCCGCAGGGGCTGGCACGGCTCCACGTGCCGCCAACGAGCCCCGTGCCGGGCACACACGGGGACCAGGGCCACGTGAGTCCGGGAGCAGGCCTTGGGGCCAGGTGGGACCCAGCCATCCTGCACCCATGGGTGCCCCCCCCCCCCAACCCTGGAGGGCACCTGCAGGCAGGAGATCCCCAACACCAGCAAAGCCTGGCCACATCCTACGCCCCTCTATGTCTCCCACCATCACCCACCGCCTCCCAGACCCCAGTGGTCACCATCACCCATCACCATCACCCACTAACTGTTGCCCCCAACCCACCGCCCATCACCCATTGCATTCCAGACCATCACGCATTTCCATTGCCCACCACCCATCAGCCCCCAACCCATCATCCATCACCCCCAATTGATCACCCATCATCATCACCACCCATCACCCTCCAACCCATCACCCTCCAACCAACACCCATCATTATCACCCCCACCCATCACCCCCCAACTCATCACCCATCGTTATCACCCCCCACCCATCACTCATCACCCATCACCCCCCAACCCATCACCCATCATTATCACCCCCCACCCATCACTCATCACCCATCACCCCCCAACCCATCACCCATCGTTATCACCCATCACCCCCCACCCATCACTCCCAACCCATCACCCATCATCACCCATCATTATCACCCCCCACCCATCACTCCCAACCCATCACCTACAACCACCTACCACCCATCATCCCCCAACCCATCACCCCCAACTCCTCCCCAACCACCACCGCCCCTATCCCATCACCGTCACCCACCACCAGCACCCTGACGCCCACCCTCCCCATCACCCCCGTACCTGGAACAGCATCGTGGGGCACCTGCTCAGCCCTGGCACCGCTCTCCACGTGACCCTTCCTCTTGGACATGGAGCGCAGGTACTTCTGCAGGGTGGCCTTGCCACCCTCGGGTCCCCGGGTCTCCTTGGTGCCCTTGGAGGGTGCCGAAAAAGCCCGTTGGAAGAGGGACCGGCGGGTGCTGGCTTTGGGTGCCCCCAAGCCGGAGCTCCCCTTTCCAGCCCCATCATCGGGGCTATCAGATTCGGGTTGGCTGTAGGAACGTTTCCATCCCTGCAACCGGGTCCAACGCCGGCTCCCCGGGGACCCCGTGCCCCGTTCAGGTTCTCGGTCACCCATGGGTGCTGCCGTTCGCCATTTGTAGGTCTTCAGTAGAGTTGGTGGCTCGGGTCCCAGCGGGGGTTTCTCCACTTCCATCTGTGGGATGGGGAGAGCCACGTTAGCCACGGGGTGTCCACGGGCTGGCATGGGGCGGGGGGGGCAAGGGCACCCCCAACCTGGCATTCCCACCCAGTCACCCCTATTTGGGTGCCCCATCCAAGTATCCCTTTTGGGGCACCCCCACCCAGGCACCCCTATTCATGGGACCCCCATGCAAGGGCACCCCTATCTGGGTGTCTCTATCTGGGCACCCAAGCCCAGGCACCCTCATTTGGGTGTCCCTATCCAGGCACCCATGTACAGGCACCCTATATGAGCACCCTATCCAGACACCCCTATTTGGGTGCCTACACCCAGTGCACCCCCATCTAGGTGCCCTTATCTGGGGGCCTCTATCTGGGCACCCCCACCCAGGCAACCCTATTTATGCACCCTTATGTGGGTTCCCCCATCCAGGCACCCCAATCCAGGCACCCTTATTGGGGCACCTCTATTTTGTCACCCCATTTACGCACCTTTATCTGGGTGCCCCTCTCTGGGCACCCCTACCTGGGTGCCCTTCTCCAGAGCACCTAATCCAGGCACCCCTATTTGGGTCCTCTCATCCCGGGCACCCTTATCTGGGCACCCACATTGGGGCACCCTAAGGTGCCCATTGCTGTGGGGCATCCCTGCCCACCAAGGGGTCCCCATTTCCGTGAGTGCTCCAGCCGCCAATGGGTCCCCCAATCTTGTGGGTGCCCATGTCCCCAGGGTGCCCCTGCCCACTGAGGGGGTCCCCATCTTGTGGGTGCCGATGTTCTGGGGTGCCCCTGCCCACCGAGGGGTCCCCATCTTGTGGGTGCTGATGTTCTGGGGTGCCCCTGCCCACCGAGGGGTCCCCATCTTGTGGGTGCCGATGCCCCTGCCCACGGAGCAGGTCCCCCACCCAGTGGGTGCCCACACCACCGTACCCACGCCGGCCCCTGCCCCCTGCAGCACCCATCCCTGCCAGGGCGCGGTGGCACCCGGGGGGTGCGGCAGCATCAGGATTCGGTGACACCGGGGCGCGGTGAACACCAGGGACACGGTGACACCCAGGCAGGTGGCCCGCCACCACCTCGGCTCCGAGCGCAGGCGGGTGCCGGAGATGCTTCCGTCGCCGATGCGGCCTCGTTTCCCCTCGCGCCGCCACGGCATTTCCTCCTGGCACCTGCACCCCGCGCCGAGCCCAGGCCTTGGGGACCCCCCCCCAGCTCCCCAGGGTGCACACATGGGTGCGGGCCAGGGTTGGGGGGGTGGACGGGGCCGGCTGCACCCCAGGACCATCTCTCTGTGACAGCCCCCAGGGTGGAAGCCAGCTGTGGGCACCCACGACTTTGGCGCCTGCCAATTTAGGGGTGCCAGCACCCTAGAGCTGAGCTGCGGAGGGTGCTCAAACCCTGGGCGGGGGGGGGTGCCAGCGTTTCTGGGGTCCCCACCCCAGCTTGCAGCACCCTATAGCACCCCATCACCCATGCTCTCCCCTGCAGCACCCCTTACTCCTCAGGGTGCTGCTTCACCCTGCCCCAGCACCCTGCATCCCCTGTGTACCCCCAAGGCTGAGCATCACCCCAGGGTGCCCCCCCCACATACCCCCCACCCCGTCCCGCGGTACCTCGGCTGTTCTCTGCCTGCTCCGGCACCCGGAGTCGGCTGCCCCGGTTCCTGTCGTGGCTTCCCCATGTGACCAGGCAGGAGTTTCAGTCACACCCTCACCTCCGCCTCTGCCCCGATGATGTTATCTACGCTCCCAGTTCGGCCAGGCTCACGCTGGGCCACGGCCTGGGACACACCGAGAAGGGTGAGCCACGCCGGGCCACCCCGCAGTGTGGTCTAGGTACCCTGGTGGCCTGTTGCGTTCATCCGGCTGAAATGCCATCATTAGGTTTCAGAGTGAACGGGTGCTGGAGATAGAAGCTCCTGGCCACTACGGTGTGGGGTGTGACGTGGGCACCTCTGGAGGCTGGATGCCCATCTGGGGGGTGGGTGCTTCTCTCAGGGGTGGGGGGTATGGAGGTGGGGGTCTCCTTGGGGGTCATGTGGGGTTTCCAAGGTGGGTTAAGGGGGGAAAGTGCTGCTTGGACATGCGTGTGCACACACATGCACGCGTGTGCCACAGCACCCAGCCCTGCAGCAGATCCTGGGCACCTGGGTCCCTCGCTTAAGTCCTCCCCCATGACCCCATGGCTGCCCCCCATCCCGTGCCTCAGTTTCCCTCTCGCTCTCCAAAGTTGATGTCCTGGCATTGACTTTATTGCGGGGGGATTTCTAGTGGTTTGTGGCTACAGGGATGGTCTGCTGGGCCAGTGGGGCCAGGATCCATCCGGGCTGGTAGCCTTGAAGACTGGGGTTCTTCTCGGCCTGCGTCCATCAGGGTTGGCACCTGTTGGGTTGGTGTCCAGCTGGACCAGGGCTGATCCATGATGGCATCCATTGGGTGAGGTTCTGTCTGGACCAAGGTCCATCCAGGCTGGCACCCACGGGACTGGTGTCCATCTGGACCAGGGTCCACCCAGGCTGGCATCCATCAGACCAACATCTGTTGGATCAGGGTCCATCTAGACCATCACCCATGGGGCCAGCGTCCATCTAGACCATGATCCAACCTTGCCCGCACCCATCCAGACCAGGACCCACGGGGCTGATCCTCACTGCAGAGGAGAGAAGAAACCACCATCAGTCCCAGCATCACCTCCCACATCCACCATCACCAAACCCCCATCCTCCCAGTCACGCCAGAGCGGACCAGACACCCCAACCTCCAACCCCTGGAGATGCCACAAAGCTTGGTGTTCACCTTGAAGCCGTGCCAGGTCTCAATTTCATGGAAGAGGGAGTTGCCGGGGCAGTCGGTGTGACCCATCTGGCGGTGGCCGCGTAGGGTGTAGTTGTGGTGAAGCCGGCCGGTCCGCACGGCGCATGGCAGGAGCCCGTCCCGCACCAGGGCGATGATGTCAGGGTCCGGCAAGGTGGCCGAGAAGTCTCCAACGTAGCCCACGCCGTAGCCTTTGCTGTTGTAACCTTTGGTGTGGGCACCAACCCAGTGCCAACCTCGGCCTTGGTACAGGTAACCGTCTGACCCCACCACGAAGCTGCAAGCACCCGTGGGTCAACCTGAGCTGCCCGGAGATGGGTGACGAGGACCGCAGTTGAGCGACGGTGTTGGGGTTTTACCTGTAACCGATGTCATCCCAACCGCGGGTGTCTTGGTGGAAGCGTTGCATGGAGCGCATGGCGTCGGCGCAGGCGGCGAAGGTGCGGCACGGGGTGCTGGGTATGAAGGTGTGGTGGATGTAGACGGAGCCCAAGGGGAGGGTCAAGAGTTTGGGGGTGCCGCGGTAGGGACGGGCACCCCACATGCACCGGGGTACGATGGCCGGGCACTCTGCGAGGGAAGGCACGTGGTGGAAGAAAGGGGATTTGCCTGGTCGCACGGGCAGTTGGGGACACGGCAGCAGCCCTTTGGGGTCTTGGGGATATCTGCCCAGCTTGGGAACCTCTTGGCCTGGGACATGGCAGTGTCCTCCTGGAGTCCCCTCAGCTAGGGGATGTGGAGCATCTGCTTGAGGTGTCCCCTGGCTGGGGACACGGCTGGCTCCAGGGGACACACCAGTGTCCATCCAGAGGACACGGTGGTGGCCATTCAGGCGACATGTCGGTGACCATACAGGGGACAAAGCAGTGTCCAGGGACCCGTTATCCAGGGGACACACCGATGTCCATCCAGGGGACACAGCGGTGTCCAGCCAGTGGACACACCAATGTCCATCTAGGGGACATGGTGGTGTCCCACCATTGCAGGCCACATGTCACCAGTCAGCTCTCAGAGCTTGACTCCCCTCAGTGCCACCTACACTGAAGTGACACTGGGGACCCCACCCAGGGTGCAGCTCTCCACCCATCCTCCCACCCAATTTTTTTGGGGGGGTGGGGGACGACACAGAAATCTGATCTCCCTACCCACGTAGACCTCCGTGAAGTCCCGCGCTGCTTGGCGAGCAATGGCCGCCACCTCCTCCGGCCCCACGTTCTCCAAGAGCTCCCGGGTGGGTGGCAGCACCCGCAGCACCCTCAGCATCGCCGCCACCTCCTCCTCCAGCTTCTCTGGCCCCGTCAGCACCCCAAAATCTCGCCGCCGGTAACTGCTGGGGGGTCGTCCCTTCTCCGTGCCGTTGCCTGTCCCGTAGTAGCCCCGGAGAAGGTCGGCGAGCGGGATGGGTGCTCGGGCCAGGCGTGCACCCAACAGCACCCCATCCATCGCCCCGTTGGCGATAGCATCGGGGATGGGTGACGGGGGTCCCAGCAGGGTGTAGTTTTGGGGGTCATCCACGTCATCCCAACAGCCACCAGGTCCCAGCGCAGCTCGGTTGCCGTAACCGTCACGAGCCAAGAGGAAGGATGTCCCCAAAGCCTCGGCGATGGTGACGGCGTAGAGCGCGTCGACGAGTGGCTCGACGGTGGGGACGGGCCACCCTGCCGCCCGCTTGAGGCCAACCTCGACGCCGGCAAGAAGGGGACCGAGGGCGACGGTGGAGCCGTCGGGTGCCAGCACCGCGCCGCGCTCGGGTGCCGCGTCGTCGTGGTGGAGGAGTTGGGTGAAGAGCAGCCACTGCTCGCGGCTGAGCGTTGGTGGGGCTGGTGGGACGTCGGGTGGCTCTCCCAGCACCGCACGGCACCCAGGGGTGCTGCAGCCACCCAGTGCCCGCGCCAGCTCCGGCACGGTGCCGGTAAAGCCGTGGTCAGTCGATTCAAGGGCTTCCACGATCTGAACCACGGAGTCCATGTGGCGTGGTGGGAGACCTGGGGAGGGGACAGGGATGTGGGAGGGGACCGAGGGGCACCCGTGGGGTGGCAAGAGTCTCCCGGCGTGGGTGAATGTGCACCCAAACCAGGGTGACTGCACCAAAATGAGGGGAAATGCACCCCAAACAGGGTGAAAGCACCCAAAACAGGATGAAAGGACCCCAAACGGTGTGAATGCACCCAAAGCAGGGCGAATGCACCCAGAACAGGATGGTAACACCCATAGGAGAGCAAATGCACCCAGAAAAGGGCAAATGCACCCTAAACCAGAGGAAATGTACCAAAAACCAGAGCAAATGCACCCAAACTAGGGTGAAAGCACCTAAAACTGGGTGAGTGCACCCAAAGCAACGCAAAAGCACCCAGAGGAGGGCGCAAGCACCCAGGAAAAGGGTGAATGCACCCAAACCAGGGTGAAAACACCCCGAAGCGGGATGAAAGCACCCAAACCAGGGTGAAAGGACCCAAAGCAGGGCGAATGCACCCAAAACAGGATGATAGCACCCATAGCAGAGCAAATGCATCCAGAAAAGAGCAAATGCACCCAAACCCAGGGCAAATGCACCCAAAACCAGGGTGCAAGCACCTAAAACTGGGTGTATGCACCCAGAGGAGGGCGCAAGCACTCAGGAAAAGCGTGAAAGTACCCAAACCAGGGTGAAAACACCCAAACCAGGGTGAATGCACCCAAACCAGAATGAAAACACCCCCAAACCAGGACTAAAGCACCCAGGACAGGGTGCAAGCACCCTAAAAAAGGCCAAAGCACCCCCAAAAATAGCAAAAGCACCCAAAAGTGGGTGGCTGCATCCAAACCAGGGTGAAAACACCCCAAAAAGGCAAAAGTACCCCCAAAAAAGGGTAAAACCGCCCCAAGCCAGGGCGACGGCACCCATCGTGAGCACACGAAGCCCGACCGAAGCCAAATGCATCCAAAACTGGGTGCAGCCCCTCCCCCACCCCCCCGACACCACCCAGGTGGGCACAAATTTTGGGTTAGAATCACCCTAATTAGGGAAAAAAATGCAACCAGAGTCATTTTGGCCCCCAAAAGGAGCTCGGAGAAGCCCCTGCGGTCACCACATGCGTGTAGTGGCATGCTGGGGCGTGTTGTAGCGTGTGGCTGGACGCCGGGGTGTGTTGTGATGGATTGTGGCACGCTGTGTCGTGACGTGGTGTGGCGTGTTGTGGGGTGTTCTGGCATGGCGTGGGGTGTTGCGGGGTGTTGTAGCGTGTTGTAGGGTGTTGTGGCGTGTTGTAGCATGTTGTGTGTTCTAGCATGTTGTGGGATGTCGCGGCATGTTGTAGCACGTGGTGTATTCTGGCATGTTGTGGGGTGTTGTGGCGTGTTGTGGGGTGTTCTAGCATGTTGTGGGGAGTCGTGGCATGTTGTAGCATGTTGTGAGGTGTTGTGGGGTGTTGCAGCATGTTGTAGGATGTTGTGGTGTGTTGTAGTGTGTTGTGGCACGTCATGAGGTGTTGCAGAATGTTGTGGGGTGTTGTGGCACATTGTAGCATGTTGTGGTGTGTTCTAGCGTGTTGTGGGGTGTTGTAGCATGTCACAGTGTGTTGTGGCATGTTGTAGGGTGTTGTGGGGTGTTACGGCACGTTGTGTCATGGCATGGCATGTTGTGGGGTGTTGCCACGTGTTGTAGCATGTTGTGGTGTGTTCTAGCATGTTGTGGGATGTTGTGACATGTCATGGTATGTAGTGGCATGTTGTGTCATGTTGTAGGGTATTGTGGGGTGTTGTGGCGTGTCGTGGGATGTTTTAGCATGTTGTGTCATGTCAGGGAGCGTTGTGGCGCGTTGTGTCACGTTGTTGCATGTCACGGTGTGTTGTGGGGTGTTGTGGCGTGTTTTGCTGTGTTGTAGCATGTTGCCGCGTGTCGTGGCGTGTCGTGGGCCTACCTGTGCTGGGCCAGACGCAGACGCTCAGCGCCAGGAGGAGCCACGGGAACATGCTGCAGGATACGGCCCCCATCGCTGCGTCCCATGTTGTGGCCTCGCTGGACTTTGTCCCCGCACCCAAGCGCAAATGTCACCGGGGGCGGGGGACACGACACGCGTATGGGGGGGGGCACGTGGCGCGGCAGGGTGGCACACGTGTGCGTGTTGCATGGGCGGTTCTGGCGGGGCGGCTCTGCAGCACATGTGTGCACACGTGGGGGGGGGCCTAGGAAGGGGCTACACGCGTGTGCGCATGTGTGTGCATGGGGGGGTGCACAAGAAAGTGTGTACGTGTGTGTGCATTGCGTGTGCATGGGGTGTATGTGCATACATACGTGTGCGTGCACATGCATGTGTGTGTACACATGGCGTGCATGCAGGTGGGGGTGTGCATGCCGTGTGCGCGTGTGTTCTTGTGTCTGCGCACACGCGTGTGTGCCCATGCGCATCGGCATGTGTGTGCATGCGTGTGTGCATGCGTGTGCGTGTGCATGCAGAAGGGGGTGTGCGTGTGCCACAAGGACACATATTGGGATGTGAAGCCACCAGGACACACATGGAGTAAGAAAGCCACCAGGACACATGTCAGGGCATGAAGCCACCAGGACACGTCAGGGGACGATGCCACCACACATGGGGGGACAATGCCACCAGGACACACGTCAGGGCATGAAGCCACCAGGACACACGTCAGGGGATGATGCCACCAGCACATGATGGAGGGACGATGCCATGAGGACACATATGGGCAGGGACAAAGCCACCAGGACACACGTCAGGGCATGAAGCCACCAGGACACATATCAGGGGACGATGCTACCATGCATGGGGGGACGATGCCACCAGGACACACGTCAGGGCATGAAGCCACCAGGACACGCATGGGGGGACGATGCCACGAGGACACACGCGGAGGGGACAAAGCCACCAGGATGCACGTCAGGGGACGATGCCACCAGGACACACATTACGACGAAAGCCACCCGGACGCGCAGGATGACACCTCGGCGCAGGGACACGTGACGACGCGGTGCCGTGCCCCCCCCTTCCCCGCCAGCCCGACCTTCGCCCTGTCCCCAGGGAGCGGGTACCATGGCGGCGGTGACCTGGGCGCTGGGTCCCCTGGGTGAGGTGGCCATCGTCACCCTGCTCCTGGCCCTGCTGCTGGGGTGGCTTTGGGACACCGCAGTCACCGTCACCCGCTTCCGGGCCACTTGTCACCAGCTGCGCCGCTTCCCCCGGCCGCCGTGGCGCAGCTGGCTCCTGGGTCACACCGGTTTGGTGAGGGGACGGTTTGGGGGGACGACAGGGTGGTGGCAGCTGGGGAGGGTATCAGGGACAGGGCTGGGGAGGGTATCAGGGACAGGGTGGTGGCATCCTTGGGGGGGGGACAGTGGGGACAGGGTGGCGGTACCTGGGGGTGGTGGCAGGGACAGGGTGGTGGCACCTGGGGGTGATGGTGGGTACAGGAGGGTGGCACCTGCTGGGGGACAGCGGTGGGACAGCGGTGGGACAGCGGTGGCACCTGCAAGGGAATGGTAGGGACAGAGTGGTGAAGCCTGTGAGAGGATGCTGGGGACAGGGTGGTGGCACGTAGAGGGGGGTGACAGCAGGGAGGTGATGGTGGCACCTGAGAGGTAATGGTGGAGACAGGGTGGTGGCACCTTCGGGGGGGGGTGACAGCAGGGACACAGCGCTGGCACATGAGATCTGGGTGTCTCCAAGACCACCTAGGAACCCAAGCTGAGACCGTCCCCAAGGCTGGCTGCAAGCTGGGGACAAGCATGTCCCCAAGGTTGGCCGTGACCATGGGGACAAGGGTGTCCCCAAGCCTGTCACCAAGCCTTGCGGTGGCCCATGACGCAGGGGAAGAGCACGGAGGAGGGACTGCAGCATGTGGACGAGCTGGTGGCACAGTACCGGCACAGCTGCCTGTGGTGGATCTCGCCATGGATGCCCATCCTACGCCTCTTCCACCCTGACACCCTCCGCCCCATCCTCCTGGCCTCAGGTCGGACACGAGGGCCACCAACCCAGCCCTGAGGGTCCCCAGGGTCACCCAGAGGTGTCACTGTGGCTTGCCCAGTGACCTGGACGTGTCCAGGCACCCATCTGATGGTGGCCACCAACCCAACCCCAAGGGTCTTCGGAGCCACCCAGAGGTGTTACCCTTGGCTAGCCCAGTGAGTGCCCAAACGCCCATGCTGTGGTGGCCACCAACTTGTCCCTGAGAGTCCCCAGGGCCACCCAGAGGTGTGACCCATGGCCAGCCCGGTGGCCTGGTTTTACCCCAAACCCCATCCTGTGGTGGTTATGGGTGCGGACAGAGGGTCCCCTCTCCCTAGGGACCCCACCCACCTTGCAAGCCCCTGAGGGGACCCGATGCCACCCTGGTGGCACCCCTCACCAGCCCCGGCTCCCCTCTTCCGCAGCCTTCATTGCTCCCAAGGATCAGCTCTTCTACGGCTTCCTCAAGCCCTGGCTGGGTGAGTGGGTGCTCAGGGGTGGCGGGACGGGGGAGGCAGCACCCACGGGTGCCCCACGGACGGAGCCGGGTGTCTCACCACAGGGGACGGGTTGCTGCTGAGCTGCGGGCAGAAGTGGGCTCGGCACCGGCGCCTGCTGACACCCGCCTTCCACTGGGACGTCCTCAAGTCCTACGTGGGTGCCTTCAACCACAGCACCCACGTCATGCATGTGAGAACCCGCTGCCTGCACCCAGAGCCCTGTCCTGCACCCAGACCTTGTCCTGCAACCAGATCCTGTCCTCCACCCAGACTCTGTCCTGCACCCAAACCCCAACCAACACCCGCTGCCTGCACCCAGACCTTGTCCAGCACCTGGAACCCGTCCCACATCCAGACCCTTGTCCTGCACCCAAACCCTTGTCCTGCACCCAGATCCTGTCCTGCACCCAGACCCCTGCCCTGCACCCAGACCCCAACCTGCACCCAAACCTTGTCCTGCACCCAGACCTTGTCCTGCACCCAAACCCCAACCTGCACCCAAACCTTGTCCTGCACCCAGACCTTGTCCTGCACCCAAACCCCAACCTGCACCCAAACCTTGTCCTGCACCCAGACCTTGTCCTGCACCCAAACCCCAACCTGCACCCAGACCCCTGCCCTGCACCTAGACCCCAACCTGCACCCAAACCTTGTCCTGCACCCAGACCTTGTCCTGCACCTGGAACCCACCCCACATCCAGACCCCATCCTGCACCCATTGCCTGCACCCAGATCCCAAACTGCACCCAGACCCTTGTCCTGCACCCAAACCCCAACCTGCACCCAACCTCCGACCAGCACCCAGACCCCCACCCCTGCCTGCAGGCCAAGTGGCGGGCAGCAGCGCAGGCAGCAGGAGGGCAGGTGGGGCTGGAGGTGCTGGAGCAGCTCAGCCTCCTCACCCTGGACACCCTCCAGAAATGCATCTTCAGCCACGAGAGCCACTGCCAGGAGTGAGTGTCACCCTGTCACCTGCCAGGGACCCCAGCACCGTCCCCGTCCCCCCTTCCCAGGGTCCTTCCACAAGGGACACCCCTTACCCCGGCTCGGGTCCCCCCTGCCCTGGTTTGCTCCCCAACTGGGGTTCCCCTTGGGCTTGGCACCCATCAAGGTCCCACCATCCCAACATTGTCCCTCTCAGGGTCCCCCCACCCCAACTCCGTCCCCCCTTGGGTCCCCCCTTATTCCACTTTTACCCCCCCCCCATCAGGGTGTCCTCCCCAGGTCTCTGGGTCCCCCCCGCTGTCACCCCAGCCTGGTCCCACATGTTCTCATGGGCAGGGGACCTTCTGCCACCCCATGTCCCCACTGAAGCTCGCCACAGCCGAGGGGGGGGCCATCTCCGGTGGCGCGTGGTGGCCGTCCCCAGTGGTCCCCGATGCCCCCCAGGCAGCCCAGCGAGTACATCAAAGCCATCCTGGAGCTGAGCACCTTGGTGGTGAGACGCCATCACCGCCTGCTCCATCACTCAACGTGGCTCTACCGCCTCTCGGCTGACGGGCGGCGTTTTGCCCGGGCCTGTGCCACCGTGCACAGCTTCACCGCTGCCGTGGTGCAGCGCCGGCGCCAGGCTCTCAACCGCCTCGGCCGCCAGGCCTGGCTGGAGGACCACCGGGGACAGAGCATGGACTTCCTTGACCTTCTCCTGCTTGCTAAGGTAGTGCTGGGGTGAGGTGGTGTGACCATGGGCACGGTTGGCCATAGGGTGGTGGCCAAGGGGATGGTGATGGCCGTGGAAAAGGTTGGCCATAGGGCAGTGGACATAGCGGCATAATGGTGGCCAAGGGGATGGTGGCAGCCATGGAAAAGTTTGGCCATAGGGTGGTGGTCATAGCAGCATGGTGGTGGCTAGTGGGAGGGTTGGCTATAGACTGGTGGCCCCGGGGGGCCTCTTGGCTACCACGCTCCTCCTTGCAGGACGAGGATGGCAACACCCTGTCGGATGAGGACATCGCGGCCGAGGCTGACACCTTCATGTTCGAGGGTGAGCGCAAGCCACTGGGTGCCATCGGAGAGGGGTCACTCACATGTCCCCTCGCTCACCCCTTGTCTCCGCAGGCCACGACACGACGGCCAGCGGCTTGGCATGGCTGCTCTACAACCTGGCCTGCCACCCCCACTACCAGGAGCAGTGCCGCCAGGAGGTCCGCGAGCTCCTCAAGGGCAGGGACGCGGAGGAGATCAAATGGTGAGAGGTCCCCGGTGTCATCCCTCGGCCACCTGGCTTGGGGACCCCGATGCCACCATCCCTCGCCCCCAGGGAGGACCTGTCCCACCTGCCCTTCACCACCATGTGCATCAAGGAGAGCCTTCGCCTGCATCCCCCCGTCACCGCCGTGTCCCGGCGCTGCACCAGGGACATCGCCCTGCATGACGGACGTGTCATCCCCAAGGGTACAGCTCACCCAGGTTGCAAGGTGTCCCCAGTGTCACTGTCCCTTCTTGTCCCCCTGTCCCTAAGGTGGCCGTTTCCATCCCACCAGGGATCATGTGCCTGATGAGCATCTATGGGACCCACCACAACCCGGACATCTGGCCGGAGCCCCAGGTAGAGCCACTTGGCCCTGGTGGCATGATGATGGGACAGTAGGACGTCCTTGTCACCATGGGCAGGGACAACCATGTCCCCACGGCGTGACGGTGTCTATGTCACTCTAGGTCTACAACCCACTGAGGTTCAGCCCGGAGAACAGCAAGGGACGGTCCCCATTGGCCTTCATCCCCTTCTCCGCCGGTCCCAGGTAAATCATGGTGGGGACACGGGTGTCCCCACATGTCACACCCCCAGCCTGGATGGGTTCAAGGTGGGGTGGTTGTCCCCCAGCCGTGACATTTGGGTGTCACGGGGACAACGCCGTCCCCATGTTTCGGGGAGGTTCCACCATCTGCTCCACCACCCAGATGGTGGGGGGGGGGGGTCTGCCGTCCCCTGCGTGTCCCCCCGATGGAGGTGACAGAGGGGCACACGGTGGCAGGAACTGCATCGGGCAGAGATTCGCCATGGCCGAGCTGAAGGTGGTGGCGGCGTTGACGGTGGCACGCTTTGCCATCAAGCTGGACGCGGGGCGGCCACCACGCCGCAAGCCCGAGCTCATCCTCCGCACTGAGGACGGGCTCTGGCTGCTGCTGGAGCCACTGCCGGAGGTGGCCTGAGGGACACGGGGACACAGGGGACACCCCGCGTGGTGGATGTCCCACCCGAGGGAGGAACGGTGAATAAATGGTGGCACAGAGGGGACGGTGTCGTGGTGGGACGGAGGGGGACGGGGTGGGGTGGTGGGGCTGGTGGGGATGTGTCCTCCTCAATCACATGCCACCTCACAGCATGGACATGTCCCTCCATGCCACATGTCACCGTCCTGGCATGGACACATCCCCCGGGCCACATGTCACCACCCTGGCACGGATGTGTCCCCCCATGCCATATGTCACTGTCCTGGCATGGACATGTCCCCCTATGCCACATTTTACCATCAACGGACATGTCCCCTTCATGCTACCTGTGACCATCCATGGATGTGTCCCCCCATGCCACATGTGACCATACAGGGACACGTCCCCCCAAGGTCACGTCACCATCCATGGACATGCCCTCCTGGGCCACATGTCACCATCCATGGATGTGTCCCCCCAAGGCCACATGTCACTGTCCTGGCATGGACATGTCCCTCCACGCCACATGTCACCATCCGTGAACGTGTCCCCCCATGCCACATGTCACCATACATGGACATGTCCCCCCAAGGCCACACGTCACCACCCATGGACGTGTCCCCCAAGCCATATGTCACTGTCCTGGCACGGACGTGTCCCCCCAAGGCCACATGTCCCCCCCGTGTCCGTGTCGCCCCGTGCCCCATGTCACTCTCCCGCCCCGGGCAGAGGGGGCGGAGCTAATGCGCCGAGTGGGCGTGGCCACGGACAACAAGGGCCGGTAGGCGGGGCCACGGCGGGGCCTTCCGGTCATGTGAGGCGGGCGGGTGAAGCCGCGGTGCGGCGGCGCCATGGCGGCCCCGTCCGGTGAGCGGGAACCGGGGACCGGGCCGAGGCGGCGGCGGCGGCGGGGCGGGAGGGAACCAGGCCGAGGCGGGCGGCGGGGGCCGGTACCGGTCTGTGCCGCCCCCCCCTACCCCCGGTAGAGGCCCCCGGTACTCTCCGGTGAACGGCCGTTTCCGCCTCAGAAACGGAGCGGCTGCTAGGCCGCGGCCCCGGCTACGGCACGACGGAATCCCCGGCGGTGGCGGAGGAAGAAGAGCTCCGACGCCGCCTCAAGTATTTCTTCATGAGTCCCTGCGATAAGTACCGGGCCCGGGGGCGGCGGCCCGTTAAGTTGGGGCTGCAGCTGGCCAAGATCCTCCTTGTCACCGTCCAGGTGGGGGGGGGACCGGGACACCGGGTGGCCGTGGGGTACGAGGGGGTTCTGGGGAAGGGGGGACGCTGGGCACCGGGGAGGGGTGGCCCTGGGACACGGGGACGCCGGGGAGGGAGGTACTGGGGGGGTGCTGGGACGTGGGGACACCGGGGAGGGGGGTACTGGGGGCCCCTGGGACATGGGGACACTGGGAATGGGGTCCCCTGGGACATGGGGACACCAGGGAGGGAGGTACTGTGGGGTCCTGGGACATGGGGACACCAGAGAGGGAGGTACTGTGGGGTCCTGGGTCATGGGGACACCGGGGAGGGGGGTCCTGGGACATGGGGACACTGGAAATGGGGTTCCCTGGGATATGGGGACATCAGGGATCCTGGGACATGCGGACACTGGGAATGGGGTCCCCTGGGATATGGGGACGTCAGGGAGGGAGGTACTGGGGGGTCCTGGGACATGGGGACACTGGGGAGAGGAGCATGGGGGCAATGGGGATAGGGACACTGGGGAGGGGTGGCCCTGGGACATGGGGACACTGGGGAAAGGAGCCTGGGGGCATTGGGCTCTGGGAGAGTGGGGAGGGGGTCCCCTGGGACATGGGGATGGGGGCGAGGGGGACACCAGGGTGCCACTGAGGGGCAATGGGCAAAGGGACACCGGGGCATGGGAAGTTGGGGGGTTACAATGACACAGGCCCTCTGGGGGGGGGGCTTTGAGCACAGGAGGTGACCTCTGAGGTGGGTACTGGGCATGGGGACGTCGGAAGGGACATCCTCAGTAAGGCTTGGGGACATCGTGGGGAGTGCTGGGGGCGTGGGGGGGGGCTTGAGTATTTGGGGACACTTGGTGGGGGTGCTTGGGGACAGTGGGGGACTCGGGAGAGGTCCCCAGGGTGAGAGGAGGGTCTGTTGGGGTTACCCTCGTGGCACGTCCTTGGGGTCCAGGTGCCACACACTGGGATGTGGCAGGGCGCCCCAAAAAAGCGGAGGGGCAGAAAGGACGTCCCCCCACTCAGGGTGTCACCGGCTCCCGGACTGGTGCCAGGCTCCATCCCGGGGCAGAAAAATCCCCTGGGAACTGTCGGGCCGCGGTCATGAGGTTCGGAGGAAACAGCCAGCATGTGACATCTCCCTCCCGTCGAGGGAAATCGGGGCGCTGGGGCCTTGCTCCCCCCCCACCCCGCCGCCATTTCTGCCTGCACCCTGCCTGACAGGCAGCAGCACCCAGCTCAGCGCCGCGGCATTGTCCTGGCTTTGAGCGGTGTCACCCGGATCCACCCCTGCCCTCAGCCTGCCAACGAACAGTGCTAATGAGCGGCGGCGTCTTGTGTTAATAAATACAAGCTAATTACCAGCATGGGGAGGGGTTTAGAGCGTGCAGGCAAGGAAAATGCTGACGAAGAGGAGGAAGATCAGGGTCTGCTCTGCTGTCATGTTCCCCGCAGTGTTTGGTGGCACTGTGGGGGGACGTGTGTGTGTGTCCTGAGGAGATTGTCCTCCCCCTGTCTGCGGTGGGACACATCCGTGTCCCCCAGGGAGATCTTCCTCCCCCCATTTATGGTGGGAGAGGAAATTTGCTGCAGGAAATTAGCCGGCTTAAGAGGTTTTGGGGCAACCAGGTGGAGATGGGGACAACCTCAGGGACATGCTAGCTGGCCCTTGTCTTCTTGGGGTCACCCAAGTGTAGGGTGACGGTGTTTTGCCTCCTGTCAGCATTTTGGGGCAAAACAGCTGCATTTTGGGCTGTAGTGTCGTTGTTTATGGAGCTGCCGGGGCAGGAATTTAATAGCAGTCTCCTTCAGCTCATCCTCTTCGGGCTCAGCAACCAGATGGTGGTGACATTCAAGGAGGAGAACACCATCGCCTTCAAACACCTCTTCCTGAAGGACTACGTGGATGGCGCGGATGACACCTACGCCGTCTACACGCAGCATGACCTCTACGACCGCATGTTTTACGCCATGGAGAAGGTGAGATCCACGGGCAGAGGAGGGACACGGAGGTGGCTTGGGGAGACGGAGGTGGCTCGGGGCCACATCCGGCTGCTGAGGGCATCTCCTTCTCCAGTATTTGGCCATTCCCAACGAGACCGTTGGCCGCTATGCCTATGTGCGGGGGGAGAGCGGAGGGAACCAGTCAGCCCTCATGCTGTGCCAGCAATATTACCGTAAAGGGCGCATCGATCCGGCCAACGACACCTTCAACATCGACCCCAAGATTGTCACAGGTGGGTTTTGGGGGACAGTGGAGCTGAGATTCCTTGTGCCGCAGCCACCACTGGGTCCTGGGGAGGTTTTTGATCCTTGTTCTGGGCTTGAGAGGGTCCAAGGGGTCTGCATGGGGCCTCGGGCTTCCCTGAAGGTGCTTCTCCCTCCCTGCAGACTGCCTGGGAGTGGATCCCGAGGACCCACAGCCTCTTCCCCCAGAGCTGGACCGCAGCTACAAGAACTTCACCCTCAAATTTCACAAGTAATTGCAGATGCCTTCCCCGCAATCCGGGGTGTCCCAGCATTTGGGTGCTGGGGACATCCCATTGGTGCAGCATATGGGCAAGGGTGGAATGGGAACCCCAGGGTGGGGACTTCCTCACGCTGAAGCCTGCTGCCAGGATGGAAAAAGCCCCCGTTGGTTTTAAAAAACCGCTCGTGAGATAGAAACAAATTCACCCTTGGGCTGAGGAAGATGTGAAACCAGTGAGGTTGCGCAACAAAGCAGCTGCTTTCCGGCCACGTCTCTGGTGGCAGCGCCTGCAGAGCTGGCCCCAAGGCACCAAGACTGTCCTGCAACTCCCGCTTTGGGGGTTGTTTTCCCTTCCCCCAAACCACGCGCTGGCTTTTGGTGGCGTTTTGCTTGCCCGTGGCCAAGCCCTGCAGTTGCAGGCGTGTTACCAGTGTAGGCAAGCCCTATCTTCTTGCCGGTGCTGGGCAGAGAGATCCCGGCACTGCTGGCGCTGAGAGATGCGGTGTAGCTTGCAACACCATTTCTGCCAGAGGGTCCAACCTCCCCCTCAAAGCAAAAATCACTGACACTGGGGCGGGTTGGCAGCAGTTTGCTCCTCTAAAGCTGGAGACATCCTTTCCTGGGGCTGTACGCACCCCCAAGGAAGGTGTTTACCCCCTCTCTGTCAGTTATTGGACTCTAAGCGCCGTATTTTGGGGGTTTGGGAGGGTCGAAGTGGGCTGAGACAGCCTGGACGAGCCGCAGGAGGAGGGTTAACGAACGTCCTTTCCTGCAGACTCATCAATGTCACCATCCAGTTCAAGCTAAAAGCCATCAACATCCAAACCATCATCAACAACGAGATCCCCGACTGTTACACCTTCACCATCACCGTGAGTGCGTTGGCAAAGCTCCCCGCTTCGGGGTGATCCAGCTGGGCTGCGTGGGGTTGGCAGCGTCCCTCGTGGGCACGTAGGGACTCCCACTTCTCCCCAGATCACGTTTGACAACAAGGCACACAGTGGCCGGGTGAAAATCCGCCTCGACAACCAGGCTGACATCAAGGAGTGCAAAGATCCCAGCGTCTTTGGCCGAGGTAGGAGCCGCAAGGACACCACAAAGGTGGCATCTGTCCCCAGTGGGTGTCAAAGGGCGGCGTGGGGGGCTTGGGGTGCTCCTGGGTGGCTGTCCTCCTCGTTAAGAAGAGCCACCACGCGTCTTGCAGGTGACAACTCCTTCCGGCTGTTCTTTGACGTCGTCGTCATCCTCGTCTGCTCGCTCTCTTTCATCCTCTGCGCTCGCTCCATTATCCGGGGCGTCATGTTGCAGCACGTGAGTGGTGGCACAGCAGGAATTGGCGCCAGCTGTGGCTACCCTCCACAGTGTAACCGGACAGAGCTGCCACCGGGACGCTGTTTCAGCGCTGCCGGGTTTTGGAGGAAGCCCTTTCCCCACGGGGGATGCTCAAAGCTGTGGGCACTGCGAGACAGGCAAAATTCTCCAGGCGGTGGGTAAAGGACACCATTTTTTTTTTCCTCCCCATGTAGGAGTTCAGCCAGTTCTTCCAGCGCCGTTACAACCAGAGCGTGTGCCTGTCGGACCGCATGGAGTTCCTCAACGGCTGGTACATCCTCCTGGTGATCAGCGACATCCTCACTGTGCTGGGAACCATCATGAAGATTGGCATTGAGTCCAAGGTATGGGGACGCTGGGGAGCAAAGCTGGAGGTTTTTGCAGATCCTGGGTGTGCTGGGGCTGCTGGCACGGGTGTCCCCGTGCTCCGGGGAGGGGACATTTCCGTGTGGCAGGAGGCAAGCCACACAACGGCTGCCCCTGGGCGCCAGCAATGCATTGTCTGCCCCAGTGAAGCTGTCCTGGATGTGATCAGAGCCCTGACGGCGGGTTAGGGGACAGATGTCGCTCCTGAGGGCTTCACAGAGGGGTCCTGGCCCAAGTGGGACCCCAGAGCCCCCCCTTTCCCTTTGGGACAGGGAGATGGCAACAAAGGGACAGGTAGGGTCCTGTGTGGCTGCTATGTCGTGGCTTGTGGCACCAGGATTTTACTTGCCGCTGGCTTTTGGCCAGCGTAGAGGGTTGTTACAGCTTCAGGGGCGGCGTTGGGGATTTGGAGACAGCGTTGCCCATGCCTCAGGCCCGTGACACCTCTGTCCCTGCAGAACTTTGCCAGCTACGACGTTTGCAGCATCCTCCTGGGCACCTCCACGCTGCTGGTTTGGGTCGGGGTCATTCGCTATCTTACTTTCTTCCAGAAGTACAATGTGAGTGACACGGAGGAGGTGACCTGGGACCCGAGGGGACAATTTCAAGGGCTGGGAATGGCCATGCTTGCCTGGGCGAGCTTGAGCTCGTCCCACGGCTGCTGCGTGTGTCCCCAGAGTCCCTGTCCTGCTCTGCCGAGGACACCAAGGTCTCACAGGGTGCTTTAGCAGCTGTTGCGGGCACCCTTGGCAGAAGATGAGGATTAATCCCGACTGGTTTTCCCCACCAGATCCTCATCGTCACGCTCCGGGTGGCCCTCCCCAACGTCATCCGCTTCTGCTGCTGCGTGGCTGTCATCTATCTGGGCTACTGCTTCTGCGGGTGGATCGTGTTGGGCCCGTACCACGTCAAGGTACTGCTCTGGGTCGGTGGTTGGGGTGGGCTTCACCCACCTCCAGGTGATTCCCTGCCCGGATTTGGGAGGAGATGGGTGCGGGGCTGGTCCCCGTTTTGGCAGCGTGGGTTAGATAGGGTGCTGGTCTTTGCCGCGGTCTCTCTCCTCACAGCGTGGTGGCATTGGGGTAGCCCCTAGGGTGCTGGGGAGTGCTCGCTCCCTGTTTGGGAGCTTCCAGCCTGATGGTGGAAGGGGTGACACAGTGGCCTGGGCCAGCTACCAGCCCTTTGTCACCTCCCATCCCAGTTCCGATCCCTTTCCATGGTGTCTGAGTGCCTCTTCTCCCTCATCAACGGAGACGACATGTTCGTTACCTTCGCCGAGATGCAACAGAACAGTTACTTGGTGTGGCTCTTCAGCCAGATCTACCTGTACACCTTCATCAGCCTCTTCATCTACATGGTCCTCAGCCTCTTCATTGCTCTCATCACCGGTTCCTATGAGACCATCAAGGTGAGGCCAGACCCTGGCGTTTAAGCAAAGCTTCATGTTTGGATTTTTTGGTGGGGGGAGATCCCGATCCCCCTCATCAGAGGGATTCAGCTTCCCCATCCCCTTTCCCCGCAGCACCAGTGCGAGGGCGAAACGCCCGTCTCCCAGCTCCACGCTTACATCGCCCAGTGCAAGGACAGCCCCAAATCGGGCAAGTACCGTCGCGACAGCGCCTCATCCTGCTCCGTCTTCTGCTGCTGTGAACGGTGAGCAGGCGGTGCCAGTGCTGGGGAGGGGGGGACACAACTGGGGGGGCGCTTCTGGCCAGCGGATCAGGGCTGGATATGCTCTGTGACCCCCGCCCCCCCCCCCATTATCTACCTCGCTGGCCCCTGCATGCTGGGAGAGGAGGGTTTACAGCTTTTTTTGCCACTGGCTCCTCCTATGTGGTCGATCCCACATGGATCACAATTTCCAGCCCCTCTCCATGCCGGTGAGGCTCTTGCCAGCACCCCAAAATGGCTCTGTGCCTGTGGGGACCCCTCAATGTGGGTATAACCGGGGTATGTGGGCTCCCTGCGTGTGTGTCCCCCTCGCTGCCTTTGTGGCTCCCTGCTTCCCACTCCTCTTATTTCTGGGGTGTGGGGGGAGTCTCCCTTCGGCTACAGCTGGGTCATGTTTCCAAAATTGAAGCCATCTTCCCCAAATTCATCAGATTTTCCCCCGTTACCGTCAGTGCTTCTCTCCCCGCAGGGCTCCTTTGCAAGACAACACGCTGCTGGTGAATTAAGGGAGGACCCCTCAGCATGGACCCCCAAGGACGTGAGGGAGCGGCGCCTTGTGCTCCCCACCCCGAGCGCTTTTAATTTATTTTCTCATCTGCTTTTACCAGCTCGGGGCCCCGAAGGGGTGGGGAGAGACAGCGCCTGTGCCCCCGGCACCCGGGGGACGCTAGATGGACGCTGGTGGCCCTGTTATTTTTCTTGACGGACCTTAGCCTTGCTGCTCCCAGTCCTGAACTGGAGCCGGGCACCCCTTGGGGGCTCAACATGGGCCTTGCCCCCCCCAGGTTATGTTTTAGGGGAGCAGCCTGGAGCCCTGTGACACCCCCCAGATGTGTTTTTGGGGGCAGCCTGGAGCCCTGCGACCCCCCCAGATCTGTTCTGGGAGCAGCCTGGAGCCCTGCGACCCCCCCAGATCTGTTCTGGGGGCAGCCTGGAGCCCTGCGACCCCCCCCAGATCTGTTCTGGGGGCAGCCTGGAGCCCTGCGACCCCCCCAGCCCCATTTTGGGGGCTCAACCTGGAGCCCTGCAACCCCCCCAGCCCCATTTTGGGGGCTCAACCTGGAGCCCTGCAACCCCTTGGTTGCGTCGTGGATGTGACCAAAGCCTCATCCTAAAGCCCCCTGGTCCCTTGGCTGGGTCGGGGACTTGTCCTCAAGCCCAGTAGCCCCTTGGCCACGTTGGGGACTTGTCCCTGCCCTTGTCCCCAAGCCCAGCTGCCCTGTGGCAGCATCAGGCACTTGTCCCCAAGCCCTGCAGCCATTTCGGGGGGGAGCGTCTGGGCACGAAGGGCTGCAGCAGGTCCCTTTCATCCCCCCCACACACACCTCAGGCACCTCTTTCCCACTCCAACCAGGACAGGGGCAGTGGGGCAAGAGCGAAAAACAGTTCCCCTGTCCCCGGGGTCTGTGGTTTAGGTAAAAGGGCTGATGTCATGTCCCGGAGCTGTTCACACACCGCGGGACGGGTCAAGGGCATGTTTTGTAACCGGAGGAGCAGCTGCTCCCGGCTGGAGCGGGGCCAGCAGCCGCTGGTACCAGGCGTCTGCTGCCTCCGCCTGCCTTCCCACAACCCAAAAAGGCCACATTTAACCCCAAATCGGGCGCTTGGCCTGGGTGGGGGGTGGTCAGAGCTGCTCTGGATGCCTCTCATTCATGGACTGAGTTGTGGCTGGTCTCAGCCTGGAAGGGTGTTGCTCGCTGTGGGGTTTGTTTTGCTCCCTACTTTTGGGGTGGGGTGGGGGGAGTTGTGCCCCGTGTGGGGTCCCGATGGGTGCCCCCGGGGTGGGAGAATAAAACGCCCTGGGAGAAAAGTGGGTTCTGTGCTGCTGTGGGACCCCCTGCGCCGTGGGGAGGGGGGGTGCCAGCACCCTGTGGTGGGGGGTGGTCTCCATGGGGGGGGGTAAGGGTGACTGTGGGTGTCACCCCCCTGTGGGGACAGGGCTGGCGGTGGGTGCCACCCTGGGGGGGGGGACGAGCGTGGCTGTGGGTGCCACCACGCGTGGGGACAGACATGAGGGTGCTCGCCAGTCGTCGTTGTGTGTGACCACCCAAGATTTAGGGTGTGTGTCCCCCATGCCACGCCCAAGATGGCGGGCAGCCGCCGCTTCCTTTCGCTTGACCTTCCCAACATGGCGCCGCCGCCCCTCCGCGTGACGTCAGTGCGGGAGGCGGGGCGGCTTTAAACGGACCATGACCGCGCGGGGGCCGCCGAGGCCGGAGCGGGGCGGGCACCGGCGGCTGGTGAGTGCGGGGGGGGGGGGAGAATTACCGTCCCGGGGGGGGGTGAGGGGCTGCACCGGCTTTTGGGGGGTCCGGGGGGGGCCAGGTCTGGCTTGGGGGGGGGAGTAGAACCGGTTTGGGGGGGCAATACCCCCCCGGGGGGGGGCAGGAATAGCGCTGGGGGGGGCAATTTTAGCTTGGGGAGGGGGCAGTAAATGTAGGGAGGGAGTATATTAGCCCGGGGGGGGCAGTACTGGGGGGGGGGGGTCGGTTTTAGCTTGGGGAGGGGGCAATAAGGCCTGGGGGGGGGGCAGCATCACACACACACACCCCCAGTTATCGGGGGGGGCAATATTAGGCTGGGGAGGGCGTATTACTAGCTGGGGGGGGCAATAGGAGCTCGGGGGGGGGGCAACTCTAGCATTGAGGGGGGTAGTAAAGGCTGGGGGGGGTAAAAGCAGCTGGGGGGGTGATGGGGGTTGGGGAGGGAGCAATAAGAGTCGGGGGGGCGGTCATGGGGGGCAATACTGGGTTGGGGGGGCAATACCAGCTGGGGGGGGGGATATTACCCGGGGGGGGGGATTTTGCCCTGGGGGGGGCAGTAGAATTTGGGGTGGGGGTAATATTGCCCTGGGGAGGGGCAGAACCAGCCAGGGGGGGTAATATTGGTGGGGGGAGGGGGGGGCTGATGGTGGGGGCAATTGGGGGGGGGCAGTAAATTGGGGAAGAGGGGGCAGTTGTCACCCATGGGGGGGGCCGTTGTCACCCATGGGGGGGTGTCACCGGGCCCCGGCGCAGCCGTCACCGCAAACGGGGTGCTGGGTGCTGGCGCGGTGCCGCTGGGCTGTGTGTGTCCCCCCCCTCACCCCCCCATGGGATGGCCGTGATGGTGGGGGGGGTGACACGTGCCAACCTCCGTGACGTCCCCGATCCGGTGCCCGCCGATGCCACCGTCACCTCGCCGGGGTGTCCTTGGGAAGGACGGTGGGGACGGCGGGGGGGGGGGACGACGACGACGACGACACACACGACACGACACGGCGACACCGAGGCTGGGCCCGGCGGTGGCACCGGCGTTTGGGGACCCTTGACTTGTGGCGGGGTGACATCGGCAGCGGGTGACATCGGCGATGGGTGACATCGGCGGCGGGTGACGGCGGCCGGTGGCCTCGGCGCGGTGACCAGAGCTGTTGCAATGGCAGGGTTCCTGCCACCGCTTCCTCTCCCTGTCGGGGGGGGGGACACTAAAGTCCCCAAGGGGGGGGACACACACACTACAGTCCCCTCTTGGTCACTCGATGTCACCGAACATTTTGGGGACACCCTGGGGGCTCCCTACCGCACCCCATCATGCAGCAAATCGGGGCCAAACCCGACCCCCAGCAGAATTTTACCCGCTGTGGGGATGTCACCCTGTTGTCACCGGTCCCTCGGTGGCCGTCATGGGTCCCTGTGTCACAAACCTCTCTTTTTCTTTTTTTTTTTTTTTTTAATTTTTTTATTATTTTTCCCCGTTTTTGCAGGTTTTTGCATGGGCAGAGCCCCGCCGCGGCCATGGGGCAGAGCGAGTCGGAGCCGCAGGAGGAGGCAGAGGTAGGGAACGGCACCGTGGCTGGACGTGGGGGGGGGGGTGACAGTCACCTCCTGTGGGTGTCCCCACCCTGGGGGGGGGCTCAGCTGTCCCTTTGTCCCCGCAGGATGCATCCCTGACGTCCGTGCTGCCCAATCTCTTCGCCGAGGAGCAGCTCCCCACCGGTGTGGTGAGCAACCTCAGGGGACACAGACTTGTCGCCATGTCCCCAAGGGATGGTATCCAGGTCCCCAGCACTGCTGAGCACCCCTGAGGGGACACAAATTTGTCCCCAAGGGACAGTGTCCAGATCCCCAACACTGCTGAGCACCCCCAGGGGACACAAATTTGTCCCCAAAGGACAGTGTCCACTTCCCCAGTGCTGCTAAGCACCCCTGAGGGACACAAATTTGTCTCCAAGGAACAGTGTCCAGGTCCCCAGCGCTGCTGAGCACCCCTGAGGGACACAAATTTGTCCCCACACCCCTGGGGACCAGCGTCCCCATCCCCGATGCCATCATGTCCCACCCATCCCTCCACGTCACCAAGGTGGCAGTGCCATTGGCGTCCCCCCCACTCTCCCCGTGCTCGTCCCCGTCCCCTGGGGGACACCGGGGGCCGCATGGGGACCCCCCTCCTCTCCCTCCGCAGGTGCTGGGAGCGATGCTGGGCCTCGGCCTCTTCGCCGTCATCGTCGCCGTTGCCATCGTGGTCCTGGTCCGGCGGCTGCGCCTTAAGAGTGGGTGACACCGGCGCGGTGGCCTTGGGGACGGGGGGGTGACAGGGCTGCGCCCCATTAACCTGTCCCCATCGCGCTCCTCAGAAATACCCACGCAGGGAACGCCGAAATACCGCTTCCGAAAACGGGACAAGATGCTTTTTTACGGCCGCAAGATCATGCGCAAGGTGACACCGGGGGTGACAGCTGGGGTGGCTTCACGGTGTCCCCCTCGGGTGACACCTCGGCTCGGTGTCCCCAACCCCAGGTCTCCCAATCCACCTCTTCCTTGGTGGACACCACCATTTCCAGCGCCTCGCGGCCCCGCATGAAGAAGAAGCTCAAGATGCTCAATATCGCCAAAAAGTGAGGTGCCACCAGGAAGGTGGGGACGGGGGACAGTGAGGGGGTGGTGGTCGTGCCCCGATGTCACCTCGTTGTCCCCAAGGTTCCTGCGCATCCAGAAGGAGCTGCCCACGCTGCAGCTGAAGGAGCCTCCCCCCTCGGTGCTGGAAGCCGACTTGACCGAATTCGACGTGGCCAATTCCCATCTTCCTTCCGAGGTTCTCTACATGCTCAAAAATGTCCGGTGAGGCTCAGGATCCATCCCTGGGGATTAGGATCAGGCCCCAGGGAGTCAGGATCCATCCCTGGGGATCAGGATCATGCCCCAGGGGGGTCAGGATCTATCTCCAGGGGTCAGGATCCATCCCTGGGGGTCAGGATCAGGCCCCAAGGGGGCCAGGATTCAGCCCCAGGGAGTCAGGATCTGTTTCTAGGGGTCAGGATCAGGCCCCAGGGCCATGATCCATCCCTGGCGGTCAGGATCCAATCCCAGGGGGTCAGGATCCATCCCTGGGGGTCAGAATCAGGCCCCAGGGGGATCAGGATCCATCCCTGGGGATCAGGATCAGACCCCAGGGGGGGTCAGGATCCAGCCCCAGCATCAGGATCCGGCCCTAGGGGTCAGGATCCGATCCCGGAAAGGGGAGGCTGGACCACTATGCTGGAGGATGCTCTTCCCCTCTGCATCCCCCATCGCCGTGGCAACTGGCCACTGGCCTGGCTCCAGAGGACCAGGACAGGTCCCAGCGAGCTCTGTGTCACCCGCTGTCCCCGTCCTTGTCCCTGTAGGGTCTTGGGCCACTTTGAGAAGCCGTTGTTCCTGGAGCTTTGCAAGCACATGGTTTTCCAGCAGTGTCAACAAGGTGATTACGTTTTCCGTCCCGGACAGCCCGACACCAGCATCTACGTGCTGCAGGATGGCAAGTTGGAGCTCCTCCTCACCGAACCGGTGCGGGGACGGGGACAGTGAGGGGGACAGGGATGTGGTAGGGGAATGGGGACACTCTGGGGGATGAGGATGGAAAAAGTAAGGAGATTTGCGCTTCGCAGGATGGGAAGGAGACGGTGATGAAGGAGGTGTTCCCCGGCGACAGCGTGCACAGTCTGCTGAGCATCCTTGATGTCATCACGGTACCGGTGCTGTGGTTGTCCCCAACACCCTCCCGTGTCAGATCATGGTTGTCCCCAAGCCTGATTGTGGTTGCCCCCAAACCCTCCAGGACAGTTGTGGCTGTCCCCAAGCCCCCTAAACCTGATCACGGCTGTCCCCAAACCCCCTAAGCTTGATCGGGGCCACCCTCAAGCCCCCCAGGCTAATTGCGGCTGTCCCCAAGCCTGACCACAGACGTCCCCAACCCTTCCCCAGCCTAACTGTGGCTGTCCCCAAGCCCCACTGGCTGTCCCCAAACCCCTCCAGCCCAACCATGGCCATCTTCAAACCTTCCCAGCCCAACCGTGGCCATCCCCAAACCACACTGGCTGTCCCCAGACCCCTCCAGCCCAACCATGGCCATCCCCAAACCACACTGTGGCCATCCCCAAGCCCAACCATGGCCATCCCCAAGCCCAACCAGCCAAAAGCCCGGTGCCACCGGTGGGCTTCGCCAGCCCCCAGCTGCCACAGTCCTCAATCCATTGCCAGGATGGATATCGCCATCCTGGCAAGGCCACCGACACCACGGCGTGTCACCTAGGGCCACCAGCGACCATACCGGACTGTGTGTGCCCGGGCGGCAGAGGACTCCACCGTGCTACGGCTGCCGGTTGAAGCCTTCTCTGCCGTCTTCGAGAAGTACCCGGAGAGCTTGGTGCGGGTGGTGCAGGTGAGTCCAAGTCGGGGGGAGCCATGGAGACGTCCCTTAGGGTGGCAGGGGACCATTGATGGCTTCTTGTCCCCCTCTAGATCATCATGGTGCGCCTGCAGCGTGTCACCTTCTTGGCTTTACACAACTACCTTGGGTTGACAAACGAGCTCTTTAGCCACGTGAGTTCATGCCAAAAACAGAGGTGGTTGGGCTGGATCCAGACCGCCCCCCCCAGCCCCGCTGATGTCCCCCTTTGCAGGACATGCAACCGCTACGGCTCTTCCCCCAACCCGGCCATGCCGCCCGCACCAGCCCCGTCCGCCACGGCAAGCGGGGGCTTAGCAGCGCCGATGATGGCAGGGAACCAGGTAAAAGCCGGGAAGGGGGTCCTGGGACCCAACCGCCCCCCCCATGCCGCCACCATGGGGGGACTCGGCTGCTGGTGCTCAGGGTGGTCTCATCCTGCAGCCGACCCGCTGAAAGCAGGAGGCCTGGAGACCGCCGTGCCACCGCCGCCGCTGTTGAGCCGTTGCATCTCCATGCCGGTGGATATCTCCGGTGGGTTGGAGGCTGGAGGAAGTGTGGGGGGGTCCTGGGGTCATGTAGCCCCCCCCAGGCTCGTGCATCCCCCACGCTCGTGCACATCCCGCCTCTCCCCGTGCTTGTGCGTTCCCCCCACCCCCCAGCATCCCCATCTCGGACACCGACGACCGCCCCCGGTCCCCTCCCTCACCCATCGCAGGCATCCAGAAGGGTCCCCGCTCCGACTTCGACATGGCCTACGAGCGCGGCCGCATCTCGGTGTCGCTGCAGGAGGACAGTACCGGCGCCTTGGCCGCCTTCGCCAGGGTAAGGCCAGATCCGTCAACATCGCATCCACCCGAACCCTTGCCGCCGGCACCGCTGGGGTGGCTGCCAGATGGGTGCCGAAGCTGTCCCGTCTCCCCGCAGTCCGTCTCGCATGAGCCTAAGGAACGCAAGTCGGTGACGGTGGAGGAGCAACCGTCTGGTGTCTACCACTACAACTACTGCGAGGACGATACGGCACCCGGGGACTGTCCCTTCGGGCCTTACCAGGGCCGCCAGACGAGTGCCATCTTTGAGGCTGCCAAGCGGGAGCTGGTCAAGCTCATGAAGGTGGAGGTGAGGGCAGAAACGGTGCCAGCACGGGGGAATCGTGGCTTTGTGGTGGTCCACCGTTGCGTTGTGGTGGGTTCCCATCGCTTTGTGGTGGTCCCCTGTGGTTTCGTGGTGGTCCTTGTCGCTTCATGTTGGTCCCGTGTTGCTTCATGGTGGATCCCTGTGGCCTCACGGTGGTCCCTTGTCGCCTCACGGTGGTCCCTTGTTGCCTCATGGTGGTCCCCCGTTGCTTCGTGTTGGTCCCCGTTGCTTCATGGTGGGTCCCCGTCACTTTGTGGTGGGTCCCCATTACTTCATGGTGGTCCCCCATCTCTTTGGTATGGTCCCCCATCTCCCTGTGATGATCTCCATCACTTCATGGTGATCTCCATTACCTGGGGGTGGTCCCCTGTCTCCTCGTGCTGGTCCCTGTCACTTTGTGGTGGTCTCTGTGGCCTCCTGGTGGTCCTCTGTCTCCTCATGGGGGTCCCCACCACCTCATGTGACATTGTTCTTCCCCTCAGGACCCTTCCCTCCTCAACAACCGTGTCTTGCTCCATCACGCCAAAGCTGGGACAGTCATTGCCCGTCAAGGGGACCAGGTGGGTCTGGGTTTTGGGGAGCTGGTGTGGTGTCTTGCTTCCCCCTACCCCGTATTTCCATGGGGTGCCACCTTTCCTGCTCTTGCCCTGTGAAGACTTGGTGAAGAGGAGCAGAAGAAACCCTAAGCGGTGCTGGTGGGACCCCTCATGCCTGGGGATCCCAGGTGGCCCCCAACGGTGATAGGATGCCATTTCGGCAGGACGTGAGCCTCCACTTCGTGCTGTGGGGCTGCCTGCATGTGTACCAGCGGATGATCGACAAGGCGGAGGACGTCTGCCTGTTCTTGACACAGCCTGGCGAGATGGTGGGGCAGCTGGCCGTGCTCACCGGCGAGCCCCTCATCTTCACCATCAAGGCCAACCGTGACTGCACGTTCCTCAAGATCTCCAAGTCGGACTTCTACGAGTGAGTCCCCGTGCCGGTGGAGGAGGTTTGGGACAAAGTGTTGGTGCCAAAGTGGATTGCTGGGGTGAGCGCTATGGTGGCATCTGTTGGGGCCATCACCGTGTCCCCCAACTGCTGTTGACCCCTAGGATCATGCGGGAGCAGCCCAGCGTGGTGCTGAGCGTTGCCCACACCGTGGCCGCCCGCATGTCACCCTTCGTGCGCCAGATGGACTTCGCCATTGACTGGATGGCGGTGGAGGCCGGCCGGGCGCTCTACAGGTGGGTACCAACGAGTGGGTGCTCACCTCAACTTGGTGAGGACCAGCTTGGCAGGGGGTTGACTTGCCACGGGTGGTGTCCCCCAGGCAGGGTGACAAGTCAGATTGCACCTACATCGCGCTCAACGGGCGCCTCCGCTCCGTCATCCAGAAGGGCAGTGGCAAGAAAGAGCTCATTGGGGAGTATGGCCGCGGAGACCTCATTGGCGTGGTGAGAGCCGTGTCAGGGCCAAGGGTTGGACACCCTATACATCTGGCTCATACCTCTTGACTATATGTCTTCTTCTCCAGGTGGAAGCTCTCACTCGGCAGCCCCGTGCCACCACGGTCCATGCGGTTCGGGACACGGAGCTGGCCAAGCTGCCTGAAGGCACCTTGAACAACATAAAGCGCAGATACCCCCAGGTACTTGCAGTTCCCCATCCTGGGGTCTGCACCCTCTTCCTGTGGAAGGAGCGTGTCTCCAGGTCTCCCCCCAGCTGGTAGCTGTGACACTCGTTAAAACTAGCTTAAATTAAGGAATTAAAGAAGTGGTTAGAGCTGTTGGGGGAGAAGGGCTGACGTGCTAAAGGGTTGTCCACCTCTGAGGTCCCCAAGGATGGGGTGGTGGTGGTGGCACCCAAAAAAGCATGTGGGACACCGGTCTGGGATGTTAATGAGTCTCCAGCTTGGGAAGCCCTGCCAGGTCTGATGGCCATCCCCATCCTCGTCCCTGCAGGTTGTCACCCGCCTCATCCACCTCCTGAGCCAGAAGATCTTGGGAAACCTTCAGCAGCTCCGTGGGCCCTTTGCAAGTAGGTCCTAAAGGGATTGAGGACAACGGGGTGCCCTCTCCAGGGCTGGTGGCCATCATCAGAGCAGCGCATGGAAGGTGTCCACCACCTCCATCATCTCTGTCCATGCAGGCTCCGGCTTGGGCATGGCTTCCAGCTCAGAGCCCACCAACCCCACCAGCAACTTGTCAACGGTGGCGGTGCTGCCTGTGTGCGACGATGTGCCCACGGCTGCCTTCACGCTGGAACTCAAGCACGCGCTCAACGCCATTGGTGAGTGCCGACGGAGCGGTGACTGCAACACGGTGGCGGTTGTGGTGTGGAAGTGACTGTGGTCCTGTGGCATGCCAGTGACCTGGTGCGGTGGTGATTGCAGCCCCGTGGCACGGTGGTGGCCACGGCATGGAGGTGGTCATGGTCTTGTGGTGTGGCGGGCACCATGGTATGGTGACCGTCACAGCCCCATGGCGTGACAGCGACTGCAGCGTGGTGGTGACCACAGTCCCATGGCATGGTAGCAACCATGGCATGGTGATGACCAGAGCTCTACAGCACGGTGGTGACCATGTCATGGTGGTGACCACGTCCCCACCTCTCCTAGGTCCCACGCTGCTCCTCACCAGCGACATTATCCGTGCCCGTCTCGGCTCCTCAGCGCTGGACAGGTAACTCCCATTGGGAGGAACATCATCGGCGACACACCACCGGGCCGCTGGCTGACCCCTCCATCTCGGCAGCATCCAGGAGTACCGCCTGTCGGGCTGGCTGGCACAGCAGGAGGACATCCACCGCATCGTCCTGTACCAAACCGACTGTACCCTGACACCGTGGACCGTACGCTGCATCCGTCAAGCCGACTGCATCCTCATCGTAGGGTTGGGTGACCAAGAGCCGGCGCTGGGAGAGGTGAGGCGGGGGGTAGGCGGTGGTGGGACAACACCGCGCCAGGTGGCTGATGGCTTCTACAGCTGGAGCAGATGCTGGAGAACACGGCGGTGCGTGCGCTGAAGCAGTTGGTCCTCCTACACCGCGAAGACGGTCCCAGCCCTTCCCGCACCGTTGAATGGCTCAACATGCGCAGCTGGTGCTCAGGCCACCTCCACATCAAGTGTCCCCGGCGCGTCTTCTCCCGCCGTAGCCCCACAAAACTGGTACGTGTGTCCCCCTGGGTGACCTTGGTGGTCCACCGCCGTCATCGTCACCCATTGTCCATCCCATCTGCAGCGGGAGATGTATGAGAAGGTGTTTGAGAAGAGCGCCGACCGGCACAGCGACTTCTCCCGGTTGGCACGGGTTCTCACCGGCAACACCATCGCCCTCGTCCTGGGGGGCGGCGGAGCCAGGTGGGTGCCGCACCATGGCAGGATGGGACCCAGCGGGGTGGGGGTCCCAATCTCATCTATCCTCCTCTTTATTTTCTCCACCCATCCAGGGGTTGCTCCCACATCGGGGTGATCAAGGCGATGGAGGAGTCGGGGATCCCCATCGACATGGTGGGCGGCACCTCCATTGGCGCCTTCATCGGGGCGCTCTACGCCGAGGAGCGCAGCGCTGTCCGCACCAAGCAGCGGGCGCGCGAGTGGGCCAAGGTGGGTGCTGTGGCATGTCCCCCACCCCAGCAAAAGCAAACCCTGACCCTCGCCGTCCCTGTTTTGGGAGGACACTGGCACGGTGCTTGCCCTGCCCACGGCCAGCCCTGCCTGAGGTGTTTCTAAAGCACCTCCTTCCCCCTTTTCTCCTTCGTCTTCTTCTGCTTCCTCTTCTTCTGCTTCCTCTTCTTCTTCTTGCTCCTCTTCTCCTTCCTCTTCTTCTTCTTCCTCCTTTTCTTCTTCCTCTTCTTCTTGTCTCCTCATCTTCCTCCTTCTCTCCCCTTCTTCTTTTTTCCTCCTCCTCTTTCACCTTCTCTCCTTTTCTTCTGCTGCTGCTTCTTTCTCCTCCTCTTCTTTCCATTTTCTTTCTTGTCCTTCTCCTCGTCCTCCTCCTCTCCTTCTTCATCCTTCTCCTCCTTCTTCTTCTTCCTCCTCCTCCTCTTTCTTCTGTCCTTCTTATTCACCTTCCTCCTCCTTCTCCTCTTCTCCTTCTTCTTCCTCCTCTTCCTCCAGTGCATGAATTCAGTGTTTGAGACCGTTCTGGACCTCACCTACCCCATCACCTCCATGTTTTCGGGCTCAGCCTTCAACGCCAGCATCAACAAGGTTTTCCAGGACAAGCAGATCGAGGTGCGTCGCACAGACACCCCCCAGGGCTGCACCCATTTGTGGCAGGGGGTCCGACCAGCTCCCCACCCACCCACCCACCAACATCCCCACTGTGTCACCCACCCTATCTTGTGCTCACAGGACCTGTGGCTGCCCTATTTCAACGTCACGACTGACATCACAGCCTCGGCCATGCGGGTGCACACGGACGGTAAGAGCTCCCCAGGGAGCTGGAGAAACTCTCCGGTGCCACCACATCCACCCTTGTGGGGACCCTTCTCACCGGCACCCCAAAATGGTGCCACTGCCCCACGGGGGAAGGTCTGCCACGTGCCAAGGGGAGGATGCATCCTGGCATGGCAAAAAAAGGGCTTGGAGAGCTCCTGGTGAGCCCAGGCGGCTTCCCAGAGCTGTCTGGTGTCGGTGACCCCACCAGACTCAGGTCCCCATGGGGGTCTGGCTGTGCCCCACATCCGTGGTGGGGTTGGGGGCAGAATTGGTGTGTGGAGCCGCATCCTGACACCCCGAGCATGCATGTCCCTTCTAACATATCTGCTCACCACTAATCCCAGTAACCCACACTCACGGCATGTGGAGCACGGGGACGTGGTGGTGGTGGTAGGAATGATGCCGTGGTGGTGGTGGAGATGACATGGTGGTGGGGATGACATGGTGGTGGTGGGGATGACATGGTGGTGGTGGGGATGACATGGTGGTGGTGGGGATGACATGGTGGTGGTGGGGATGGCATGGTGGTGGTGGGGATGGCATGGTGGTGGTGGGGATGGCATGGTTGTGGTGGGGATGGCATGGTTGTGGTGGAGATGATGTGGTGGTGGTGGAGATGATGTGGTGGTGGTGGGAACATCTTGGTGGTGGGAATGTTGCGGTGATGGGGATGTTGCGGTGGCTGCCCCTCCTCCTTGCCTGGTGCCAGAGCTCACCTGGGACATTGAGCCGTCCACGGGGCGCACGCGGTGGCTCGTAAGCAGCCTGGCTCTCGCTCTGCCTGCTCCTCTGGCTTCTTAACGCCAACTAATCCCCACTCACCACCCCTAACCCTCCGGCAAGCATCTCGCCCGGCTATCCTTCCCCATCCCAGTGGCTCGGTCTTCGGGCTGCAAACGTCCCACCGACGCGGTGCCGACATCCTCGGTCACCTACTGCCGGGTGCTCAGGCACGTCCCGTCCCCCTGTGGCCATGACCGTGTCCTCTCCCTCCGGCAGGCAGCCTTTGGCGCTACGTCCGAGCCAGTGCATCTTATACCCCCTACCTGCCTCCGCTCTGCGACCCCAAGGACAGCCACTGGCTCGTGGACGGCTGCTATGTTAACAATGTCCCAGGTCAGCATCTCACTCGCCGGGGCCACCAGCCCCCTCCCGCCCCAGAAGAAAAACCCACCCTTCCCACCCCCCCTAAAACAACATCCCATCCCAAGTTGAGCCACCTGGGCTTTGTAAATGGCCGGTCAGGGCACGCGACAGGTTCCTCTGCCACCCGTGGGTGCCCGTTGGGCACCCGTGGGGTGTAGATGTCCCTGGGCGCGGGCAGGGGCGAGGGGCAGCCCCCCCGAGGACGGGGGGTCTCAGGCGAGCCGTGCTCATTGCGTTTGTTCCCGCCGGCGCAGGCTCGCTCTGGCGGTACGTGCGAGCCAGCATGACCCTTTCTGGGTACCTACCGCCACTCTGCGACCCCAAGGACGGCAACTTACTGATGGACGGTGGTTACATCAACAACCTGCCAGGCAAGTAGCAGCTCAACGCCGTCACCGCCACCACCCAACCGGGGCGGCAGCCGATGCGGCGCCAGGTCCGGCCCCGGGGGCGGCAGCGGGCGGTTGGGTGGGGGCCGCATGGCCACCACGAGATGGGGTCTCAACGGCTGGAGACGTTGAGGTTGGATTTGGGACATCTTGCTTGGGTTTGCATCTTCTTGGTGTTTTCATTGTTGGGCGTCCGCTCAGGGTGTCTTCATCCTCTTTCACATGCAAAAAAAAAAATATTCATCCATCTTGCATCATCTCTTGGTGTCCTCAGGACGAGGTGGCTTCCCAGGGCATCCTCAGATTTCTTCACATGCAAGATGCATCCCTTCATCTTGCACCATCTCTTGGTGTCTTTGGTGTTGGGCATCCTCTCAGGGCATCTTCATCCTTCTTCACATGCCAGAAAAGTCACACAGTCTTGCATCGTCTCATGGTGTTGTCAGCACCAGGTGGCTTCCCAGGTCATCTTCATCCTTCTTCATGTGCAAAAAACCGTCCCTCCATCTTGCATCATCTCTGGGTGTCCTTAGTACCCTCCTAGAGCATCTCCATGCTCCTTAGGTGCCAACCACCTTCCTCCATCCTGCATCATCCTCTCCTGGTATCCTCGGCTTTGGGTGTTCTCCCAAGGCATCTCTGTGCTCCTGCAGGTACAGGTGCCAACTCCCTCCATCCTGCACCATCTTTTGATGTCCCCAGCGTTGGGTGTCCTCCTGGGACATCTTCATGCTTCATCACGTGCAAGCCACCTTCGTCCATCCTACATCATCCACTCTTGATGTTCTCAGCTCCAGGTGCCCTCCTTGGGCCTCTCTGTTCTCCTTCACCTGCCAGACACCTCCGTCTGTCTTGTACCAGCTCTTGGTGTCTTTGATACCAGGTGCCCTCCATGCTTTTTCACGGGTAAGCCACCTCACTCTGTCTCATACCATCTCTTGGTGGCCCTGGCACTGGGTGCCTTCCTGGCACACCTTCATGCGCAAGCCACCTTTGTCCGTCCTGCCTCATCTCCTCCTCCTCCTCAGCACCAGGTCACCTCCTGGGGCATCTCCATCCTTGTTCATGTGCAAGTCACCTCCTGTCATCTCAAATTATCTCTTGGTGTCTTTGACACCAGGTGCCCTCCATGCTCCTTCACATGTATGGCACCTCCCTCCATCTCAAACCATCTCTTGGTGTCCTCGATGCCAGGTAGCCTCCCAGAACATCTCCATGTTCCTTCACGTGCAAGCCTCCTCCCTCCATTCTGTGTCACCTCCTGGTGTCCTTGGCACCACGTGCCCTCCCAGGACATCTCCATCCTCCTTCACATGCAAGTGACCTTCCTCCATCCTGCACCATCTTTCGGTGTCTTTGGTATTGGGTGGCCTCCTGCAGTATCTTCATGCCCCTTCATTTCCAAGCCACCTTCTTCTATCCTGCGTCATTGTCTCTTGGTGTCCTCAGCACCAGGCACCCTCCTGGAGCATCTCCATCCTCCTTCACGTGCAAACCATCTTTCTCCATGTTGCATCATCATCTCTTGTTGTCCTCAGCACCAGGCGCCCTCCTGGAGCATCTCCATCCTCCTCCATGTGCAAGCCGTCTCCATCCACCTCACATCATCTCCTGGTGTCCTCACCCCTGGGTGTTCTCCTGGAGCATTTCCACGCTCCTTCGCATCCCACCACAGATGCTGCAACTTGCCTGTGCCCTCCTGTTGCCCCAGCACGTGCACCAGGTTGCGTCACTGCTCTGCTCCCCACCGGCATGTCCTGCCGCTGGGTTCCTGTCCCCAACTCTGGCACCTATGGGACACTGCTCATCCCACCACGAGCCCCAGCATGGCTTTGCCATCCAGCCCAGGCTCGGGGACAATCTCTCAACCCCATTTCCCTGCTCCGCTTGTGCCACCACCTCTCGCCACGGGCTCAGACCGGGGGAAACCACAATGCTGCCAACCCAGCTTCTTCCTTTCCCACCCCGCAGCCGACATCGCTCGCAACTTGGGTGCCAAGACGGTGATCGCCATCGACGTGGGCAGCCAGGATGAGACGGACCTGTGCAACTATGGGGACAGCCTGTCTGGCTGGTGGCTTCTCTGGAAACGTCTCAACCCCTGGGCTGAAAAAGTCAAGGTGAGGACTGGTGGGATGCGGGGATGCTGGTGAGATGGTGCGGGCAGGGTGCTGAGTGCCTCATCCTCACAGGTGCCCGACATGGCGGAGATCCAGTCCCGCCTGGCCTACGTGTCGTGTGTGCGGCAGCTGGAGGTGGTGAAGTCCAGCTCGTACTGTGAGTACATCCGCCCCCCCATCGATCGCTTCAAGACCATGGATTTTGGCAAGTTCGACGAGATCTATGTGAGTTGGGGGATGAGGAGGCTGGTGGGGTGGCCTGGACCATCTTTTAGAGTGCCTCAGGCCATCAGTGAGGTACCCCAAGCCATGTGCTGAGGTTCTCCAGCCATCAGTTGGGGTGTCCTGGCCATTGATTGGGGTGCCCTGGCCACTAATGGGGTGCCCCAGATGTGGATTGAAGTGCCCTTGCCATTGGTTGGGTGTCCAGGCCATTAACAGGGTCTTCTGGCCATCAGGTAGGGTCAACCAGCAATTGATTGGGTGCCCCAGCCACCATTTGGAGGTGCTCTGGTTCACGGGTTGGGGTGTCCTGGCCATTGGTGGAGTGCCCCAGCCATCAGTTGGGTGCTCAGGCCACCATTCAGGTGCCCCAGCCATTAACAGAGTGACTGGACCATCATCTGGGGGTGCCTGAACCATCATTTGGGGTGCTTGGACCAATAATTGCCACGTCCTGGCCATTATTTGGGGTGCCTGGACCATCGTTTGGGGCTCCCTGACCATCAGTTGGGCTGCCTGAGCCATTGGTCGGGGTGCCCAAGCCATTGGTTGGGTGCCCCAGCCGTCAATGGGGTACCCTTAGCCATCATTTGGGGGGTCCTGACTAGGTTGAGTGTCCCAGTCATCGTTTGGCATATCCCAGCCATCAGTTGGGTGCTCCAGCCATCAACGGGGTATCCTGGGCCATCAGTTGGGATGTCCTACCCATCAGTTGGGTGCCTAGGCTGTCATTTGAGGTGCCCCAGGCCATCGTTTGGGGTGCCCGGGCCACCAACGTGCTGCGGCCGCTGTCCCTGCAGGACGTGGGCTACCAGCACGGCAAGGTGGTCTTTGACGGTTGGAGCCGGGGCGACATCATCGAGAAGATGGTGAAGGACCGGCGCTCGGCCGACTTCTACGAGAGCAAACGCATGGACGTGAGCAGGGGGTGGCACTGTGGCTTACGGGTGGTAGTGGCTGCCTGGGGACCTGCCCTGGGGCATCCTGGGTTGGGCCACCCTGGCCCTGGCACCCTGATTTTAAGGATATTTTTTTTTTCCCATGGCCCTGGAGCCGTCTTCAGGGAGCAGCACACTGCCTTGTCCCTTGTTCCCTCCATCTCCCCTGTGTCCTTCTAGCCCTCCTGGTGCAGCTTGTCCCCCTGGTGTTCTGGTGTTCTCCTGTCCCTCACTGGCATCTTCCTGTCCCTCCCTGCCCTGCTTCATCCTCCTTGCTCATCCTCCTTGCTCATCCTCCTGACCCTGCTACCCTGCTCCATCTCCTGTCCCTCCCCAGCATCCTTCCGTCCTCTTGGTCCATCCTCCTGTCCCCTCCTTGGTCCATCCTTGTGTGCCTTGGTCCATCTCCTGTCCTCCCACCCTGGTCCATCTTCTGTCCACCCTTAGTCCACCTCCTGATGGTCACTGCCATCCTCCTGTCCCCTTGGTCCATCTTTCTGTCCCTGCCACCTTGGTGCATCTCCTGTCCCTTCCCATCATCCTCCTGTCCCTCCCACCCTGGTCCATCCTCTTGTCTCTGTGGTCCATCTCCTGTGCCCTCCAACATCCTTGTCCCCTCCTTGGTCCATCTCCTGTTCTCCTCAACCCTCATCCATCTCCTGTCCCACACTGGCATCCTCCTGACCCCTACTTGGTCCATCTCCTGTCCCTTCTTTCGTCCATCCTGTCCCCTTGGTCCATCTCCTGTCACTTTTTGTCCCTCTCACTGTGTCCCCTGATGCCCTTCCACCCCCTTACCCATCTCACGTCTTTCCTCCTGCCCCTTCCATCCTCACCCTTCTCGTGCTGGGGCGGGGGCTGTTCGGGGGCCCCCCCCCTTTTCCTCCCGTAGGTCCTCACGTGTCCCAGCGCTGGCTTCACCGACTTGGCTGAAATTGTGTCCCGCATCGAGCCCGCCAAGCCCTACTTGTCCGACGGATACGCCGATGGTGAGTTGGGCGGGGGTCCCCGATACGGGGCTAAATCCGGATATGGGGCCTGACGCTGTGCCCCCTTTTGTCCCCCCAGAAGAGTCCGACTACCTCACCGAGTACGAGGACGAGGGGATGGAGCCAGTGCGGGGCGAGGAGGATGCGTTCGCCCCTTCCGAGTGGGCCAGCACCGGTGCTTTGGAGGCTGTGAGTGTCCCCGGCCATGGAGACCCTCCAATATGGGGTGGCCCTGGGTTTGGGGGCTCCCAAGGGTGCCCTGATCCTCTTCATGGGGTGTCCCTGGAGCAGATCCTGCTCCTGGCCATGGAGACCCCCCCTAAATGGACTCGGGGACAGCCTGGAGCCCATGGGTGCTGTGCTGTGTCCCCGTCCCGGTATCCCCATGTCCCGTCTCTCCACAGGAGGAGGAGAAGAGCCTGCGGCACCGCCCGAGCCCGGCCCAGGACCCCTCCGCACCCCGCACCTGACCCCAAACGCAACCGAAGGAGCCCAAGAGCCGGCACTACCTCCGCACCCCGGGGGTGTCGTTCCCCCCCCCCCGCCGATCCCCCTTTCTGCGGCCGCTTCCCTGGCTGGGGCTTGGCCCCGCGGCACTTTCCCATTCATCCTGGCTTGTCCCCGTTGCTGTCCCCAAGCTGGGGTGACGCGGGGGGCTCCAGGGACCCCCATTTTTCCCCCCTTCTGCACTGTTGCACTGGCCCAAATCCCCCCTCCAAGGCCCGGCCGTGCCCCGCTGGGGAGGAGGGGAAGTGACTGCTGTATATTTTCATTTTTCTCTTTTTTTTTTTTTTAATTATTATTATTATTATTATTTAAAACAAACCCAGCTGTACGTTTACTTTTTTAATTATTATTATTAGTAGTAGTAGTATTTAAAACTAACCAGGCAGTGCTCATCCCGTGGGGATAAAGGCTTCAAGGCCGGGGGCTGGCACAGGGGCATGATGCACTTGGCTCCAGGGTGACACCACCGGACAACCCCTGCCGGCGCGGCAAAAGCTATGGCACGGTGTTTGTTGGCACCCCGTAACGCTTGTACGAACACCCCCGCGGCGGCACCCGTGGGTGCTAGTCGGCCGCGTGGACTCGCTGGTGCAGGAGGAGGTTGGAGCTACGGCTGTAACGGCGGCCGCAGTGGGTGCAGGGAAAGGGACGCTCACCGGCATGCGCCCGCCGGTGCCGCAGCAGCGCCGAGCGATGCCGGAAACCGCGGTGACACTGGGGACAACGGTGAGGCCGCTCGCCCGTGTGTCGCCGGCCGTGCTCTACCAGGCTGGCTCGCTGGGTGAAGCGCTGCCCGCACTGCCCGCAGGCAAAGGGCCGCTGCCCGCCGTGTGCCCGCCCGTGAGCTGCCAGCGCTGCCCGTCGCCCAAATCGTTGCCCGCACTGCCCGCAGGCAAAGGGACCCTGCCCGCCGTGGGTGCCAGCGTGCGCCCGGAGATGCGACCGCTGGGCGAAGCGTCGCCCGCACTGCCCGCAGGCGTGGGGCCGGGCGCCAGCGTGACCCCGGCGATGCCGCAAGAGGTTGGCGCGGTCGGCGAAAGCCCGCGGGCATTCGGGGCAGGCGTGGGGCCGTTGGCCGGCGTGGGCGCTGCGGCGGTGCTGGGCCAGGTAGGCGCTTTGGGTGTAGGCGCGGGGACAGTCGGGGCAGCGGTGCGGGCGCTCGCCGGTGTGCACCAGCCGGTGCCGCAGTAGCGTGGTGCTGAGGGCGAAGGCTTTGCCGCACTCGCTGCAGGGGAAGGGGCGCTCGCCCGTGTGTGCCAGGCGGTGCCGGGCCAGGTGAGCCCGCTGGCGGAAGCGGCGCCCGCAGTCGCCGCAGGCGTGGGGCCGCTCGCTGGTGTGGGTCTGAGTGTGCCGGGCCAGCGTGGAGCGGAGAGCAAAGGCTTTGCCGCACTGCGGGCAGGGGTGCGGGCGCCGCGTGCCGTGGGCGCCCAGGCGGTGTTGGGCAAGGTGCGCACTCTGCCGGAAGCGCTGCCCGCACTCGGCGCAGGCAAAGGGACGCTCGCCCGTGTGCACCCGCTGGTGTACCAGGAGCCCTGCGCTGCCGGCAAAGGCTTTGCCGCACTCGGCACAGGCGAAGGGGCGCTCGCCTGTGTGCCCTCGCCGGTGCGTTGCCAGCGCCGCCCGGTCGCAGAAGCTGCGGCCGCACTCGGCACAGGAGAAGGGGCGCTCGGCTCCGTGCAGTGCCTGGTGCCGCATCAGCGCGGCGCTCGCCCCGAACCGCTTCCCACATGCCCCGCACCGAAAGGGACGGGCGCTCACTGCCATGGCCTCACTGTTGTGCCGGCTAGGCTTGGTGGCATCCTCCTCGGGTTGGTTCTGTGGGGCTGATTTGGTGCTGCCAGCATCTGCCGTGTCCTGGCATTGTGTCCCCAAACTGGCACTGCTGATGGCTGCTTCATCCTGGCACCCTGGTATCAGTTTGGAGCTGCCGGTGTCTGCCTGGTTCTGGTGGTGTGTCCCCAAAATGGCACTGTTGGTGTCTTCCCAGCCCTGGCATGCTGGCATCGGTTTGGCACTGTCATCCTGGCATTGCAGCCCCCAGTTGGCACTGCCAGCATCAGCCCAACACCGCAGCATCATTTTGGCACTGCCAGTGCCTGCCCTGTCCTGACTGCCTGGTGTCAATTTGGCACTGGTAGCATCTGCTCGGTGTTGGCACGGTGACTTCAAATCAGCACTGCCGGTGTCCTCACCGTCCTGACTCACTGGCATCGATTCGGCACTGCCGGCATCTGCCCCAGCCTGGCATTGTGGCCCCAAATCAGCACTGCTGGTGTCCATCCCGTCCCGGCACCCCGGTGTGGTTTCAGTGCTGCCAGTGTCCTCCTGGGTCCCGTCTGTGGTGCAAGGAGAGAAGGGGTGAGCAGGCACCACCCAAGGGGGGGGGGGTCACACTGGGGTGGCGGTGGATCCTTCCCCCAGCCGGTACCGGGGACACCCCAGGGACACCAGGACACCGGTGATGGGTGCTGGGCCCAGCTGGTGATGGTGTCACAGGTGATAGGGACAGGTCCCCATGGGCAACCCAGTGCCCTGGTACCGATGGGTCCCACTCCCCAGTGCCTTCCCCAGCCCCAAACTGGTCCCCCACTACCGGCTTTCCAGTTCCCCGGTACCAGCCCAGTACACCCATCTCTTTGCCAGTAACCGGGCCCCGCAGCCCGGTACAGACCCCTCCTCCCCGGTATCGGCTCCCCCTGCTCCCCGGTACCGGGTGCCTCCCCCACCGGCTTCGCCCCAGTCCCGGCTCGCCGTTCCCAGTATCCCCCGCTCCCCGTTCCCGGTATCTTCCCCTCCCCGGTACCGACCCCCGCCTCCCCGCCCTCGGCCCCGCCCCTCCGGGCGTGACGGCGCCACCTGGCGGCCGCGGAGGGGGACACACGCGTGGGGAGGGACGGGGACACGCGTGGGGACCCCTGCGGGAGGGGGACGACACACCTCTAGGGACACACGGGGGAACGGGAGGGGTGGGGGGGGTCCTGCGAGGAGGGGGATAGGTGGGGGGGACCCGTGGGGACACCCGGCACAACTGTCGCCATGAGGGGACAGCCGGCACCACCTCGGCACACCTGACACCACCGTGGGACAGCCGGCATCACCGTGGCACACCTGGCACAACCAGGGGGCACTTGGCATGGCCACGGGACAGCCAGCACCGCCACGGAACAGCCGGCACTGCTACCACACACCTGGCACCACCACAGGACAGCCGGCGCAGCCCTGGCACAGCCGGCGCAGCCCTGGCACAGCTGGCACCGCCATGGGACAGCTGACATCACCATGGGCCACCTGGCACCGACATGGGACACCCAGTACAGCCATGGGACACCCAGCATCACCATGGCACAACTGGCACCACCATGGGACACCCAGTACAGCCATGGGACACCCGGCATCACCATGGCACAACTGGCACCACCATGAAACACTCACTACAGCCATGGGACACTTGGCACCACCATGGGTCACCTGGCACAGCCAGCACCACTACGGCACACCTGACACCACCATGGGACAGCCAGCATCACTGTGGCACACCTGGCACAACCACAGGACACCTGGCACAGGCACGGGACAGCCTGCACCGCGATGGGACAGCTGGCACCACCATGGGACACTCAGTACCACCATGGGACACCCGGCACCACCATGGGACACCCGGCACCACCATGGGCTACCTGGCACCACCTTGGGACAGCCAGCACCATGATGGCACGTCCGGCACACCTAACACCACCATGGGACAGCCAGCATCACTGTGGCACACCTGGCACAACCACAGGACACCTGGCAACACCACGATACAGGCAGTACAACCATGGCGCACCCAGCATCACCACAGGACACCCAGCACCACCATGGGACACCCGGCAGAGCCACGGCACACCTGATACCACCACAACACACCCAACCCTACCACGACACGCCCAGCACCACCATGGGACACCCATGACCACCACAGCACAGCTGGCTCTGCCACAGCCTCACGGCCAGCCCTGCAGCCCTGTGCCCGCCCCACGGCATTGGGTGCCCGCTCTCACCGGATGCGATAAGCCGGGTGCCGGCGGGTGGCCGGGGAGCCGTGGCCGGGGCTGGTGGGTGCTGATAGCACCCAGTTCTTCCTGCGCGGCCAGAGCTGGTGTGGGGCCAGCACCCGGCTCGGGGCCAGCCGGCTCTCCCACGGGTGCTAGGATGGATGTGGGGGCACCCAGGTGTGGGCAGACGCCAGGGATGTGCCGGGCATGGGGACACCCTGGTGACAGGGACACCATGGGCACTGACACGGGGACGCCAGCATCTGCTGAGCATGGGCATGGGGGGGGGCACCCTGGGCATGGGGACACCCCAGGCACTGCCACAGGGACACCTCTGCCGTGGGGACACCTGGCCCTTGCTCTCCCTGAGTCCCCACATGCCACCCAGCACCCACCCCCCAACCAGGCAGCACCCTTGCCCCCCCCCCCCCAACAGGGCCTTCCTGCGCCGAGACCCTAGGGACACCGGGGTCTTTGCCAGCACCCACTGGGGACTGTCACTGGTGGTGCCACCTCCAGCCAAGCTTTGGGGTGCAGGGAGGGAGCTGCCCTTCGAGGCCCATCCCCGGGGTGAGGGTGCATCCGGCACCCCCCCCCACCCGCTTCCCGGAGGATTTATCAGCGGGGACACCCACTGGGGACAGCTCTTCGGCACCGCAGGGACAATGTACGGCAACATTGAGTCCAGCCAAGCCGGGCAGGGGCAAATGTGGGAGCTGGAGCTCAGCGGCAGGGAAGGTAGGGAGCACCCCAGGGTGCTGGATGGGGTGAGGGCGAGCCCAGCAGTCCCTAATGCACACCCCATGTCACTTTTGGGGTCTCACAGTGTTGGGGGGTATCCCCTGTCTCTGTCCCCAGTACCCAAGGGAGGATCCTAGGGTGGGTGGTGGCACCCGGGGGGGGTTCCCCCATCCCTGGTGACTGAGGGGGCGTCCCCAGGATGGACTGTGGTACCAGGGAGGGATCCCCATCTCCATCCCTGGTGCCCAATTGGGGTCCCAGGGAAAGTGGTGGCACCTAGAAGGCACCCAAGGGGGCACTGAAGGGGACCCCCCATCTCCACCCCTGGTCCCTGAAGGGTGCCCCCAGGGTGGGCAGTGGCACTGAGGGGGATCCCCGTCCCTGTGCCTGGTGTCCAAGGGGGCATCCCTGGGATGGTTGGTGACCCCTGGGGAGACTCTCCCACCCCCAATGTCCAAGAAGGGGGTCCCCAAGGCAGACAATGGCACTGGAGGGGACCCCCATTTCCATCCTTGGTGCCCAAGGGTGATCCCTGGGGAGGTCGGAGACACCTGGGGGGGGTCCTCAGGGAAGTGGCACCAGGGCAAATCCCCCACCCTCATGCTCGAGGGGAGTCCCCAGGGATCATGGTGGCACTGGGAGGGGGAGATCCCCTCACCGCTATCCCCTCCCCAGCCTGCAGCGACCTGTGCTCCACAGAGGAGAACCCATATGAGCCCTTGGACTCTGCCATCACCGTGCCAAGCCAGAAGCACGTGCCTGACCCCCCAGGTACGGCATGGGCAAGGGCAAGAGCATCGTCAAAAGGACAAAACCACGCTGCGGTTAAAGCCGGTGCCACCCGGCTCTGCCCAAACCAGGGGCTGGCTGTCACTCACCCACCCTCCTCAGCGTCAGGGTGCTGCTCCAGGGAGAAGCTGGTGCTGGTGGGCACCGTGGCACTGGGTGTCTCGGTGCTGATGAACGTGATCTTTCTCGCTGTCGGCTCACAGCACAGTGAGTAGCGGGGCTCTGCGGGGCTCGGGGGAGCCCCCTTCCACCTGGGGAGACGATGCCGGGGCTGCTGGGTGGCAGAGTTAAGGTTATTGGGGTGTTGGGGGTCTCCAGGGGGGGTGCAAGTCCTCAGCACCCCTCAACACCAGCCCCTCTCCCACCCCTGCCACAGCAACGGCTCTGGGACACCCTGTGCCTTGCGGTGACAGGGTGACCTGTGTGTGTGTGTGTCCCCGTGTCGTGTCCCCCCCCCCAGTTGCAGCCCTGACGGAAGCACTGGAGGCAGAGAAGGTGAAGAAGGTGCCGAATATGGGTGCGTGTCCATGCCGTGTGTACCCCCAACCTCCCCTTCCTTTCCGCGGTGACACCCACAGACGTGTCCTCAATCTCCATGTGTGTCCCCCCGGGTTCACCGGGAACCTCTCTGCAGCCTCCTGCTCCTTCCTGCTGTACAACGAAGACCACCGCAAGTGCGTGGAGGCCAGGGGGCAACAACTGATGGTGACGACGTGCCGGCCCGATGCCACGGCACAACGGTTCCAGTGGTTACAAGGGGGCCGGCTACGGGGCTGGGGGAGCCAGCACTGCATTACGGCAACCCGCGGGCAAAGCTGGGCAGTCGTGGGGCTGGAGCCGTGCCGGGACGACGGCAAGCTGCAGCGGTGGGAGTGCCGTGACGGCGGGCTGTTGGCACTCGTCGGCTACGATCTCTACTTCAATTACGGCAACCACCCGCAGCACATGGTGATGCTTTACACTGGGAACCGCGAGTGGAGCCGCTGGGTCATCCACGGGAGCAAGGATGACGTCTGTTCCCGCTCCTGTCAGTCCTGGCACCTTTATCCCAAATACTTAGGGCTTCACCTAACCCTACACTGGACGAAGTTCAGCCCTAACCTGGCACAGATACAGCTTAAACTAAACTCAAACTGCAATAGGGCCCTAAACCTGACCTAACCCTACCTTTAGGGTGACTTAGGTGACTTTTAACCTAACCCTAACTGAGCCCAAACCCTAATGGGACCCTAACCCTACCTTTAGGGTGACTTAGGTGACTTAACCTAACCCTAACTGAGCCCAAACCCTAATGGGACCCTAACCTTGATGCAGACTTAACCCTAAATATATGCGACTTAACTTAAACCTAAGCTAGTCCAAACCCCAGCAGGGCCTTAAGCATAAACCATTCGTAACCCTAAATACGTAGGATTTAAACTAACCCTGATCTAGCCCAAACCTCAACAATCCGAACCCAGTCCTAACCCTAAATATATAGGATTTAAATTAACCCTAAAGAAGCCCTAATCCCAGTGGGGTCCTAACTCTAACTCAGCCATAGCCGTAAATATCTAGGATTTAAGAGAACCCTAATTTGGCCCAAAATTCAGCATGGTCCTAACCCCAACCCAGCTGTAACCCCAAACATATAGGACTAAAGCTAAACCCAAACCCCAATGGGACCCTAACCCAGTACTAACTCTCAATATATAGGATTTAACCCAAACTCCAGCAGGGTTCTAACCCTAACCCAGCTGTGACGCTAACCCAGTGGGGATGCTCAGCAGCTGGGGCCATGGCTCCAGCCAGGGCTGTCCCCAGTTTATGGGGTCTCGCAGCCCCAGCTGAGGGGTGACCCCCCCACTTTTCTGTGTCCCCCCTTCCCAGGCTGTCCCCCTTGCTCCAAAGGCTGGACCCATTTTGGGAAGTCCTGCTATTTCTACTCCAAGACGGTGAGTTCCTGGGAGAAGGCCCAGCACTTCTGCTCAGTCCTGGGCATGCAGCTCCTGGAGGTGGACAGCCCCGAGGAGAAGGTGAAGGGGGGACGGATCCAGGCATCCAGGAAAGGGGATGGGGAGGGGGGACACTGTGGTACCTGAGGTGGGCTTTGTGGGGAGGTTATGATCTTCTGTGGGATGGGCAGTGGCTGAAAGCCCTTAAACCCTGTCCTGAACCCTACGACAGGTTTGGGGTCACCCCACACCTCACTTTTACCACAAGTGGGTGCTGGTGAGCCCTCACCCTAAGCTTTACCCAAATTTTGTCCTTTTAATCCAAAATTTACGCTCTAGGACCTAATATTTCTGCAATTAAGCCCAACCCCATTCCTAAGAGAGCCATAACCCTAATTTAACTGAACCAAATCCAGCTGAAACCTATCCCTAACTCTATCCCTAACCCTAAGCCTAATCCTAAACCTCACCATAACCCTGACCCTGACCCTAACCCTAACGGTAACCCTGACCTTAACCCTGTCCCTAACCACAACGCTAATCTGATTATCCATAACTGTAATCCTATCCCTATCCTAAACCTAACATGTATTTATAGGACTTGACTTAACCCTAAGCCAGCCCAAACCCCACCAGGGCCCTAGCCCAGCCCTAACCCTAAATACACAGGACTTAAGCTAACCCTAAGATCCTCCAGACCCCAATGAGGCTCTAACCCAGCCCTAATCCTAAATATATAGGACTTAAACCAACCCTAAGATAGTCCAGACCCCAACGAGGCTCTAACTTAAACTCTAACCCTCATTTTTCATAACTGCGACCCCAAACCTGTGTATAACCCGAACTTAACCCCAGCCCTAGTCCCATGGACCCTCACCCTGCCATCCCCGACCCCAAATCTCCTCTGAACTGTCCCCCAATACCAAAAAAAAACCCCAAACTCCCCCCCACATCCCCCCACTCCAGGGCAGAAGTTGTGTCAGCACTGGGGAGATGTGGGGTATTAAGGTGGGGGATATGGCATCAGGTCCTACCTGCCACTGGAACCTGCTGTCCCCTGCTGTCCCCGAGGGTGGGCAGGGGGCCGTGGGGGGCTCTGCCATGGGGGTGACGCTGCCTTTGCCCCCAGGATCACATCCGGACCATACTGCAAACCTCCTCCTGGCTCAGCATCAGGGATGAAGAGGTCGAGGGTACCTGGAAGCGGGCGAACGGGACTATCCTACCCCGGGAAAGCAGGTACAGCCCAGCGGGCACTGGGGACAAGGGGATGGGGGCTTAGGAACGCAGGGGGACACCCCTAAGCCGTCCCGATTCCCCCCCCCCCAATCTCGCTGCAGCTTTTGGCACAGGAATGAGCCCAATGGCGGGCACCAGGAGAACTGCGCAGTGGTGAGGGAGGATGGCGAGTGGTACGACTACCCCTGCACAAGTCAACTCCCCTGGGTGTGCGAGGGACACCCCTGAGCATGCAAGGGACACCCCACGACCCCTGACCCCCCACCCAGCACCCACCACCCCCTCTGGGGGCTCCCCCTGACCCCTTTCCACTTGCCACATCTAACCTGCAGCACTCCAGGATGTAGCCCTGACCTTCAGCACATCCGTTTGGGGTCCATGGATGGATCTCTGGGGAAAATTTGGGGTACGGGGTGGAGTGGGGTTCCCTGCAGGGCAATAAACACGTATGCAGAGTGAGGCCTTGCTCTGGTGATGGGGTGGGGGGGGCTGCATGGGATGGGGGACCCCTGATGGTGTGGGGTGGATGGGTGCAGGGCAGCTCCTGGCTCTGGGTTTTGGGGTCACTCAGCAGAGCAGCGGTGGTTTCGGGGGTGATGCCACATGGAGGATTGGGGCGGGAGGGTCTTGGGCCTCCAGGCTCCCCACAATCCTCCATGATCCCTTCAATTACCTTCAGGCTCCCCAAAATATCCCCCAGATCCCCTAAATCCCCCTCTAGACCCCCAAATACTCCTCAGGGCTCCCCCAAATGCCCCCCTAGACTTTCTTTAATACCTCCCAGACCCCCAAATACCACCCAGGTCTCCCCCAAACACCCCCAGACTCCCAAATAGCCCCCAGGGCTCCCCCAAATACCTCCAGACCCCCCTAAATGCCTCACAGACCCTCAAATACCTGCCAGGTCTCCCCCAAATACCCCCAGACTCCCCTAAATCCCCCTCTAGACCCCCAAATATCCCTAGACTGCCCTAAGTGCCTCACAGACCCCAAAATACCAGCCATGTCTCCCCCAAATATCCTCAGACCCCTCTAAATCTCCCCCAGAGCTCTCCCAAATACCCCCCTCCAGAGCTCCCCCAAGTACCCCCCAGGATTCCCAATTACCCCCCCAGACTCCCCTAAATCCCCCTCCAGACTCCCAAATACCCCTAGACCCCCCCTAAATACCTCACAGACCCCCAAACACCCTCCAGGTCTCCCCCAAATATCCCCAGACCCCTCTAAAATGCCCTCCAGACCCCCAAACACCCCACCCCACAGCTCCCCCAAGTACCCCCCAGACCTCCCTCAATACCCTCCAGACTCCTCTAAATCCCCCTCTAGACCCCCAAATACCCCCCAAATCCCCCTCCAGACCCCGAAATACCCCCCTAAATCTCCCTCCAGACCCCCAGACACCCCCCTCCCCCCGAATACTCCCCAGACCCCAAATACCCCCTAAGACTCTCCAAATACCCCCCCAGCCCCCCTTAAATACCCTCCAGCCCTCCAAATCCCCCCCAGGCCCCCCCAAATCCCCCCCAAACCTCCCCACATCCCCTCACCCTTTGGCTGTGGGCCGGGATCTGAGGGGGGGGGTGGATCTCTCTCCTTCTGGGGGGGCTGTCCCCGCTCCTGGGGGGGGTCCTGTCGGTTCAGAGGGATTGTTCCCGGTTCAAGCTTGGGGGGGGGGCTGTCTCTGTAGCGGGGGGTGGTCGCGGTGGTTCCGGACTACAGCTCCCGGCAGCGCTGCCGGCGGCATCCCAGGAATTCGCGCCGCGGGATGGCGGCGCCGCCGCCGCTTCAGGCCCCGCCGCTGTGAGGAGGGGAGAAGGCGGGGGACGACGACGACGACGACGCGCCTGAGGGGGGGCCGGGGTTGGGTTGAGGGGACCGAGAGGGACTGAAAGGGGACCTGGACGAGGCCGAGGAGGTGGAGGGGTCGGGGGTTGCCCAGGGGTGTGAGGGGACCCCGGTGAGGGGGGAGCGGGGCGGGAGATGGCGGAGCCGTTGCTGCGGCGGACCTTCTCCCGCCTGAGGGGCCGCGACCGCCCGCGGGGCAAGAAGGCGGACGCCAAGGACAGAGGTACGGACAACAACACCCCCCCCCCCCAACCATTACCCCAGGGTCCCTTCGACACCCCCCCCAAGGAAGGGACCCCCCCTCAAGGAGGGGACACCACCCCCTCAAGGAAGGGACCCCCCCCATCACCCTGGGGTCCCTCCTGCGTCTGTCCCCCCCCCCTCCAAGGAAGGGTACTCCATCACTCTGGGGTCCTGTACCCTAAAGAAGAGGCCTGTCCCATCACCCTGGGGTCACTCCTGCCCACCCCCACCCCCCGAAAAAAAAAGGAAGGGACCCCCCCAAGGAAGATACCCCATCACTTTGGGGTTATATACCCCAAAGAAGAGAGCCCCCATCACCCTGGGGTCCCTTTTGCCCCCTCCCCCCAAGAAGGGACCCCTCAAGGAAGGGTCCCCCATCACCCAGGGTCCCTCCTGCCCCCCATGGAAGGGACCCCCATCACCCTGGGGTCCCTTCTGCCCCCCCCCCGAAGGGATATCTCCCACCCCCCCAGAAAGGGTCTCCCATTACCCTGGGGTCCTGTTCCCCCAGCAAGCCCCCCCGCTCCATGTCCCCATTTTCCCTCCTGCCCCCCAAGGAAGGGGCACCCATCACCCAGCTCCCTCAGTACCCTACAGCAATTGGAGGTTCCCCCCCCCAGGTCCCTCCTGCCCCCACCCCACATCTCTGGGGAAGCCCCACACCGAGCCATGGTGTCATGGGGCTGGGGGGGAGGATCCTGGAGATTGTGGGGGTCCATGGGGTGCCACGGTGGGGGGGCTGTGGGTGCAGGGGGATTGGGGTCACAAGGCAGGGGACGTTGGGCTGCACAGGGTAGAGAGGTGTGAGGGGAGATTGGGATGCACAAGTTGGAGGGATGCAGACAACGGGGGGGGGGCACAAATGAACTGGGGGTGTGTGTGCAGGGAATGGGGGTGCACTATTGGGGTGACCCCCCCCGTGTGTGTGTGTGAGGCAGGGGGGGACAGGACCCTGCCTTGCGGCACAGAGCCAAGGGACACGGGCAGAGCCACCCCCATCCCTATTGGGGTGCGCCCTGTCCCTATTGGGGTGCAGAGGGGTTCAGCCATGCCCCCCCCCATTTCCTTGCTGCGGCTCCCCTTGCCCACACCAGGGCGGTGGGAGCACGGCCACGGGTCCGGCCAGCAGTAAACAACCGGAAATCCCGCTTGGCAAGGGTCTACGCGCAGCTGCCTGCGCCTGCCCGCCGCCCCGGCAGAGCCGGCATGGGGAAGGGGGGTCCCATTCGGGACGGCAACGGATTCAGGGTGAGGATGGTGGGTGGCATGGCGGAATGCTTGGGGGCGGACGGACAAGAGAGGGAGGTCCTCGTGTCCCGGTGGGCTCCCCGTTGGTGTTTTGGGAACCCCCGTACTCAGCCCAGCTCTTTTCCTTCCTCCCACAGAGCATCCTCCGCCAAGCCCTGATTCTCCGGTGGACCCCGAGGCGGCATCGGTGGAGCCGGTGCCGGCAGCATCCCGCAAGCAAAATTGGGCCCGGTTTTCCTGCGGCGGCCGCGATGAGAGGCAGCTACTGCCTCCCAAAGCCACCCCAGATCCGGCAGATGCCAGCAAGCCGGACCCTGCTGCTAGCAGTCCCCGGCCCGGCATCGAGCAGCCCAGCGAGGAAGACATGGAGCCGGCGGAGGAAGCCGAGGCGGTGAACGGCTCTGGGGAGCTGGGTGGTCTCAGTAGGAGCCCTGGGCACGGTGCCTACCTGCAGAGTTTGGAGCGGAGCAGCCGGCACTGGGTGCTGTCGTCGGTGAAGGGACCAGGCCTGGATGAGCCGGGCGGTGGAGCTGAGGTGGATGCCGGCGCTGCTGGCAGCGAGGGCGAGATTTGGTACAATCCCATCCCCGAAGATGAGGACCCCCAGCCTGGGAGCTCCTGGAAGACATGGAGCGGAGGGAGTCGTGACATCGAGAGGGGCCGTGGTGGGGAGTCACCCCCGAAGACGGGTAGGGAAGACCCCCCCCGTGGTGGTTTGGGGATGGCAGAGAGCTCCGGACCTCGCAGCAGCACGGCCCCAGCGCTGTCCACGGCTGGCCGAGGAGAGGAGCAGGGAGTCAGCAGGACCCAGGCTTGTGGTGAGGGCCGGCACGTGACTACAGGTCGGAGAGGTGGGACAGTGGTGGCCCCCGGTCCCCCAAAGCCCTTGTCCTCCTGTCACCCCTCCAGGAGAGTGTCCCCTGGACACGGTCCTGTCTCCATCTGCAGTACCCTGTGGTCTTTGTCCTTTCTCTGTCCCCCATGAGGTTTTCTGGACCCTGTGGTCCCTAAACCTGATAGTCCCTGTCCCTGGTGTCCCCTGTACCCCATGGTCCCCAGACCCAATGGTCCGTGTCCCCCGGACCCCATGGTCCCTGTCACCTAGGACAGCACCATCCCAATCCCTTGGTCCCCATCCCTTCCCTATCCCCAGGCCAGTGGTTTCTGTCCCTTCCCAGAAGGGACCTCACCATCCCTGTCCCCAAGGATGTCTCCTGGACCCTACAGTCCCCATCCCTTCCCCATCCCCCAGGAGACCGTCTTCTGGACCCCACAGTCCCTGTCCCCCCCCCAGGGAAGTGTCCCCCAGACCCTGCAGTCTCCATCCCTTCCCTATCCCCCAGGACATTGTCGTCGTCGTCCCCACCACCACCCCATCCCACGGGACCCTCCCTCCACCCCACAGCAGTTTCTGGGGAGCAGCCCTGGCCCACCCAGGCTTCCCAGTGCACGCCCCCAGGACCCACTCACCCCTTTTTCCCCCCCACAGTGAAGATGCCGATCCCATGCGTGAGCTCGGGGACAGGGCTGACCACCCCCTCGCCCCCCACCAGCCCCAAGAAGGGCCGTTCCCTCAACAAGGTGAAGTCCCCAGGTACCGTACGTCGTCTCTCCATGAAGATGAAGAAGCTGCCGGAGCTACGGAGGAAGCTGAGCCTACGCAGCCCCCGTCCCCGGGGCCAAGAGGGTGGCACCTCGCCCTCCGAAAGCCGCAAGGAATCCAGCAACGTCATCAGCCGCTACCACCTAGACAGCAGCGTGGCTTCACGGCCAGGGCTGCCGCGAGCCAAAGCGGCTGGCAAAGGCGGCTACTTGAGTGACGGCGACTCCCCAGAGCTGCCGGCTAAAGCCGGGGTGCGTGCCGAACCGGAGGATGGGGAAAACGGGCTGGATGTGGGCGCTTTCCGCCCCTACAGCTGCGGGGAGATGCCGCCACGGTGCGGGCAACACATCTCGGGGCTGGTGAGCGTCCACCTCCACGGCGTGCGGGACCTGAAGCCACCACGGGCCGAAGCCCGGGAGGTTTTCTGCGTCTTGCAGGTGGACGCGGCCAACCGGGCTCGCACAGCTTTGCTGCCCTGCAAGACGGCGTTCCTCGGCCTCAACCACACCTTCAACCTGGAGCTGGAGGGTGCCCGGCACCTCAAGGTGATCGTCTTCTCCTGGGATCCCACCTCTTGCCGCAACCGTCTCTGCTGCCATGGCACTGTGGTCCTGCCCCACATCTTCAGAGGTATGGCCGGGTGGTGGGGTCGGTTTGGGTTTTGGTGACTCGGCACCCTGTTGACAGCACCGCTCGGCTCCACAGGTTGCCGGGCCCAGCAGCTGGCAGTGCGGCTGCAACCTCGCGGTATCCTCTACTCCAAATTCACCTTGGTGGAGCAGTGGGACAGTCCTGGTGATCGGGAACCCCGTGTCTTCGGCGTGGAGCTGGGCCAGCTGGTGGAGAGGGAGAAGACGGCCACCAAAGTGCCTCTGCTCATCCAGAAATGCGTGGCCGAGATAGAGAAACGAGGGCTGAAGGTGAGCGGGGACTTACAGTGACGGCTGTAGGGGGCTGCGGTGGATGAACCCCCCCAAAACCACAGTGACGGTGTCCCCGTTTGCAGGTGGTGGGATTGTACCGGCTCTGTGGCTCAGCCGCTGTCAAGAAAGAGCTTCGTGACGCCTTTGAGAGGGACAGCGCGGCCGTGACGCTCTCAGAGCAGCTCTACCCCGACATCAACGTCATCACGGGTGGGTGCTCGTCCTGGGGTGGGGGTGCCCCTGCAGGTTCCCGTGCACCCCACGGGACCACACTTGATGTCCCGTCCCCCCCTGCGTCCTGTCACCTGCAGGGATCCTCAAGGATTACCTGCGGGAGCTGCCCACGCCGCTCATCACCCCCACACTCTACCACGTTGTGCTGGAGGCCATGGCCAAGCGACCCCCCCGGACCCCCCCAGGAGAGCGGGACGCTGTCACCCTGCTCGACTGCCTGCCCGATGTTGAGAAGGTGAGTGCCCAGCACCAAAAAAGGGGGTGCCCAGTTGTGGTGAGGGATTACGGGGGGGGATCTCATTGCTGCTCAGCCCCGTGGTCTCCCCCCATCCCAACTCGCCACTGCAGACAGTCCTTATTTCTTGACCTGTGACATGGGGCATGTCCCTGTGTCACCTCCCTACTCAGGACCCCCCCAAGAATTTTTTTTTGGGGGGGGGGGGGGCGGGGCAGGTCTTCACATCCCTCTGATATTTAAGCATTTATTTCCACCTCTGCATTCACTGTGTGACTCGGCTCCAGGGACCATCCACAGCCAAGTCCCCTGGGGCGATTCCCCTCTGCTCTGTTTTGGGAGGGTGTGGGACAACGGGGTGGCATCAGAGGACATCCCTGTTGATGCCACCTTGTCCCCCAGGCCACACTGACGCGGCTCCTGGACCACCTCAGCCTGGTGGCCTCCTTCCACGATTTCAACCGCATGAACTCGCAGAACATCGCCGTCTGCTTCGGGCCCGTCCTGCTCACCCAGAACCAGGAGCCCCGGCGCTCCGGCACCGGTACCGGCACCGGCAACCGCAGCTATGCCCACAGCGAGGACATCGCCAGTGCCGTTGACTTCAAGAGGCACATCGAGGTGTTGCATTACCTGCTGCAGGCCTGGCCAGGTGAGCAGGGTAGGGGGGATACCTGCACCCCCAGCCCATTTTTGGGGGGCTTTTTGCACAGTGACTACCTGGGCCACAATTGGTGGCAGCTGCTCCAGGGGTCTGTGACCCCCATATCATTGCTCTTGGGGGGGCCTCCTGGCTCTGGAAGGCGTCTGTGACCCCCCTGCCATGTGTCACCATCCCCAGCAGCTGCTCCAGTGGTCTGTGACCCCCACATTGCTGCCGTGGGCCCCCCCTCCCCATTCCCAGCAGCTGGTCAATGGCCCCCCCCCCCCATTCAACACCTCTCCTGGGGTCTCCCAGTTTCTTGCTGGTCTGCCCCCCCCCATTCCCAACAAAAGTTCTGTGGTCCCCCCCCCAACACCAACAAACCTCCTGGTGACAGCCCCCCACCTTTACCGTTCTCTCTGCAGCCCCCCGCTTGGCCTCAGCCCCCCAGTTTCGGGAGGGAGCACAGCCCAGTTGCCCGCAGCAGCAACGGGGGCCACCACTGCGACTGGACCTGCTGGAGAGCACGGTGGTGGCCCGTCACCGTCCCCGAGGACCAGAGAGCCCCCCCAGCAACCGCTACGCCGGTGACTGGAGCATCTGCGACCACCAATTCCTACTGGTACCCGGCACGGCCAGTGACGCCGACTATGACGAGGTGGCAGCCGGTGATGGTGAGACTGGGGTGCCGGTGCGGCGGACCCCGCACCGGCGGACCCTCTTCGTGGCTGATTTCGCCCTGGGTGAGGAGCCCGAGGCGCCCTTCGGCCCCCGCCTCAACCTCAAGGACTTTGACGCGCTCATCCTCGACCTCGAGCGGGAGCTTGCCAAGCAGATCAACGTCTGCCTGTGAGACCGGCACCGACACCGGTGACGATGCAGACACCAGTGCTGATGCCGAAACTGGTACCAATGCCGATACCGACACCAGTGCCGATGCCGACACCGGTGCAAGAGCGACCAAAAAAAAGCAGCACTTGCCTCTAGTTGCCTTCGATTTGCACAGTGCCGAGTAGGATGCGAGGGTGATGCCGCCTTCGGTGAGGTGAGGGCCCCCCCAAACAGCCCCAGCTCCAATTCCGCCCCCATTGCTTTTTTTTTGGGGGGGGGGGGGATGTGGGGCTCGCTGCCTCTTGCTCGGCTTTTTTTTTTATTTTATATGGCCAAATTTTACCCTCAAGTGCCTGTTCACCCCCTTCTCCCTTCCCTGGTGGCCCCCCCAGGCTGCCCCCCCCCGCCCCCCCCAGAAAAACCAAAACCAGTATTAGGAAATATTGACAAGGGTCTATGACCTCCATCGCTCAGGCTGGGGAAGGGGGGGGAATGGCCCCCCTCCATGCTCCCCCAAACCCTCTTCCCCGCTGCGTGTGCACCCCAAGGAGGGTGATGGGGCTCCCTCCTGGCACCCATGCCCAGCGTGGGTGGCAGTGGGGACCCCCACCCTCACTGAGCCCCCTCCCCCCCATTTTCTAGCCCCCCCCGCCCCAAGGTGGGGGCTGCCGGTACGGGAGCGCTGAGCTTTATTTATTACTCGAGCTTTGTGTGCGTGTGTACGCGTGGATGGACGGCAGACGCCGTCACCGCAGCCTGCAACAAAAAAAAAACCAAACAAAAACCCCTTTTTACGCCCCAAATAAACCCACTGCCAGTGTTACAACGGGTGGGGGGGGTGTCCCCAAAATACACACCACCCCCCTCCCCAAAACCAGCCTCACTCAGTATTAGCCTTAAAGGAACCAGCTGAATGTGAAACCACCGGCCCGGCCGGGCTGAGCCACTAGTGTTAAAGCGCCCGGGCAAGGGGTGCAGGCAGGCCTGAGCGGGGGGGGTAGGGGGTGACAAAGCTGTCCCCTGACCCCCCCCCGGGGTGGCCTGACCCCCCCCCCTTGCCCTGCCACTGCCTTGTCACCCTCACCAGCAATAAATGACACAAGCTGCACTCGCTGCCAGGCCTTCTGCGTGTGTTACCGTCTCGACGGGGGGTGGGGGGGGTGACAGTCCCCAAAGTGTCACTTAGGGTGTCCCTAGGGTGTCGGCAATCCAAATTGATGGCGCAGGACGGTGGGTGGGGGCAGACGGTGCTGCTTTATTGCCAAGTGGGGGGGACATGCAGCTGTCCCCTGGGTTGGGTGTGCGGCACCGGTGTCACCCAAACCCACCCCTTTCCTTGGTTCCTCCTGCCCCGCCGGGGACACGGCCAGGACATTTTGGGGACACTGTCCCTAGACGGAGATGGAACCGTCACGGAAGTTGGTCTTGCCGATGAGGGCGTTGATGAGGACGGGGTGGCCTTGGCGACACGCATCCTGCGCAGCACGGAGGACGGTGTCCAGCCGCTCACGGTCCTGGCGACCCACCACGAAGCCTTTGCCACCCAGAGCTTCGGCCACCGCATGGTAGTCTGTAGGGAGGGGACAGCGGTGGTGGCCTTGTCACCTCCATGGGACTGGCTTGATAATTGGGGTGATACAGGGCCACCGGGCATGGTTTGACCCAGGGTGACACGGTGCCACCAGGCATGGCCAGATCTGGGGTGACATGGGGCCACCAGGCATGGCCAGATCTTCCCAAGGGTGACACAGGTCCACCAGGCACAGTCCAATTGTCCCTGGAGGTGACGGTCCCCAAAGCTATGTGATGCCACTAGGCATGGCCTGGTCCTCCCCAGAGTGATGTGGTGACCCCCAGCACAGCTCAATCTACCCCAGGGTGACACGGTGCCACCGGGCATGGCTTGATCCTCCCCAGGGTGACGTGGTGACACCAGGCATGGCTCAGTCTACCCTAAGATGACATGGGGTCAACCCAGGTGTCCCCCAAATCTGGGGACAAAGCAGGGGGGGGACAGTACTCACCCAGGTACTCGAGGCCACACGCCACGTTGCTTCCCAGCAAAGCCACTTGCTCCCGGGAAATCTGGCTCCAGCACGCGTCATTGCCCACCAGCGCGATGACAGGCGTCTGTAGGGGACAAAGCACAGGGCCACCGCGCCCCGATGACACCCCGGGACGGTGACAAGACCTCATTTCCCCCCAACCTCACCCCATTTTTGGCACCATCTGACCTTGTGCCGCACAAAGGTGTCGAACTCCATCAAGCTGTAGCCCAGCGAGCCGTCACCGTAGAGGACCCAAACCTGGCGCCGGGGAGGGGACAAACACCATGAGGCCACATAGTAGGTGGCGCGGTGATCGCCGTCCCCGTGGGCCACCGCAGCCCCGTACCTCCGCGTCGGGACAGCAGAGCTTGGCGCCGAGCGCAAACCCTCCGCCGACTCCCAACGTGCCGAAAGCTCCTGCGGAGATGACAGCCGGCGGTGTCGCCCGTGTGTGTCCCCGCTACGGTGACAGCGTGCCTGGGGCTGGTGGGGTGGGGAGTTTCTTACCGGGGTCCAGCCAGGCGAGGGGACGTCGGGGACGGACGATGTAGGCAGCGGTACCCACAAAGTCCCCCCCATCGGCTACGAGGAGGCTCTCGGGGGGCAGCAGCGCATCCAGGCGGTGCAGCAGGTCCAGGGGGTTCAGGTGTTGCGGGGTGGGGGTCGCTGCCTTCTCCCTGTTGGGGGGAGACACCCCCCACACACAGCCCCGGGCAAGGAAGAGGTGGGTGGGATCCTCCAAAGAATGGGGATGGGGGCTCCCCCATCCCAGTTGGAAATGGGTTGGGATCCCCCAAGGACTGGGAATGCCCACCCCCCAAGTTGGAAATGGGTTGAGATCCCCCAAAACTGGAAATGGGGACCCCCCAGAAAGGGGCTGGGATCCCCCCACCCAAACAGGCCACCAATCCATACCCCTCCCTGTCCCCAGCCCAGTCCCTGTCCCCAGCCCTGACGCCATCCTTATTCTTGTGCCCGTCCCTGTCCCCATGCTCATCCCTATCCAACACCATCCCTGTTCTTGTGCCCATCCCTGTTCTTGTGCCCATCCCTGTCCTCATCCCTGTGTCCCCATGCTTGTCCCCATGCTCATCCCTATCCCTGTCCCCATCCCAGACCCGAGCCTCTCCCTGTCCCCATTCCCATCCTCCTGCCTGTCCCCATCCCTGTCTCCATCTGTGCTCGTCCCCATCCCCATGCCTACCACTGTCCCCATGCCTGTCCCCATCTCTGTGCCTGTCCCTGAGCCCGTCCCTACCCCTGTCCCCACGCCTGTGCCCATCCCTGTCCTCATCCTCATCCCCAGGCCTGTGCCCATCCCCGTCCCGTGTGCACTCACCGGTTAGCCTGCTCCTTTTTCCGATCAGCTTCACGCAGCCCCTCCAGCCACTCACCAGGGCAGGCGTAGCCCCGCAGGCTCCGCGCCAACCGCACCACGAAGGAGGCTGCGTCTCCTGCCGAGAACGCCCAACTCATCGCACCCCACGCCGCCCATTTCAGGCAGGGGTTGGGGAGCCAGGGCTGGTGTTAAGGGTCTCACCTTGCACGGCGAGCCGGGGTTTCCAGAAGACATCGGAATTACGGAGGAGCTGCGCCCGGTCCCGGTTAACGGCCACGATGATGGCGCGGCGACTGAAAAGGCGCCCGTAGGAGAGGCGAAAATCACAGACGGCGCCTTGGGGACACACGCAGGGTGTCAGGATGGGGACGGGGACGCAGCGGGTGTCGCGTGCGTGTCCCATCCCAGTACCTGCCAGCAGCACCAGGTCGGCATCGCGGAGGGCGTCGCGGCGGTTCTGGCGCAGGAGGAGGGGGCTGCCGGGGGGGAGAAGCCCCCGCGCCGCTCCCCCAAGGTAGCAGGGGATGCCCAGGGCCTCCAGCGCCGCGCTGCAGGTAGGTGGGCATCAGCACGCACCAAAACCGGCTTGGTCGGGCTCCAAAATGACTCGGTTTGGCCCCAAAACCAGCTCGGTTAGGGTCCCAAACTAGCTTCGTTGGAGACCCATACTGCCTTGGTTTGGCTCCAAAACCAACTCAGTCAGGGCCCCAAACTGGCTCCCTTCGGCCCTAAACCCAGCTTGGTCAGGGCCCCAACCTGGCTGGGTTTGGCACCAAAATCAGCTCAGTTGGGGCCCCAAACTGGCTCGGTTTGGCCCCAGAACCACCTCTGTCAGAGCCCCAAAACTGGCTCAGTTTAGCCCAAGACCAGCTTGGTTTGGCACCAAAGCTTGGCTCAGCTGAGCACAAGAACTCCTTCAGTCAGACCCAAATCTGGCTCATCTGTGCCCACACTGGCTGGTTGATCCCTAAAGCAGCTCATCTGACCCCAGACTCACTCATCTGTCCCCACACGGGCTCATCTGCCCCCAAATTGGCTGATCTGTCCCCAGACCTGCTCAGCCATCTGTCCCCAAATCATCTCACCAGACCCCAAATTGGCTGAACCGTCCCCAAACCTGCTCAGCCATCTGTCCCCAAATCATCTCACCAGACCCCAAATTGGCTGAACCATTCTCAAACCCGGCTCAACTGTCCCCAAACCAGTTCATCCATCCCCCAAAGTGGTTCAGCTATCCCCAAATCATTTCACCAGCCTCCAGATTGGCCGCTCGGTCCCCAAACCCAGCTCAACTGTCCCCAAACAGGTTCGTCCATCCCCAAACCAGCCCAGCAGCCCCCAAATTGGCTCCACCATCCCCAGACCGTTTCATCCATCCCCAAACCAGTTCATCTCTCCCCAAAACATCTCACCGCAGCTCCTCGGCCGGCGTGGGCGGCAGCATGGCCTGGCTACCCACCAGCACCAGCGGCTTCGTGGCCCGGCTCACCAGCTCGGCACATCGCTGCACCTGTGTGCGACCCAAAACCACCTCGATTAGCCCCAAAAAACCGCTTCGGTCAGGTGCCAAAAACCAGCTCAGTCAGCCCCAAAACCAGCCCTATTTGGGCACCAAAAAACCAGCTCAGTAAGCACCAAAACTGGCTCAGTTGGGCACCAAACCTGGCAAGGTTGGCCCCAAAATCCAGCCCTATCGGACCCCAAAACTGGCTTATCTGAGCCCCAAAACCAGTTCAGTTGGGCCCTGAAACCAGCTCAGCTAAACCCCAAAACTGGCTCAGCTGATCCCAAAATCAGCTCTGCTGAGCCCCAAAATTGGCTCAAGTCAGTCCCAAAAACCAGTTCAGCTGAGCCCCAAAACTGGCTCAGTCAGCCCCAAAAAACAGCTCAGCTGATCCCCCAAAACTGGCTCAACTAAGCCCTAAAATCAGCCCAGTTTAGCCCCAAAACCGGCTCAGCTGAACCCCAAAACCAGCTGTTTTCACCCCAGACCCCAGCTCTGCCTTACCCCAAACCTGCCCCAACCAGCCCCCAAACCCATCCCAATCCCCCCCAAAACCCACCTCATCCTCGGTGGCCAGCGGCACCTGCACGGGCAACGGGGACACGTCCCGGGGCTCCCAGGCACCCGCGAAGAGGTTACGGATGTAGTTTTGGAGGTACCTACCGGGGGGGGTGGATATTGGGGTGCTGGGACCCCTCGGGGTGCCAGCAGCACCCTCGGGTGCTGGGGGGGGCAGGGCTGCAACTCACCACTGCACCACTTTTCCCTGCAGCCCCCGGGCATTCTTGGTGCCACTGATCTCCTTCTCGACCACGTGGAAGGGGTAGAGCACGTCAATGGGGAGCTCCACGAAGACAGGTCCTAAAAAATTGGGGTGCAGACGGTGCCCCCAATGTCACCCCAAAACCGCTTTTGGGGGTTAACCCCACCTCCCAGTTCAAACAGTGGCACCCCAAAAAAACCACCACCCCAAAACACCACTGTAAACCACCCCGGGTGACCCGTGGCGGGGAAAGAAACCCATCGCCCAAGCGTTCTGGGGGTGTTTTGGGGGCAACCCCCCTAATTTTTTACCGGGGGTCCCCGACTGCGCGGTGGCGATGGCTTTGCGGAGGGTGGGGACGATGTCACGGACGGCATGCACCGAGACGCACACTTTGCAGAGCGTCTTGAAGAGCGAGAGCTGGTCGATGTCCTGCAGCGCTCCCCGACCCTGCGAGAAAAATGAGCCTTGAACCCCCAAAAACGGGGGAACCCCCCCAAAAAAGGGGTCCAAGAGGGAATTTCTTTGGTCCCCCCCACCTTCTGCAGCGAGGCGGCTGCTCCCCCGATGAGCAGCAACGGTGACTCGGCCATCTGGGCGTTCTTGATGGCTGTCACCGCGTTGGTGACGCCGGGACCAGCGGTGACAGCGGCGACACCGATGCGACCTGCGGGGAAATGGGGGGGGGTGGAAGTGGGTCCCTCTGCACCCCGATTTTTGGCCGGGGATTCCAGGCATGTTTGGTTGCTCATCTCGTTGGCACGCAAGCAGCTGAATTAGCTCCGGGGGGGGAAGAATGGGGACAAAACCCACCATGGAGCAACCCTGGACACCCACAAAGTCTTTGAACCCTTCTCCACTCAACCAGAACCCCACCAAGCTGGGACACCCCAAAATCCTCCATCCGTTGGGGCAGGAGAAGGTGCTGGCCGTGGGGTCACCTTCTCCTCATCCTGTCCTCACTGGAACTGCCAAATTAGCTCCAGCGGGAGAGATAAATGGGGACAAAACCCACCATGGAAGGACCCTGGACACCCACAAAGTCTTTGAACCCTTCTCCGCTCAACCAGAAGCCCACCAAGCTGGGACACCCCAAAATCCTCCATCTGTTGGAGAAGGAGAAGGTGCTGGCCATGGGATCCCCGTCCATATCCGCACCAGAGAGCCTGGAGACAGCATCGGCGGCGAAGACGGCGGTGGCCTCATGCCGGGTGTCCACCACACGGATGCCCACCTTCTCGCTGGCCACCAAGATGGGTGAGATGTGGCCACCAGCCAAGGCGAAGAGGAAACGGACGCCGTGTGCCTTCAGCACCTCCGCCACCAACTCACCACCATGCCGGGGGCTTCGGGGGTCTACCTGCACGGTGAGGAGATCACCGGGAGGATGTACGCGGTGTCGCCATCCCTTTGCCGAGCCGCCGGCTGGGATCGCTTAAAAAATAGGCGTTTTTTGGCAAAACCACAGTGTTCTCACCCATTTCGTCCTACCTTATGCCAGAGCTGGTAGAGGAGCCCCAAGCGATACGCCATTCCCAACAGCACCGCCGCCAGCACCGCCAGGAGCCCGGCACAGGCGTAGCCGATGCCGGCGAGGAGATCCATGGGGATGCCGGTGTGCCAGGAGCTGGAAAATGTTGCCAGGATGGAGGCAAAAAACCAAAAAACCAAACCCATGAGATGGAGTTGCACCGACCGGGGATGTGCCAAAACCACTGCGGCATGGTGCCACCGTCCCCAGACCCTGGTGAATTGAACCCGGATTAACTGAACCTGGTTTAATTGAACCCAGTTTAACTGAGCCCGGTTTAATTGAGCCCAGTGAACTGAACTTGGTTTCACTGAGCCCAGTTTAATCAAACCTGGTGAACTGAACCCAGTTTAATTGAACCTAATGAACTGAACTTGCTCAACTGAACCCAGTTTAATGAAACCAAGTTTAATTGAACCTGGTTTGACTGAACGCAGTTTAATTGAACCCAGTAAACCCAGTTTAACTGAACCCAGTTTAAATGAACCTGGTTTAACTGAACCCGGTTTAATCGAACCTGATTCACTGAACCCCATTTAATCAAGCCTGGTTTAACTAAACCTGATGAACTGAACCCAGTTTAATTGAACCCAATGAATTGAACCCAGTGAATTGGATCCAGTTTAATTGAACCGTTTAATTGAACCCAGTACCACTTCTCCAGCTCAACCCGGGCACAGAACCCAGCCCAAACCCAGCTCGTTTGCATAATTACTCCCTAACGAAGGTGGTGGCGGCGGCAGCGCCCTGGCGTCAGTCTGCCGCAATTCTTGGCGTGGGCGTAATGACCCAGAGGGAAGAGGCGGATGATACCAAACCCAGCCTAATTTCCCCCAAAATACGCACAGGTTTAGCCACTTCCCACACCCAGAGCAGATTCAGATGCTGGATTTTCTCCTTAAACCCCAATTTCCCCCTTTTTGGGCTTCAAAAAAGGCATGTGGGTGTTGCAGCTCACCAGCAGCAAACGCAAAAGCGAAATGGGGCAAAAAAAGGCTCAAATTGGGAAAAATAATCCCATTTTGGGGGGTGGTTTTGGGGTTTGGTGTGTGTCACCCCCCTCCCACCCAGGATGGCGGTACCTGCTGGGTGACGTGACGGCGAGGTGACGATGGGTCCCTGTGACAAAAGGGACAAGCTCAATCCTGGGGTTTTTTACCCCGTTTTGGTGGTTCCCTCTGTCCCCAAGGCCACCCAATTGTCCCTCCATCCCTGTGGCCACCCTTGTCCCAACTATGTCATGTGTTGTCCCCCCATTCTTGGTGTCCCCCTTCTCCTTATGGTCACCCCAACACTGTGGCCACCCCATCCCACTTGTCCCCCCTGTCCCCACGGCCACCCCGTCCCAACTGACCCCCCCGTCCTTAGTGTGTGTCCCCCCCCTTGTCCTTATGGTCACCCTGAACCTGTGGCCACCCCACCCTTGCAGTGTGTGTGTCCCCCCCTTCCACGGCCACCTCTCAGGTCACTCCTGTCCCTGTGGTCACCCTGTCCTTGCTGTCCCCCCCCCCATGGCCACCCCATACTCTCTGTGTCCCCCCCCATGACCACCCCCCCTCGCTGTCACCCCCCGCCCGTCCACATCCACCCTGCCCTGTCCCACCCCTACAGCCACCCCTGTCCCTAGTGTGTGTCCCCCCCCCAGACCTGTGACACCCCAGGGACCCCCCCAAACCCCTTGTTCACCCCAGTCCCCCATTACTGTGCCCCCCCCCGACACCCCCCCACTTTATTACCCCCCCCAGGGCCTCGGGACACTCCCCTCCACCAAGGGGACCCCCTGTCCCAGCCCCCCCCCCCCCCAATAACCCACCCCGGGTCTGGGATCACCCCCCCCCCCGCAGCCACCTGCCCTTCCCGGAAGCGCGGCGCCTCACAACCCCGCCCACACCTGTCGACCCCGCCCACAATTCCTAAGCCCCGCCCAGATCCCCACCCTTGACCACGCCCCCATACCCTCGGAGGAGGGTGTAAGCCCGCAGCCTCCCAGCGTTCCCCGGCGCCTGAGTCACGTGACGCGACCTTCCGGCCCCGCCCCTCCCCGCGGGCGCGCTGGCGTCACTCGTCCGCGCGGCGCCCTCGCCACCTCCCCTCAGCGGGGGGCGCTGATTGGCGGATCGCGGGGAGGGGCGGGGCCACTCTCGCCCATGGGGGGACCGGGCGGGGCTAGCGAGGGGCGGGGCCAGAGGAAGGGGCGGGGCGGAAGGCGGGGCCTGGCAGGGGAGTCTCCCATGGGGGAACCCCCCTGGGGGGCTTTTACGTAGAGGTCTCGCGTGGGCGGGGGGGGTAACATGGGGGGCCTCAGGGGTCTCCCATGGGGGTCCCATTTCTTGGGGGGGGTTTAACATGGGGGGGTCATTTGGGGGGTCTCACTTGAGGGGTCTCCCATGGGGGGGGGGTGTCTCCCATGGGCGAGTCTCCCATGGGGGGGGGTCTCCCATGGGGGTCCCATTTTGGGGGGGTTTAATATGGGGGGCTTTTGCAGGTCTCACTTGGGGGGGTCTCCCATGGAGGGAGGGTCTTGTATGGGGGTCTCCCATGGGTGCGGTCTCCCATGGGGGTCCCATTTCGGGGGGGTTAACATAAGGGGCTCATTTGGGGGTTTCACTTGGGAGATGTCCCATGGGGGGGTCTCCCACGGGGGTCTCTCTTGGGGGGGGGTGTCCCACTTCGGAGGTTTCACATGGGGCGGGTCTCCCACGGAGTTTCCCGTGGGGGTCTCTCATTTGGGGGGGGGATAACAAAGGGGGTGGTCTCCCATGGGTCTTCATGGGGGAGTGGGTGTCCCCCATGGTGGGGGGGTGTCTCAGGCTTTACCCCACACGGGTGCTCACAACCGCCTGCAGAAACACGCGTGGGCACATCCTCACATTCCCTCCGGGAACCTGCCTCACCCTCCAAAACCCCTTCTCCGTCCCGGTCCCGGTCCCCACCCGGCGGTTGGGGGGGGGGGGGCAGAAATTCCGGCCCGGCTCCGTGGCAGGAAACTCCGTGGCTCCGTCACGACCGGGGGAGGCGAAATCCCCGTGGGGAGGGGTAGGCGGGGGGGGGGGGCACTTCCCCTCCGCCGTGACGTCACCGCCGGGCACCCACCCCCACCCCCCCCCAAAAAAATTACTCCCTAGGGTGCTAAAGGCACCCAAGTGTCGGGGCACCCAACGATGGGGGGGGGGGGGCTGGGCAGTCCCCGGACCCCTGGGTCCCAATTCCAGCCCCCCCCCCGGTGTCCCCCGGGCTCCCCCCGCCCCCGGTTCCTCCCCGGTCTGTCCCCACCCCCGGTGCCGGTCTGTCCCTACCCCCCCGCCCCTCCCCGGTGTCACCCGGACCCGCCCCGGTCCCACCCAGTGTCGTCCCCCCCCGGTGTCAATCAGTCCCCCCCGGTGTCAGTCTGTCCCTCCCCGGTGTCAATCTGTCCCCCTCCGTGTCAATCAGCCCCCCTCCCAGTGTCAGTCAGCCCCCCCCGTGTCAATCTGTCCCCCCCGTGTCAATTTGTCCCCCCTGTGTCAATCTGCCCCCCCCCCCCGTGTCAGTCTGTCCCTCCCCGGTGTCAGTCTGTCCCGTCCTCCCCCCCCGGTGTCAATCTGTCCCCCCCCGGTGTCAATTTGTCCCCCCCGTGTCAATCTGCCCCCCCCCCCCCGTGTCAGTCTGTCCCTCCCCGGTGTCAGTCTGTCCCGTCCTCCCCCCCCGGTGTCAATCTGTCCCCCCCCGGTGTCAATTTGTCCCCCCCGTGTCAATCTGCCCCCCCCGTGTCAATCTGCCCCCCCCCCCGTGTCAGTCTGTCCCTCCCCGGTGTCAGTCTGTCCCGTCCCCCCCCCGGTGTCAATTTGTCCCCCCCGTGTCAATCTGCCCCCCCCGTGTCAATCTGCCCCCCCCCCCCAGTGTCAATCTGTCCCCTCCCCGTGTCAGTCTGTCCCTCCCTGGTGTCGGTCTGTCCCCCCCCGGTGTCGGTTTGTCCCCCCCGTGTAAATCTGTCCCCCCCCAGTGTCAGTCTGTCCCCCCCCGGTGTCAGCCTGTCCCCCCCCGTGTCAATCTGTGCCCCCCCGTGTCAATCTGTGCCCCCCCCAGTGTCAATCTGTGCCCCCCCATGTCAATCTGTCCCCTCCCCGTGTCAGTCTGTCCCTCCCCGGTGTCGGTCTGTCCCTCCCCGGTCCCCCCGGTCCCTCCCCTGTCCCTCCCCCGGTGTCCCCGTCCCCTCCCCGGTGTCCCCGTCCCCTCCCCGGTCCCGTCCCCCCCCCGCCCCGGTCCCTCCCCGTCCCTCTATAAGGCGGCTCCGCCGTTCGGTCCCCGCCACGATGCCACCGCTCGGCGACCCCGAGACCCCCCCGCTGCCTCCCTGCCCGTGCCGGTGCCCGTGTCGGTGCCGGTGCCGGTGCCGGTGCCGGAGCCGGTGCCGTCGCCTTCTCCTCCCGGTCCTCGCCGCTCTCGGAGCCGCCGCTCTCGGAGCCGCCGTCGCCGCGACGGTCACCCTCGTCCTGGGGGTCAGCCCCGGGGGGACCCCGCCGCAGGTGGGCACCGGGAAGGGGGGCTGGGGGTCCGTCCGTCCGTCTGTCCGGGTGGCCGGTTGGCCGGGCGTCCGGTTGGCCGGGTGTCTGTCTGTCTGTCCTGGTGGCCGGGCGTCTGTCCGGTTGTCCCAAGTGTCCGGGTGTCTGGTTGTCTGGGGGTCTGTCTGTCTGGTTGTCCTGGTGGCCATCCGTCTAGGTGTCCATCTCGCTGGTTGTCCAAGTGTCCTTCTGTCCAGGTGTCCATCTGTCTGGTTGTCCAGGTTTCTCTCTGTCCAGGTGTCTGGGTGTCCATCTGTCTAGTCGTCTGTCTGTCCGGTTGTCCAAGTCTCCATCTGTCCAGGTGTCCGTCCGTCTAGGTGTCCATCTCGCTGGTTGTCCAAGTGTCCTTCTGTCCAGGTGTCCATCTGTCTGGTTGTCCAGGTTTCTCTCTGTCCAGGTGTCTGGGTGTCCATCTGTCTGGTTGTCTGTCTGTCTGGTTGTCCAAGTCTCCGTCTGTCCAGGTGTCCGTCCAGTAGTTCTGGTGTCCATCTGTCCATCTCTCTGGTTGTCCATTTCTCTGGTTGTCCGAGTGTCTGTCTATCCCGGTGTCCGTCTGTCCAGTTGTCCTGGAGCCTGCCTGTCCATCTGTCCAGATGTCCATCTATCTGGTTGTCCATCTCTCTGGTTGTCCAACTGTCTGTTCTGGTCTCCATCCATCCATCTGTCCGGTTGTCCAGGTGTCCATCTTGTCCAGATGTCCATCTGGCCCAGTGTCTGTCTGTCCTGGTGTCCGTCTATCTGTCCATCCTGGTGTCCATCAGTCTGTCTGTCCATCACTCTGGGTGTCCATCTGTCTCAGTGTCCTTCCATCCAAGTGTCCAGTCGCCTGTCTGTCCAGGTGTCCATCTGTCCATCCATCTCGGTGTCCAGTTATCAGTCTGGGTGTCCATCTATCCACCCATCCTGGTGTCTACCTGAACATCCAGTTGTCTGTCTGTCTGTCAGGGTGTGCATCCAGGTGGCTGTCCAGATGTCCATCCAGGTGTCCATCCATCTGGGTGTTCCTCTTGCCCAGGGGTCTGTCCGTCTGTCTGTCTGCGTGTCCATCGGTCCAGGCGTCTGTCCACATGTCTGTCTTTCCAGGTGCCCAGGTGTCCATCCGTCTGGCTGTCCATCCATCCACATGTCTGTGTACCTGTCTGTCTGCCCGGGTGTCCATCCCACTGTCTGGGTGTCACTCTGTCCTGGTGTCTCTACTGGTGTCCATCCACCTGGGTGTCCATCTGTCTGCCCAGGGGTCCATCCATCTGTCCAAGTGTCCCTCTGGGTGTCCATCTGTCTGAGTGTCCGTCTGTCCAGGTATCCGTCCATCCCTCTGGATGTCCATCCACTCGGGTGTCTGTCCATCCCGGCTTCCCCCTACCCCCCCCCATCCTTCTGGGTGTCCGTTCCTCCACGTGTCCGGGCGTCCATCCGGGTTGCACATCCTGCTCGTGTCCGTCTGTCCCCAGGGACCCACGGGGTGTCCATCCACCTGGCTTGGGGGGGGGGGAGTAAGGAAGATGCATCAGGCCTCCAACACCCCCCCCGCCCCGTGCCTCAGTTTCCCATCCCCAAAGGCACCAAATCCTCCCCCACCCCCAAATCCAGGGGTCGCCCCCTCCCCTGGGGACCCCCCAAAATACCCGACGGGGTGCTGGAAAGTCCCCAAATCCCGATGCGACACCCAACTTCCCCTTCACCGGGGCGGGGGGGGACACAACGACTCATGGAGATGAGGATGCTCGACTCCTTCCCGTCCCGCTGACACTCTCTTTCCTCTTCCTCGCAGGCTGCTACGGCCGCCCACATGCTGCTGAGTGCTGGTAAGTCCGCCCAGGCCTGAGGCCACGGTGAGGGGCTCCAGGGAAAGCGGTGGCGGGGGGGGACAGGACACGAGAGAGGGAGAGGGGGAGTTAGTCCTTCCATAGGCGGCTCGCCCAGTCATCTCGAAAATGTCGCGCGGGTTCCTCCTTCCGCCCTCGGAGAGGAAACGTCATCCCTGGCCTGGAGCATCTGGGGGTGTCACAGGGCGGCCGCGGTGCCCAGGGCGTCATGGAGTGTCCCCGGGCTGTCACGGAGCATCCTGTGTCCTTGTGGTACCCAGGGTGTCACGGAGCATCCTCCGTCTCTGTGGTCCCCAGGGTGTCATGGACCATCTTCTGTCCCTGTCATCCCCCGGTCCCATCCCAGGTACCCCTGGGTGGGCTGCAGTGCCTCGGGGGCATCAAGGAGGGCTGCAGCACCCATCTCCCGTTGGGGGCACCCACTACCAAGGAGGAGCACCCATTTCCCATCGGGGACACCTCTTTCCCATTGGAGACATCCCATGCCCCATCAGGGCCACCCCATATTCCATCAAGGACCTCCAATCTCCCATTGGGGCACCCATCTCCCATCAGGAGCACCCATCACTGACCAGGGTCACCCATCACCGACCAGGATCACCCACCACCCCTCTCCCTTCTTCTCCCCCCCAGGCTCCTTGGAGGTTGGAGGACTCGGTTGGCGCTACGAGGAAGGCATCAACGGCGTCTTCCTCAGCGGTGACGTACAGATGACAGACGGGCAGCTGCGGGTGACAACGGCTGGCCTCTACCTCTTCTACGGCCAATTTGCCGTCACCTGCACGGCATCTACCTGTCCCCCCGGCACCGTCACCCTCCAGCTCCAGCGTGCTGATTCAGAGCCCCCATTGCTCGCTGTGCCGTTGGCGCTACCCAACAACGCGGGATCCCATCCGGCATGTTCTGGTTTGGCCCAAGCCGTGGGGCAACTCCAGCGTGGGGACGTCCTCCACCTCAACCTGACTGGGAACCTATCTGGGGACGGGTGGCAGCTGGCACAGGACGAGCGGGAAAGCAATTTTGTAGGGCTGCTGCGTATCGCCGGGGAGTGACGCGTGGGGTGGCGAGGGGGTGACCGGTGGGGTACGAGGCTGGTCACCCTCCTGGTTGGAGGTTGGGGACATCTGGGGACATTGCTGACCTCCACGCCTGGAGATTTGGGTGCCAAGACCCCCGTGACCAGAGATCTGGGGACATCAAGGGACATTTCTGGCCTCCATGCCTGGAGATTTGGGTCCCAAGACCCCCATGACCAGAGATTTGGGGACATCTGGGGACATTGCTGACCTCCATGCCTGGAGATTTGGGTCCCAAGACCCCCCGCTTGGAGGTTGGGGACATCAAGGGACTTCGCAGAGCCTCATGCTGGAGACCTGGGGACATCAAGCGACCTTGGACACCCCCCATGCTGGCCATTTGGGGACCCCAATGCTGGACACTTGGGGACACCAAGGGACTTCACAGACCCTCATTTTGGGGACACTGGGGACCGTGGAGACCCCCGTGCCCAGAGACGTGGGGGGTCCCTGCTGGTTGTCCCCCCCCAGCTGGCCTGGGGGCACCCCTCCCCCCCTAAATTATTATCCGGCGCTCGGAAGCGCTTTATTTATTGTTTAATAAATTTATTTATGATTCCCAGTGTCCCAAAATGGCCTTAATTGCCCCCCCAAAAGTGGGACCCCCCCCCCGGAGCCACCCTCCTCCCAGGGGTGTCACTGGCCTGGCCGCCTGGGTTGCCACATGTTTGTGCAGAGCTTTGCGTGTGTGCGTGCAAATACACGCGCACATACGTGTCCATGCACAGACGTGTGTGCATGCAAACACACATGCGTGAGCACACGGGCAGGTGCGGGCACGTGCGTGTGTCCGTGCATGTGCACACGCATGTACAAATGCGTGTGTGCATGCACAGGCACATGCAAAAGCAAGAATGTTTGCAAATGCACATACGTGTGCGCGTGCACATACGTGTGCCATGTGCACGTGTATGCAAATACGTGTGCAATGCGCATGCATGTGCAAATGCAAATACGTGTGCAATGCACGTGCATGTGCAAATGCAAATACACATGCGAATGCACATACGTGTGTGCACGCCCAGACGTGTGCAAATGCAAGTACACCTGCAAACGCCCATCTACATACGTGTGCATAAGCACACGTGTGGGCAATCCCCGCCCCGTGCCCCACTTTCTTAGGTGCCGCAGTCCCGCTGTTTAGAGGAAAAAAAAAAAAACAACAAAAAAACCCAAAAAACCAAAACCCAGGCGTCTGGGTTTTGCAAGGGGGAGCCCCAACCCCCACGGCCCCCCCCAGTCCCAGTTCCCCCCCCCACCGCTGTGGCCTCCAGCAGCAGGAAATCCTCCCCGTGTCACACTCGCACGAGGACCGTGCACCGCTTGCACGAGGAGGTGGAAGGGACCCAGGTCCTGGGGGGTTGGGGGGGATGACGACACACATCTTGGGGTTCAATTGCCCCCCCAAATCCTGGATTCACACACACACCCCCCTTAGAGCAGGGAGAAAAGGGGGGGCACAACCTCATAGCAGCCAGCAGAGAATCTCCACTCCAAAAGGTAAAGGGCGCTTGGGAATTGGGAAGGGCTGGTTTGGCCCAATCCCCCCCTCCAAATAGCCCCTGATCCCCCCAAATTTGCCCTTGAGTCCCCCCCGAATTTCTCCTAACCTCCATTTTCCCCCCCATTGCCCCTCCCAGACCCCTAGATTTGCCCCTGCACCCCCAAATCTGCCCCGGACCCCCCAATATACTCCAGTCCCCCCCCAATTTGCCCCTGCACCCCCAGATTTTCCCTGACCCCAATATTTACCCCCAAATCCCCCAGACACCCCAAATTTGCCCCAGCCCCCCCACTTTGCCCCTACACCCCCAGATTTGTCCTGACACCCCCAAATTTGCCCTAGACTGCCCCAATCTGCCCCTGAACACCAATATTTGCCCCAGACCCCCCCAATTTATCCCAGACCCTTCCAATACACCCCAGCCCCCCCAATTTGCCCCTGCACCCCCAATTTTCCCTGACATCCCCCAGTTTACTCCTGCACCCCCAACATTTGCCCCAGCCCCCCCAGTTTGCCCCAGGCCCCCCCCCATATACCCCAGACCGCCCCCAAATTTGCCCTAGACTACCCCAATCTGCCCCTGCCCTCCCAACATTTACCCCAGACCCCCACAATTTTCCCCAGGCCACCCCCAATATACCCCAGACCCCCCCCCAAATTTGCCCTTGCCTCCCCCCCCCCAATTTGCCCACCTCCCCTTCATCAAATTCTGGCACCCAACAATTTCTCTTCACTTTTATTTTTAGCTCAGAATGGGGGGGGGGGTCAGGGTGGGGGACTCCACGGGGGGGTCCCCCAATTTGGGGGGGGGTCCCCCAACCCCTGCCTGGCCCCACCTGGGGTGAAACTGGGACACAGCAGAGATGATGCCGGGTGAGGGACCCAGGCACATGTCAGGGGGTAATCCTGGGGATGGGATCGGGATTTGGGGGGCCCCCCCTGAATATCAGGGTTAAACCCCTCCACAAATAAATAGGTAAAAAGATGTCCCAGAGGTCTGGGGGGGGGGTTGTTCTCAGTATCGGTACCCCCCCATGTGCAACCTTATATGAGCCATTGGAGAATCCACACTGTTCTCCAGTCCAGAGCCTCAGGGACTTCAGTGGGGCAAGGGGGGGCAGCAAAAAGGGTCTTGGGGGTCCGGAGAAGGACCCAGGCATCCGGGTGGGTCAGAGTCCAGGTCTGGAGGGTCCGGGTCATCAACAAACCCATGCGCAACCCTATATGAGCCACTGGAGAATCCCCACTGCACTCCAGTCCTGAGCCTCAGGGATGTTGGGGGGGCGGTCAAAGGGGTCTCCTCAGGATTCCAGTGAGGGACCCAGTGGTCCAAGTGGGTCAGGGTCCAAGTCTGGGGAGTCCAGGTCATCAGCATCCCATGCACAATCCTATAGGAGCCACTGGAGAATCCACAGCACGGTTTCCTGCCCCCCCCCCCACCCCAGACCTCAGGGATCTCAGGAGGGATAAATGGGATTCCAGCAGGCTTCTAAAAATCAACCCAGGCATCCGGATGGGTCAGGTTTTGGGGTATCAGCCCACTGACACCCCATGCCCAACCCTATATGAGCCACTGGAGAATCCCCCCTCCCCCCACCACCCCCCCCGCACCTCAGGAATGCCGGGGGTGACAACCAAGGTCCCACCAGACCTCCAATACCCCCCCTCACCCCCCCCAAATCTACACCATAAACATCCCAAAATAGGAACGGGTGCCATCCACTGCCCGCACCAGCTCGGGTGCCTGCACCTGGGTGAAAACCTCATCCCCCGTTTCGAGGCGCACGAGTCCCCCCAAAAAGCTGTTCCGGGCCCAGGGGACCTGGTGGGCTTGGGGACAATAAACCACCTTATTCACCAGGAGGTCGAGGACACCGGGGTAACGGGGCGTTCGCTTGTGGATGCCGTGGAGGGTGGCGGCACGCGCCGGGCACCCAGGAGCACCCAGCTGCACCTTGGCGTAGACGAAGTAGAGACCGGGCTGACGGCAAACGAGGGAGCCGCCGCGGTAGCCCAGACCTCGGATGAAGGCCCACGATTTGCCGGGTTCCCACCGAAGGGACCCGTTGGGTTGGGATGAGACGTCGGCGCCGGCTGCGGGGAGGAAGACGAGGGCTCAGGGGGGCTGAGCACCCCCAAACCTTCCAGCACCCACCTATCTATAGGGGCACCCACCCAGGCATCTGGGGTGCTGACCCCCCCCAAACCTTCCAGCACCCACCTATCTATAGGGGCACACAGGCATCTGGGGTGCTGACCCCCCCAAACCTTCCAGCACCCACCTATCTATAGGGGCACACAGGCATCTGGGGTGCTGACCCCCCCAAACCTTCCAGCACCCACCTATCTATAGGGGCACACAGGCATCTGGGGTGCTGACCCCCCCAAACCTTCCAGCACCCACCTATCTATAGGGGCACACAGGCATCTGGGGTGCTGACCCCCCCAAACCTTCCAGCACCCACCTATCTATAGGGGCACACAGGCATCTGGGGTGCTGACCCCCCCCAAACCTTCCAGCACCCACCTATCTATAGGGGCACACAGGCATCTGGGGTGCTGACCCCCCCAAACCTTCCAGCACCCACCTATCTATAGGGGCACACAGGCATCTGGGGTGCTGACCCCCCCAAACCTTCCAGCACCCACCTATCTATAGGGGCACACAGGCATCTGGGGTGCTGACCCCCCCAAACCTTCCAGCACCCACCTATCTATAGGGGCACACAGGCATCTGGGTCCCCAACCCCCCCAGTGAAACTCCCCCGCCAGAGCGACCCAGGCATCCTGGCTCCCCACCCACCCCACCCATCGGAAACTTCCAGCACCCCCCCACATTTTTCCACCCCCACGGAGGGACCCAGGCGTCTAGGCCACCCACTCCCACCCGCCGGTTGGGGACCTGGGTGTCCGGGTCCCCCCCTCTCCCCCCCCCACCTTACCTATCAGATGAGCTGCTGGCTTCTTAGTTGGGGGGCGATCTGCAAAGGGAACCCAAGATGAGGTCCGGTGTCCCCAAAGTGGTGGCACCCATGTCCCCAGGGTGGTTGCCACCCATGTCCTCAGGGTGGTGGCAACCCATGTCCCCAAGGTGGTGGTACCCACATCCTCAGAGTGGGGGGGGGGCCCATGGCCCTGGGGTGGTGGCACCCATGGTCCCAGGATGGTGGCATTCATGTCCCCAGGGTGGTGGCACCCATGTCCTCAAGGCAATGGCACCCACATCCCCAGGGTGGTGGCACCCGTGTACCCCAGGACCCAGTTTTGGGGACCCACCTTGCTGCACCTTCTCCGACAGCGGCCGGTCCCCACTCGCCTGCGGACACCCACATGGGTCAGGGGACACATGGGGACACGAGGGCACCAAGGGGACATGAGGACACTCACACCGGGATACACGGGGGCAGAAGAGGGGACACCGGCACACACAAGGGGACACACAGGGACACACACACACACATGTGCACCGCCACGGCCCCCTCCCACGCACACATGGTGTCACCCACTGCCACACGCACACGCGTGTCCCTCCAGCCATGTCTTGCCCACAGACGAGGTGTCCCCACACTGTCCCCATCCCCATCGTCCCCGTGTCTCCCTGTATCACGGTGTCCTCGTGTCCCCATGTCCCCCACATGTCCCTGTATCCCTGTATATGCCCATGACCCCCACGTCCCCCCATATCCCCTATGTCCCCCATGTCCCCAACATCCCCCATGTCCCCCTATGTCCCTATATCCCCCCACATGTCCCCATGTCCCCAACATCCCCCATGTCCCCCGACGTCCCCCGCATGCCCCTGTGTCCCTGTATATGCCCATAACCCCCATGTCCCCCCATATTCCCTATGTCCCCCATGTCCCCAGGTCCCCAACATCCCCCATGTCCCCCTATGTCCCCCACCCCCCCAGATCCCCCCATGTCCCCAAGATCCCCCATGTCCCCCGCAAGCCCCTGTGTCCCTGTATGTCCCCAATATCCCCCATGTCCCCAACATGCCCCATGTCCCCCTATGCCCCTATATCCCCCCACGTCCCTGTGTCCCCATACGCCCCATGTCCTCCCCCCACTCCCACATCCCCCAAGCCCCCCCACATGCGCGTGTGTGTCCCCCCCCCCCCATGTCCCTTCTCACCTGCAGCCGCGCTGTCACCCTCTGCAGCTCCCCCCGGACCCCCGCCAGCACCCAGCCCTGCACCGCCACCGCCACCAGTGCCAGGGCCACCAGTGTCCCCAGTACCCAGCGTCCCCAAGCCCCCCCCCGGACTCGCCGCCGCCACGCCGGGACGGGGGGGGTGGCAGCACCCGTGGGTGCCCTGGGGGGGGGTAACGGTGGCCAGGGCCCCGCCAGGGCGAAGACGCCGTCCCCCATGGGCCACCCCCGGTGTGTCACCCGCCGTGTCACCCGCCGTCCTGGGGACCTGCACCCGCTTTATGGGACCCGGAGGAAACGGGGCCCACGTCACCCGTCGGTGTCACCACCCCGGGGTGGCTCCCCCTGTCATGGGGACACGGCGGGGGGGGGACGGACGGGACATGGCCACGTGGCATCACCCACCCTCCCGGTGCCACCGCTGTCCTAAAGGGTCCTTGTCCCCTCCACCGCAGTGTCCCCACGGTGTCACCCCCTTTGTGTCCCCGGGGGGGGTCTCTGTCCCCCGTCCCGTCATCCCCCCCATGTCCCCAACGCTGTGCCCCCCCTGTGGTGTCCCCTGCACTTTCCCCATGGGGACCACAGAGGTGCCACCACATCACCCCACTTTCGGGGACATCGGTGACCCCATGGGTGTCACCGGGACTGGGGATGTCCTGAGGGTCACCGGTGTCCCCAGGGCTACTGGGGGGGGGGGGTGCGTGTGTCCCCATCCCCAGGGACTACTGCAGCTGGGGACATCAGGGACCCCACTGTCACCCTGTCCCCACGGTGGCCCTGGGATGCTGGGGACAATTTGGGGATGCTCTGGAGGGACAAGCTGAGGACAGCCTGGGGAAAGCTGGGGACAGCTTGGGGACACTCCCAGCTGTCACGTGTCCCCACGGCGAGGCCGATGCGGAAAGCGGCAGGACATGGGGTGACACGGGGTGGGGGGGGTGACGCTCTCCGCCACGCACACATGGGCTCCCGGCCACCCCCCCACACACACCTTGTCCCCAGCAGTGGGGACACCATGGAGCCCAGGGGGACGCACGCTTGGCTGATTGCCACGCTGGTAGACGCTTGTGTGCGTGTTCACACGCGCGTGCAACACATTTGCACCACGCACAGGCCGGCTCACGCATGCTTGTGCCGTTGCACGCGGGCATCAGGCACGCGCGTGCTTGCGCACACATGGACAAGCCTGTCGTGCGCGCACACGCTTGTGTCACGCACGCTCACGCTTGTGCACATGCTCTTGGGCTATTGCACGCTTGCACCATGCACGAACACACTTGTGCACGTGCACACACACACTCCTGCTAGCGCGCAAACGCGTGCTAACGCACGCTTGCGGCATGCACGCACACTTGTGCCGTCGCACGCTTGCACCACGCGTGCGTGCACATGTGCTCGTGCTACCAGCGCTGTGCGCACACACTTGTGCGAGCGCTCATGCTCCCCTGCTACACGCCTGTGCACGCGCGTTTGCAGCCGCAGGGAGGCATGCAGCCCCGCTTAGGCGTGCGCCCACACATTTGCACCCACGTGTGCGCCCACGTGCGCGCCCCACGCGTGTGCACCACCATGCCCGGGGCTGCTCCGGCTGCGGACGCCAGATAAGTCACCGGAAAACGCCGCCCGTGCGAGGCCTTGCTGGGAAGGCAGGAAACCACTGGCTGCGGCACCCTGCCTACCACGACCGGGTGCTGGCCTTGGGTGCTGAGCACCAGGTGCCCAGCAGCACCCTGCACCGAATGCCACGCAGCAGCGTGCAGCACCGTGCACCGAACACCAAGCTGCACCGTGCACCAAACGCCACGCAGCACCGCACACCACGAGGCGTGCCGCACCGTGCACCGAGGGTTGCGCAGCACCGTGCAACGAGCGGCGCGCAGCACCGTGCACTGACGACTGAGCACCAAGAGGTGTCCGGCGCTGCGCGCCGAGAGCCATGCACCAAGTGTCGTGCAGCGCCGAGGGCTGCGCGCTGAGCAGCACCGTGCACCGAGCAGCACCACGCGGCGAGGCCGCGCGCCGAGTTTCCTGCAGCACCCTGCAGCGAGGTTCAGGCCGTGGGAACCGTGCAGCACCGTGCACCAAGGACTACGCACCAAGCAACACCATCCAGTGCCGAGGGGCATGCAACGCCGGGCACTGCACCACACAGCAAGCGCCGTGGACTGAACCCTGAGGGTCTCATCCAGCCCCCCATACGGCCCCGTACAGTCCCATAGGTGCCCATATGGTCCCAGAGAGGCCTATACGGCCCCACATGGCCTCTTGACCCCACAGTCCCCTATGGAGCTCCCAAGAGTGCGTGGTCACCTATGGAACCCCACAACCACATCATTCCCCATAATCCTGTGGTTCCTTACGTAGTTTTCCCAACCCTGTTGTCCCCTACAGGGTGCCCACAATCTCGTCGTTCCCTACGGAGTCCCCGTCATCCCTCACAGGGTTCCCACAGCCCTGTCATCGCCTATGGAGTCCCCGCATCCCCCACGGTACCTCCAAGACCCTGTTGTCCCCTATGGAGTACCCATGTCCCCCGTAGAGCCCAAACAATCCTGTTGTCCCCTATGAAGTCCCCACGACACCTATGAAGTCTCCACAGCCCCGCTGTCCCCTATGGTGTCCCCACGGCTCTGTCATCCCTTACAGGGTCCTCACACTCGCAGTCTCCATGACACCATCATCCCCTACAGAGTCCCCACAACTCTGTTGTCCCCTACAGAGTCTTCATGACCCCATTGTCCCCTACAGGGTCCCCATGATCCCATCATCCCTTACAGGATCCCCATAGATCTGTCATCCTCTACAGAGTCCCCATGGCCCCTGTGGTGTCCCCAAGACCCTATCATCTCCTATGGAGTCCCTCCAATCCTGTTGTCCCCTACAAAGTCCCCATGGCCCCTATGGTGTCCCCATGACCCCATCATCTCCTATGGAGTCCCCCCCGCCACCCTCTTGTCCCCTACGAAGTCCCTACAACAACTACGAAGGCCTCACCACCCTGGTGTCCTCTATAGTGTCCCCATGACCCATTGTCCCCTACAGTGTCCCCACATCCCCCTGACACCCTCACCATGCAGATCCAGAGCCAGGCTGTCAGAAAGGACTTTTTTAACCCCCCAAAAAAAGAGGGGGCAACAGGAAGCAGCGGGGGGGGGGGGGGGGGCGGGCACCCATGGGTGGGGGGTACGCGCTCAGGATGGACACCCAAACATGGTCATGGCCTCAGCGAACTCAACAAAGTCCTGGCAGATGGGTTGCAGGTCGGCCTCCTGGCATGCCGCCTCCGAGGGCCATGCCTCCAGCCACGTGTCCTTGCCGATGAGGTAGGAGAAGCTGGAGACAGCGAGGGGACAGAGGGGACATGGGTCAGAAGGGGGTGGCACCCTGAGGGGGGGGATGACACACAGGGATGGACAATGGGATGCACAACCCTGTACAAGACACCGGATAATCTTGGGCTTGGGGGGGGGGTGCGCGCCTGTGTACTCAGGTGTCAGTGTCACCTTGTCCATGTGTCTCTGTGTCCCCATGTCCCATTTACTCATGTCCCTAATGTCCCATGTCTCGTGTTCCCATGTCCCCACAGATGCAGCCCCATCCGTGTCCCCACACGCGTCCCCATGTCCCTACCGGCTGCCGGTGGCCCACAAGTCGGTTGCCAGCCCCCAGAGCAGGTAGTCCTGGCCGATCTGGAGCCTCAGAGTGTCTCGACACTGCCAGTGGCTCACGAAGGTCCGGTTGCTTCCTGCTGGGTCCTCATCAGTGCCTGTCCCAAGAGAGGACACACAAGTGACAGGTCACCTCCACCCCAACACAACAGGGACACCCACGTCCCGCAGTGGGGACTCACAATCTCCAGGGAGCTGCTGGCATCCTTGGTGGCACCACCCCACTGGTGTCATCAGCCACGGGTGACACCAGTTCCCTTCAGCTCTCCCCAGCACCCTTGGGTGACACCAACCCATTTGGGTGTCCCCAGCACCGTTGGTTGATGCCAACCCACCTGGGGGCCCCCAAGCCACCCTAGTGACACCAACCCACCTGGGTGTCCCTCCCTTTGGCTGTCCCCATCCCTAGGTGACCCCCACCACATCCCTCAGGGTGGCTTTGTCCCCTACCCCTGGGGTGCTCGTACCCATCTTGATGACAGAGAGAATGGTCATGATGTAGTTGTCATGGGTCGGCGACGGCTCCATTGCCATCAGCTTCACTTTGTACACTGGAGAGGGGGATATCACCATGTCACCTCCACCCCTAGACAGCACCCTCACTCCAGGGTGGCCCCTCTGCATGTGGGGGGCCCCTCTGTCCTCCCCCCTTCCTCCTCATGTCCCTCTAAAACCCCATGTCCCACCGTAGTCAACTCCTGGCTCGCAGGCGCGCTTAATGCGTTGGTTGACGGTGATCGGGACGTCTTGCTTGTGCTGTACGAAGCAGTTTTCTGCAGGGACACGGGGACACGGCCATGACAAGGTCTATTGTGGTAGCGGCATGTCCAATCATGGCAGGGACATGTCTCCATCACAGTTGTGACACAGCTCATCTTGTCAATGACATGTCCCATCACAGCCATGACACGTCCCATCATGGCCATGACACGTCCCATCACGGCAATCATGGGTCCCATCACGGCCATGATGGGTCCCATCATGGTAGGAGTGTTGACCCAGTCTGTCCCCATGTCCCTGTGTCCCCATGTCACCTTCGGCGCAGCGGCACACGTCCCCGTAGCAGATCTTGCTCAGTTGCCCGCTGTTCTTGTCCGGATGGTAGAAACGGGTACAGCGGTCATCTGCAGGGACACAGGGACATGAGGGGGACACAAGGTTGGGGGCGGACACAAGGGGAAAGGACCAGTGGGAGACATGGGGACAGAGCGGTGACATGTGGAGGGAGAGGGTCAGCAGGGGATGCAAGGGGACCTAGGGGGACATGGGGACACAAGCATGGGGAGAAGATCAGCAGGGACATGGTAGGACAAAGGGACAGGAGGGGACACAGAGGGAGGACACAGGTAAGACTTTGTGGAAGCAGGAGGGGCACAGAGGAGAGTGCGGGGGTGGAGGGGACCTGAGGGTGACACAAGGGGACACGGGGCGCACCGATCTTGTAGTAGCTGTAGACAGTGACGGCCGCGGGCTGGATCAAGCCCACCTGGAATCGTTGGTGGGCCCTGAAGGAGAAACACTCCTCGGCCTTGTGTGAGATCTGCGCACGGGGACACAGGGACATGGGGATGGCAGTCAGCCAGGCTGGGAGTCAGCTTCCCAACCCCCAGCCTGGCCCTGGCCCCGGCCATGTCCCCATGCTGTCCCTATCCATGACCTGGACCCGTCTCTGTCCTTGTCCCCAACCCTGGGACCCTTTTCCTGTCCCCAACTCTGCCCCCATCCATGTCCCCAACTTCATTCCCATCTCTGTCCCTGTTCCAGTCCCTATCCATGTCCCCAACCCCACCTGCATCCCCACCCGTGTCCCAGTCCTGTTCCCACCCATGTCCCCAGCTTCATCCTCATCCCCGTTCCCATCCTGTCCCTGCCCATGTCCCCAACTCCATCCTCTGCCCATTGTTGTCCCTCTCCCTGTTCCATCCCTGTCCCATCATGTCCCCATCCCTGTCCCATCTTGTCCCTGTCCTATCATGTCCCCATCCCTGCTCCATCTTGTCCCTGTCCCCATGCCCCCCACGTCCCCACCTTGTCGAGGTAGATGACGAGGTTGCTGCGGTCCGACTGTGCTTGGTCAATCTCAAACTTGGAGATGTACCTGTCCACCCCATCTGTGAGCTGGGGACAGGGACACGATGACACTGGGCATGCAGGACACATGGGGACATGCGGGGGGACACAACCGCATCAGGATACAGGGATGTACGGGCACACAGGGACACGGTGATGCTGGCCACATGGGACATGCAGGGACACATGGCCGTGGCAGGATGCAGGGGACTTGCAGAGATTTGGGGACACAGGGGGACACGGGGATGCAGGGACAGTGACACCAGGGGACATGGGGACACACAGCCATGGAGGGAAAGGCAGGGACACAGGGATGCAGTGGCACAGGGGAATACGGGGACACAGTGACACGTAGGGATGTGGGGACACAAGGACATGGGGGGACACATGGGGGTTAGGGAGATGTGGAGACACGGTGAGACACGATGGCACAAAGATGCAAGGTCCTGTGTCTCTGCCAGGTCCCGCCATGTGTCCCCATGTCCCCGCACTCACCCTCTTCAGGTCCTGGAGGTCAGGTGAGAAGCCTGTGAGCATGGTGACATCAAGAATGGACATGGTGGCATCCACGTTGTCCAGGTACCTGTGGGGACAGGGCTGAGGCCACCCGCCTGTCCCCAACTGCCTTATTGTCCCCAGCATCCCCATCCCTGATGTCCCTGTTCCCAAGGATCCCTCTGTGACAAGGTGGGGCTGAGCCCTGTTTGTCCCCAGCATCCCCATCCTTTTCCCTGATGTCTCTGTCCCCAGTATCCCCATTCCTCTTCCTATCTCCAATGTCCCCGATGTCCCCAATGTCCCCAGCCTGTCCTACCTGGTGCAGATGGTGATCTTGATGGAGCGGAGGACGCCATCCTGTTCCTTGCCTGTGGGGGGACATGGGGACAATGAGGGGACACTGGAGGCATCGAAGGGGACATGGGGTGCCATGGAGGCTACTCATCGAGGACATGGGGAGGGATACAGATGGACATAGTAAGGACATGGGGGGGACATGTGGGGGACTCACCTCTGTTCACATCCTCCACCTGCACCTGCAGGTCAAAATTGTCACACTTGTTGTCCTTGTCGGGGACCTTGGCATTGTAGATGGTCACCACTGTCATTGTCCCCTTGCCTGTGCCCTCAGCTTTCACCGTGAAGTCCTCGTTGAACTTGGTCTGCAAGAAGAGGGGACGCTGGGGAGGGACAGGGACATCCCCTGGGAGGGACACGGAAGGAATGGAGCATCCTGGGCCATGGAGGCATGTGGGAACATGGAGGGGTGTAGAAGGGACAGGGACATCCCAGGACAAGGTGGGGACAAGAGCACTGCAAGACAGAAAGGGGACAGGGACATTGAAGGATATGGAGGGCACAAGGAAATCAGAGGGCATGGAGGGACATGAAGGGGACAGGGACATTCCGGGTCACAGCAAGGGAGGGGACAAGATCAGCCTGGGACATGGAAGGACATGGCAGGGACTTCCCAAGCCTTGGAAGGACGCAGAGGGGACAGGACGTGGAGGGAACATGGAAGGGACAGGGACACCTGAGGCCATAGCAAGGGGACAAGATTGTCCTGGGACATGAAGAGACACAGAAGGGACAGGGACATCCCGTGGACAGCAAAAGCAGGGTGAGCAGTGCTGCATCCCCATCATCCTGATGGTGACAGTGACAACAGGGACCACGGTGCCGGTACCTCAGCGGAACGTGCCACCAGGGCGTTGCGGTTCTCGATGCGGTAGGTGATGGCGCTGGCACGGCGCGGCAGCAGCACCGACACATCGAGGTTGAGGTCGAGCTGCCGCGGAGTTGCCACTTCATAGTAGGCCAACGCTTGGAATACCAGGATGGTGGCCTGCAGGGACATCTGTGTCACCAGGGCTTGGGGACACCATCTGGAGCATCCCCAAAGTCCCCTGGGTGGCCCTGAGCCCAGGGTGACCCCAAGTCCTGGGGCCACCTGATATCACCTAGAACATACCCTTGGGGGTCTTATGGAGCAGAGGTGTCCCACAGGGACAGGATGTGTCCCTGAGGGTCCCCAGCATCTGGAGGTGTCCCCAGGGACTAGAGTGTCCCCCAGGGACAGACCTTTTGGGTTTTACAAAGCCCTTTAGATCCTGTGGCACCAGGGGTGTTCCCCAAAGACATGCCATGTTCCAAGGGCCCTGAGGTGACCCCCAAGCCCTGAGGGGTCCCATGGGACCAGAGGTGTCCCCCAGGAGATGTGCCATGTCCCTGGAGTCCCCAGGGCCACACGGTGACCCCTCGACCCCCAACAGAGCCCCCAACCCCTATCTCCCTGTCCCCCTTCCCCATGGCAGAAGGTGCCAGGACCGCACCTATGGGTGCCAGGGGGGTCCGTAGCCCACCTGAGTGGATCCGTAGCCACCACCGAAGTAGTTCTGCTGGGCAAGCCAGCGGGCCACCGGCCCTGTCAGCTCCGGCTTCTCCATTTGCAGCAAGGCCAACAACGCGTAGGATGTCCCCTCAATGTTGTAGGTACGGGCGTTGCGTTCCTCCCAGCGTTTGCCCTCTGGGGTGACATGGGTCCCTCAGCACCCTCTAGGGATGATTTCTCCCCCCATCAGGTAACCCATAATTACCTCCCCCACCCCCCAGTTTTGTCCCCCCCTGGTGAGACGTCACCTTTGGAAAACTTCATGAGAACTTTCTCGCTTTTGAGTTTCCCTGTCAGGGCCAAGGCATAGGAGGTCAGCGCCACCGTGTAGGGTCGGGTCAGCCACTGGTACCTCCGGGCAAGGTATTCGGCGGCTTTGGTGATGCTCCCATCCAAGCTCTGGGTAGAAAGGATGGTAAGTTTGGATTCTCAGGTGGCTGCTATAAAGGTAGGGCACCTCGTCTTGAAGCACTGTCCTTCTACATGATGGGTGCCAGTTGTACCCCCTCTCCCCATGTGGGGTTGAGGACTGGGCCACTCACATTGACGTGGTCCTTGCAGACCTCCCGGGACTCTTGCAGCGCAATGAGTGCAAAGGCTGTCAGTGACACCTCGGGCTCAGCACCCTGGTAGCCACCCTGCATAACAAAATGGAGGGGAAAAAAACCTCAGGATCGTGGTTTTCACAGCAAGCTCTGTCCACCCAAGATAGTCCTTTCCCCACAGCTCATTCCAAAAGAGCCAACAGGGCCTTGGCCATCAGCAGGGACAGAGTTTGGATCCCCCCATACCACCATCTCCTTATGGATGACAGGAGCGTCTTCTTGGAAAATCCCATCCGGCTTCTGCTTCTCCAGGATGAGCCATTTCACGGCACCACAAATCACCTCGGGGTCAATGTCTACCAGCTTGATGGCCATGGCAAAGACTTTGGCCACGTAGGCTGTCAACCTGGGGACAGGAAGACCTTAGCGTCATGTCCAACCCTGTCACCCAGACCCACATGGTGGTGGCAATGTGACCCTCACCAGGTGCTTGATGGGCGGTCCTTGAAGGCGGCATAGGAGTTGTCAGGTTTCCGGAAAGCAAGTTGTTGGGTGTAACCTGGTGAGGAGATGGTGGTTGGCCAACACAAGGAGCACCCAGCCAAGCTGAGATAGCTTCAGGCCACCAACCCGCTCCGCAGCACATTCCAGTGCAAACCAGTAGCTCTAGAAATCTGCAAACTGGTAGCACCCAACCCTTGTCTTCTTCAAAGGTGCAAGTTGCTTCCGCACCTTGGATGATGGTGACATTTTTCCCCCCCCAAGAGAGGAAACTGGGGGATGCTCCCACCCTTTGGGGGATGCTCCTACCCTTTCTAATCAAGTCAATGGCCTCAGTGCGGCGCTGAACACCAAGGCTTTCCCACTGCAACGTGCTGTCCAGGTAGTGGGTGGCAATGACAGTGGGCGTCAACCCGATCATGTTCTGCTCCCCGCAGCCCGAAGGCGTCACGATGAGGTGCTTCAGTTTGTCCCCGTCGATGGCTTTCTCCACCATGATGGACACAGGGTTGCCTGGACCAGAAGAATGGTAGACGTCAAGCCAGGAGTGTCCCACCTCCACCCAGCTTGTCCCCAGGTGTGTCCCTTCCCCTGCTCTCACCTTGGATGCTGACTTTGGTCTCCGACTCAGTGTTGGGGACAATGTCAGAGAGGTTTCCTGCCTTCACCTTCTCTTCCTGTACACCATCTGCAGGGTCGAGAGGCCAGGATGGAGATGGGTGACCCCAAATCCTTCACGTCCCCCTCCACCCTGAGGTGACCCAGCCCTGCCCCACACATGCAGCAGAATGTCCCTTGTCCCTCAGGATGCTCCAGAGCCATATCAGGATGTCCCTCCTCCCTTGAGATGCCCCAGCTCCATAGTAGGATGTCCTTTGTCCCCAAGGATGCCCCAGTCCTACCCTTGCTGGTCCATCCTTTATCCCCCAAGATGTCCCAGACCCACAGTGGGATTTCCCTTGTCCCCTGAGATGCCCCAGATCCTTCCCTCAGTGGGACATCTCCGTGGGGCTGAGACATCCCCAAGACCAGCCAGGGCCACTCACTGATTCCCTTCGTCTTCGGGTCCAGTTCAACTATCTTCACTGTCTTCTCCAACCTCATCCCTTCGGGCTGCAGAGGTGAGAGTCCAATGCTAAAGGTTGGGCTGGTTTTGGACCTCCCTTCCCAGCCTTTCTGGGTTGTCCAGGGAACCAGCACCCCCAGATCATGGGACAAACTGGGAGAACCCCAGGAGACCCCACCTGCGAATCTTGGGGAGAGGATCCTTCACCCCTGGGTACTAACACCAGGATGAAAGTGGAGACAGGGATGTCACAGGGTTACCATGCTGGTGACATCTCAGGGAGGGAGGTGGCACCACGTGGTAGAGACGCCATAAGCAGCGGTGGCCACTCACCACAACTTTGAGCTTCTTCTTGACACCATCAGCCACGAACTTGCCCCGAACGGCTGCCTTCACCTCAACGTCATGCAGCCCCAGCTGCAAGGGCACGATGACGAAGGGCACGGCCCACGATGACTGGGCTTTCAGGCGGACGATCTGCTGGTAGCGCATCTTGGAGGTGGAGGCGCTGCACAGGGCTGGGTTGTGCATTAGCTCCACGCGCACCTGCAGGGCACAGAGACGTTGGCCATGGGGTTCAGGTGGCCACAGAACCCCCCAAAAGCCCGGGCGTGGGTCCCCTGCCAACCGTGATTTCGTCCGTCCAGTAGTTGTAGAGGATGGCACGGATCTCCACCTGCTCGTTCCTCACCACGGAGTAGGGCAGGCGCAGGTCGATGAAGAACTCCTTCATCACCGTGATCTCATAGGGGTCAGCCACGCACAGACCTGCGGGGTGACCCCCAGGGACACTAGGTTCAGGCTTAGGGGCTTGCTGGGCCCCTCATGTCCCAGGGACACCCCCAAGGCTTTCTGAGATCCTTCAAGTCCCATGGAGTCCTCCCAAGGCTTAGGAGATCCCTCAAGTCCCAAGGACTGCCACCAAGCTTTGGGGGATTTCCCCAAAGTTTGGGACATCTGTCCAGTGGTATGCACCCCTCTAAGATTTTGGAGATCCCTCAAACCCCAAGGAAACCCACCAGGCTTTAGGGGACTCTTCAAGTCCCAGGGACCACCCCCAAGGTATGGGGGATTCCTTGGATCCCCAGGGACACCTTCCTAGTCTGTCACGTACCCTTGGTCTGTGAGAGGCTGATGGCCAGGACCTCCCACGTGGTGATGGAGTCCTTCAGGTACACAGGCAGAGTCTTCGTGGAGATTCTGGAGAGCACGGGAACGACCAAGAGGTCAGAGCCGGCCCGAGGCCAGGCTAGGGAGGTATAACTAGCCACCAAGCTGGAGCACCAGGGGCATAGCTGGTCCCCAAGCTAGACCAGGGTGTTGTAGATGGCCCCTGAGCTGGACCAGGGTGTCACAGCTGGTCCTGATGCAGCACCAGGGGTCAAAGTGGCCCTGGTCTAGACTTGGGGGGGACCATAGCTGGTCTCCAGCCCAGGCAAGGCAGTGTTCAGGGCTGGACAGGGAGGACGTAATGATTCTCATGTTGAGCCATGGGGTGGAGGGGTAGTGGGACAAGGGCACAGGGCTCACCCCAGCTCATTGGGCTGCTCCGTCAGCGGCTCCACCTGCCACAGCCAGCTCTCCGGGAAGAGGCTCCGTGAAGTGATGTCCTCGTCAGACAAGAAGCTATCGTCCGCCTCGCCTGGGGGTGGCAGCATCCCTCTTGACCATGGCCTCAGGGCCCCAGCCCCTGGGCGGAGCCGCTATCACCCCAGCATCACCCTTGTTTTGGCCAAGCATCATCTAGGCATCACCCAACTCTCACCCAAAATTCATCCAAGTATTGCCCATGGATAGTGCAAGCAACGCCCAAGGTTCACCTGACCTTCGCTTAAGCTTCAATTAAGCTTCGCCCAAGCACCAACCCCACCACCACCCCACCATCGCCCAGCACTTGCTTCGAGCCAGCTCGAGGTGGAGCTCGCGCTGCTTCTGGTCACGGATGCCCTTGATGTAGTTGCAGCAGTCGAGGAAGGCCCGGATGCAGGCTTCTCCATCCTGGATGTAGTTGGTTCGCTGCTCACAGCTGTGACCCATGGGGTTTTCCTTCATGCCATCTTCACAACACTTGCGCAGCATCTTGTCCGTATACTCAGCCACTGCCAGCACCGAAGCACACGACTGGCACCCAGTCCCAAAGCCCCCAGCCTGAGGGCTGTCAGGGACACGGGACACTCTGGTGTCCTTTGGGATATGGGATGCTGTGGTATCACCAGGGGCATGGGACAATCTGATGTCCCTCAGGGACACGGGACACTGGTATTGATTGGGACATGGGATGCTCTGGTGTCCCTCAGGGACATGGGACACCAATATTGAATGGGACATGGGATGCTCTGGTGTCCCTTGAGGACATAGGACACTCTGGTGTCCCTCGGGGACATGGGATGCTCTGGTGTCCCTCGAGGACATGGGACACCAATATTGAATGGGACATGGGATGCTCTGGTGTCCCTCAGGGACATGGGACACCAATATTGAATGGGACATGGGATGCTCTGGTGTCCCTTGGGGACATGGGACACCAGTACTGAATGGGACATGGGATGCTCTGGTGTCCCTTGGGGACATGGGACACCAGTATTGAATGGGACATGGGATGCTCTGGTGTCCCTTGGGGACATGGGACACTTTGGCATCTTCAGGGACATGGGACAATCTGGTGTCCCCAGGGGCACAGGACATTCCGGTGTTCTTGGGGACATGGGACAATCCCAGTGCCACCTACTCTTGGTGCCTTTGTACTCGATGAGCTGCAGGGAGCGGCGCTTGCGTTTCGCAGGCTGGGAACACTGGACCTCTAGGGACAGCAAGGACACAGCTCAGGACCCCACAGTGTCACAGCCCCAAACCCAGGTGTCACGTCCCCTTGACATCAGTTGTCACATCCCAAAGCTCAGGGGACACATCCCCCATCCCTGAGGTGTCACACTCCCCCATCCTTGAAGTGCCACATCCCCATCCCCAAGGTGTCACCTACCCCATCCCCAAGGTGCCACACCAGGCTGTCCCAGTCCCCAGCGTGTCCCCTACCCGCTCGCTGTGGCGTGGTGATCTTCGTGCTGGTGACCAGGCTGAGGCCAGCGTCAGCAAAGACACCCACGTTGTCCCTCCCACTGCCCGGGGTGCAGCCGATGTCACTCTTCTCCACTGTGTCCCAAACCTGTGGCCAACAGGGGACAGCCATGACAGCCACTGCTGCCACCCGGGGACAGTGGGGATGGGGACCGGGCACCCACCTTGGACTGGGTGAGCTTGTTCTTCTTGCTGAGGACGAAGACGCCCTTGTCCACGGCCACCAACCCCACGTGGGCTTTGTGGTCACCCTCGATGCGCAGCCGCATGGGTGTCCCTGGTTCGTGCACCCGGTTATCAGCCTCCGTTGCTCCCTTCACCACCAGCTGCCGGGCACATGGGGTGGGGGGGGGGGTCATGTCCACGGTATGCCCCCAAAAGTCCTTCACCACACCCCCAGGAGCTGCCCCATAGGGGTACCCCAACCCCACAGGGTGTTGGGAGTCCTCCAGGGGTAGCTGATGGCTGTGTCCACCATGGACCACGTGGACCATCAGTGGGCCACCCAAGACCCCCCGTGAGATGCCCAAGCCCCTCATGGACCATCCAAACCACCTAAGTGACACCCAGTCCCTATCATGGGCCCCCCAAGCCCCTAAAGGACCACCTAAGCCCTTCCAAGCCCCTCAAGTGCCACCTCAAGGGTCATTCAAGCCACCACCGAGGCCCAGCCAATGCCCCCAGGGTCCCCCCCCGACCCCTGGAACAGCGGGGACACACTCACGGTGCCCATGCAAGTGTCCTTGACATCAACCCAGATGGAGTCGGCAACAATCTCATTGGGCAACACGAAGTAGTAGGCCACGATGCGGAAGGAGGGGATGAGCTCAGCTGTCACTGGCAATGACATGGTGACCAGGCTCTGGCCCGCCTCGTGCCGCTGTCGCCCCACGTGGACAATGCGTCCCTTGCTCATGATCTGTGGCAGGCAAGGAAAGGCAGGGTTGGCGGGCATCTGGACACCTAGGTCCACAAGATGGGGGGCAGTTGGTTGGCAGAGGCCAAGGACGCTCACCAGGTAGGTGAAGTGCGAGACGGAGTCACGGGCAGCATTGTTGTTGCTCTTGAGGTGGAAGTTCACAGCAAGGTTGTCACCAGGCTGCAGCTCAGTGGCCCCCACTGCCAGGTGGAGGTAGTTGCCAGAATTACCCTGGCTGCGGTAAGCTTCGGCAGTCATCTGCCGCGAGGCCTGGCGGTCGGGAGGCAGCCCCGGCTGATTCGTCCGCACCTGCAACACAGGGGACACAGTGGCATTTGGTCAACAAGGAGAGGCGTGGACCTGGGCAGGGGTCAGCATGGAGGTCTTGGCCACTGCAGAAGTCTTGGCTGTCCTGGTCTCCCTGACCCCTCGTGCCCTGGTCCTCGGACAATGGTGATCATCTCCTTGGTCAACCCGATCATCTCTGCTACCCTGGATGTCTTGGCCACTCTGGTCAACTCAACCACCTTGGTCTCCCTGGCATTGGCCCTCTTGGCCCTTGGCTACCCTGAATATCTTTGCCACTCCCATCCTCTTGCCCTTGGCCATCCTGGTTCTTGGTCACTGGTGAACCATGCTGACCCTGGCTGCAGGCCACCATGGACAACTTGGCCACTATGGACATCTCTGCCAGTCTCATGACACTGGCCATCCTGGTCCTTGATCACCCTAGACATCTTGGTCAACCCAATTCTGTTGGCCACCATGGTTCCCTGACACCAGTCATCCTGCTCCTTGATCAACGGCGACCAGGATGGTTATGGTCCTTTGTCACTCTGGACATCTTGATCACCACGGCCATCCTGGTCCTTGGTCAGTGGTGACTGGGGTGGGCCTGACCCTTGGCCGCTCTGGACACCACAGCCACCTTGGTTGTCTCCCCAATCCCCAGGTCACTTCACCCACCCCTGTCCCCAGCCACCTTGGCCGCCCCAGTCCCAAGGTCACCCCAGTACCTATCACCACTCACAGTGATGGGGACGGCGTCCCTGTTGGCCGGCATGTTGAGGACCAGCTTGGCTGTGCCATCACGCTGGGTGGAGACAAGACCCTGGAAGCCATCAGCCTTGACGGCGACACGTGCAGCCGGGGACTCATCTGGGTTAGTGACATAGACCTGCAGGGGATGTGGTGTGACGTGAGGACATTACACAGGGACATGGCATGAGGGACATGTCACCTGGTGCCATCCAGGTGACACAGGGACAGACCACGGTCCCCAGGCCCTCTCCAGGTGTCACAGTTATGTGACATGGGGACAGACCTTGGTCCCCAAGTCTCCTCCACCCACAAACTTCCAGGCTTGCCCCATCCCCATCACGATGCTGGGGACCCTGGTACCATGGGGGTCCTGGGCCAATGCTACCGCCGTCCCCATCCCCGTCCCCAGATGCCATTACCGTCAGATCGAAGGGCATCCCTGGCTTGAAGTACTTGGGGGTGTGGGTGAAGTGGATGGTGTACGGAGATGTCACGATGCGGATGCCACTGCGCTGTGCCTCCACCATGTCACTGCCTGCAGTGGCCATAAGAATGGCCATGTCACCCGGCACCAGCGTCCAGTCCCCCCCAGGGACAGCCCTGTCTGACCTTGGGTGGCCCCACGTGTCCCCATCCTTGCAGTCCCCAACCCCATGTCTCCCCATCCTTTGCTGTCCCCAACCCCAGATGTGCCCAGCCCCATGTGTCACTGCTGTCCCCACCCCCCTATATCCCCACATGTCCCCAGGTGTCCCCTACCCACCCAAACTGTTGAAAACTGTGACAGTGACATACAGCCCGTGGCCTCAAGCATCCCTGCTGTCCCTACCCCTCCAAGTCCCCTGTGTCCCCTGCGATCCCCCTGCACACCTGACTCCGTGAGTACGGTGACGGAGACGTAGAGTGAATGTCCCACCAGCTCCTGGGGGTTGGCGAATCGCTGCCGCAGCATGGCCATGGACAGCACGGCTTCCCCGTCCCCATCGCTCACCTGTGGCATGGAGTTAGTGGGACAGGGGACAGCCACGGGGACCAGGATGGGGACAGGAATGGGAATGGGGACAGGGGATGGCAGAGCTCAGTATGAGACAGGGATGAGGATTGGGATGACAGACTTCAGCAAGGGACATAGCTCAACGGGGGACTGGAATAGGGACAAGGGATGGGGACAGGGACAAGGACAGGGTCACCTTGACACGCTGCAGGGACTGGGGGATGCTCCTCTTCTCGTCGTCCACCATAACACCGAAGAGGACGAAGGCTGTCCCCTGCAGGCGCTTCCCATACAGGTACCTGTGGACAAGCCACCACTGTCACCATCAAACCCTGTCCTCGTGTCCCCATCACATCCACATCACTGTCACCCCACGTCCCCACATCCTCTTGTCATGCAACACTGTCACCCCATTGCCCCATGTCCTCATCACCCTGTCCCTCCACACACCCATGTCCCCGTCATCCCACCAAGCCCTGCCACTTCCATCACCATCACCCTGCGTCCTCCTCACCCCCTGTTCTCATCATCCCATTTCCCCACATCCCTATCACCCTCAAACCTGTCACCTTGCACCCGTGCCGCCCCCTCATCCCTGGGGACTTTGCACAGGAGCAGAGCAGGAATGTCACCCCCACCATCGCCCATGGGGGTTTGACCCCCAAAATGAGCAGTTTTGGGGTCCCCATCGCACCTGGCTGTGATGGACACTCGGAAATCCTCCTTCTGGTCAATGTAGAGGAACTTCTCCTCTGGCTCCAGAACCACCTCAAAGCTTGGCAGCACTGTGGGGTGGACACCCAATGGACCCAGGCATCCAGGACAGGCACAAGGGACCCAGGTGCCTGGGGACCCCCACCCCACCTTACCATACTCCTTGACTTCAAATTGGGTGCTGAAGACCTGTTCTGGTGAATCTTCGAATTTGGCCGTTATCGTCCATGTCCCCAGGCTGGAAAAGGCAGGGTACAGGGTGAGGGGACAATCCTGGGGCCACAGATGTCCCTGGGCCACCCTGGGAGGTGGCACCCACCTGACGACCTCAGGCAGGTTGTGGTTGAGGGAGAAGATGCCAGTCTTCATTGGCGAGGACACGGGCACTTGCTTGATGGTGATACCATCAGGTGTCTGAAGGGACATGGAGTGGTTGGGGACAGTGGCATGGGTGGCTATGTCCCCATCTCCCTGTGTGCCCAGTGGGCACCCACCTTGATCTCCACAATCACCGTCTTGGGCAGTGGCTCCATGAGGTGGCCCAGAGCGAAGAAGCGGCAGAGCACTGGGAGGGGACATGGGGGACTAGGTGAGCAGGGATGGTGCAGGGACATCTAGAAATGGGTGCTGGACCCCAAAATGGGTGCTGGATCCCAGTGGAGATGCCAGAGCAATGTCCCCAAATGGGTGCTAGACCCCAGCACCCCAAGATCACACCAGCACCCCCAGGTGCTGTGGAGGTGACCCAACACCCCAAGATGCCACCAAGATCCCAAGGTGCTGTGGGGGACACCCAACATCCCAAGGTGCTACCAGCACCCCAGCATGCCATGTGAGACCCAGCACCCCAAGAACACACCGACGGAGCTAGGGGTGTAGATGGGCTTGTCAGTCTGCAGGAAGATGTAGCCGCTCTGGAGTGACACCAGCAGCACCTTCTCCAGGGTCACCTGGGCCACCTGTGCCGTCACCGAGACAAACTGCTTCCCCATTCTCTGAGGCAGTGCCTTGGCCGACACCTGCAGTGACAGAGGACACCAAGTGGCACCTGCACCACAGGGACCGGGCAGGGGACAGCAGATGGCACCCATGCCCAGGGAAGGGTGCTGAGGATGCCGGGTGACAGTCCCCAGGGACTCCAGGGTGACCATCATCAAAGACCCAGGAGTGACTGTCCTCTAATCATAGGGTGACCATCTCCAAGGACCCTGGGGTGACTGTCCCCAAAGATCCAGAGGTGACGACTCCCATGGACCCACAGGTGACCATCCTCTAGTCACAGGGTGACCATCTCCAAGGACCCCAGGGTCACTGTTCCCAAGGACCTCAGGTGACTGTCCCCAAGGACCTCAGAGCAACCATCCCTAAAGACCCTGTGGTGGCCATCCCCAAAGACTCCATGGTGGCCATCCCCCCCAGGTCCCACCAGCTCTGTGGAGATTCTCCAGCATCTCGTATAGGGTTGAGCCTCATGGGCCATGCTTCACGAGGCAGGAGGGGGCAGTGACCGGTAGGGAGGTGACGGGGGAGGGGGGTGGTGGTGACATACCTTGATGGTGGTGGTGGCCAACATGCCCTCGGCGGGGCTCAGTGACACTCCGACCTTGTAAAGCACGTGGCGCTTGAGGGGAAAGTCCTGCACCATGAGGGTGGCCTCTGTGGCAGTGGTCAACCCCGGTGCCTCCAGCACCACCCGCTCCTCTGTCTCCAGCCGCAGCACCGCTGGTGTCACCATCGTCACGCTGGGGACACCGGCCATCATGGAGAGCTGTTACAGAGCCCCCCCCAGCACCCTGGGGACCTCACAGCACCCAGAACCCCACCCCAATCTGTCCCCACAGCACCCTAGGGACCCCCTGATCTGTCCCTGACAGCACCCAGCACCCTGGGGACCCCACAGCACCCCAGAGACCCCCCCCGATGTGCCCCATGGGCCTGAAGCAACCCCAAATCCTCCGCTGCACCCCAATATCCCCCCCATTGCCCTCCACCACCCACCCCTGGGTGGGGGCTGTCCTGGAAAGGGGGCTCCCATCCGGGGGGGTGCTGGTCAGGGGGGTCCTGGTAGGTTGGGGGTCCCTGGTAGGGGGGTCCCAGTAGGTTAGGGGTTCCTGGCAGGGGGGTCCCAGACACAGGGGTCTTTGTTCTGGGGGTCCTGGATATGGGGAGGCTCAATTTAGGGTGGAGGGTCCTGGCCATGGAGCGGGGGTCCACCACGGGTGTTCCATCTGGGGCAGGGGGTCTTGGTTGGGGAGGGCGTCTCAGCCATTGGGGTCCCAGCCAGGGGGGTCCTATGGGTGGGGATCCCATGGGTGAGGGGATCTCAGGGTGCAGGGATCCCATGGGTGGGGTAGGGGGGTGTCCCAGAAGAGGGGGTCCAATGGGTTGGGGGGGGGGTTCCCATGGGTGCATGGGAGATCCCAGGGTGGATCCCAAGGGGGGGGGTGCAAGAAGAGAGGTCCAATGGGTGATGGGGTCCCATAGGGGATCCTGAGGCTGGGGGGGGTGTCCCATAGGTGGGGGGGGGGGTCCCAGTGACTCACATGTTGGCATAGGTGGGTGCCGCATGCAGCAGCAGGAGGCCGAGGAAGAGGGGCAGCACCGGAGCCCCCATGGCTGTAGCAGGGGATGGAGACAGGGGGGTCCAGGGGGGTCCCTTTATGGTGGCGCCACTGGTTAATGGGTAACCAGCACCCAGACGACTGGGTCCACCCACACCAGCACCCTGGACGCCAGGGTCCACCCCTATACAAAGGGGGGAGGGGGGGCAAACATCTGGGTCCACCTGGGTGGGGGGGTTAGGGAGGGTCTGCCCAGAGCCCTAGGTCCACCCAAGCCAACAGAGTCTGGGACCCATTGAGAGGGGGTCCCCAGACCCCTGGATCCACCTGGGGGGGGGGCTGGGAACCACAAGATGACTGGGTCCACCCACATGGGCATGGGGGAGGGGTTGCCCGGACGCTTGGGTCCTTCCTCATTTCGGGGAAGGCGGCTGGCGGGGGGCCACGGGGAGTTGCGACACCGCGTCGAGGAGGGAGGGACACCAGAGCGGGGGAGGCGACGGGGAATGGGGGGACACCAGGGGAAACCCATGACCTTCCTGGGCTGTGGGGTGGGCAGGACCTGGACACCTGGGTACTTTCCTGGACCCTTGGTAGGACCCAGACTCCTGGGTGCCCGTCCAGGACCCTTGGCAGGACCCAGACATTTGGGTCCCCTTGGCAGGACCCGGACACCCGGGTGCCCCTCCGGGACCCTTGGAAGGACCTGGACACCTGGGTCCCCTCCAGGACCCTTGGCAGGACCTGGACGCCTGGGTGCCCCTCCAGGACCCTTGGCAGGACCCAGACGCCTGGGTGCCCCTCCGGGACCCTTGGAAGGACCCAGACGCCTGGGTGCCCCTCCGGGACCCTTGGAAGGACCCAGACACCTGGGTGCCCCTCCGGGACCCTTGGAAGGACCCAGACTCCTGGGTGCCCTTGGCAGGACCCAGACACCTGGGTGGCCCCCCGGACCCTTGGCAGGACCCGGACACCTGGGTCCCCTTGGCAGGACCCAAACACCTGGGTGCCCCTCCGGGACCCTTAGAAGGACCCGGACACCTGGGTGCCTCATGGGACCCATTGGGTCACCATGCCCCGATGCCTAGGTCCCTCACAGGACCCTCGGTGTGGGTACAGGCCTCGGACGCCTGGGTCCCCCCATGAGTCCCCCATTCTCCCCACCGCAGGCCATGACCACAGGGGCCCCCCCAGAGGCAGCACCTCCTCCCCAGCCACAGGCGCCGGGGCGGGAAGGACCACGGCATCCGGGTGCCGCACCGACGTTCCCATTGTCCCCCGCGACACCCCAGGGCGCAGGCGCGGCACTGCCGGCTTCCGGCACCCCCGAGAACCCCCAGGCTCGGCCGGGTCCCACTGCTGCCACCGCCTGTACCTGGGGGTCCCCAAGGCCACCGGACCCTCCCCAGACGTGGGTGTGCCGGGCGGGGAAGGAGCCCATCGGCACCCGGTCTTCTCCAGGCGTGACAGTAGTGGTGGGAAGGAGACCGACGCCAGCCGCTTCTCGCCGCCGGCGGCTGCGCCGTGGGGCCCCATCGCCACCAGCTCCTCCCCAGACGTGGTGGTTCTTGGCGGGGAAAGACCCCCCTTGCTGTAGGAGCCTCCCCAGAAGTGGTCGAAGACTCATCTCCATCAGCTCCTCCTCACCAGAAGTCATCCCACCAGGGCCTCACCTCCGTCAGCTCCTCACCGGACGTGGTCCCACCAAGGCCTCACCTCCATTGGAACCTCCCAAGAAGCGGTTGCACTGCAGGACTTCATTTTCTGCCTCTCCTCCCCAGGAGTGGTCCTACCAGGACCCATCTCCACTGGCTCCTCCCCAGAAGTAGTTGCACTGCAAGACCTCATCTTCTGCTGCTCCTTCCCAGAAGTGGTCCCACCAGGACCCCATCTCCATCGACTCCTCCCCAGAAGTGGTTGCACTGCAAGACCTCATCTTCTGCTGCTCCTTCCCAGAAGTGGTCCCACCAGAACCTCATCTCCATCGACTCCTCCCCAGAAGTGGTCCCACCTGGACCCATCTCCATTGGTTCCTCCCTCGTCACCATCCCACCGGCACTCCATCGCCATAGTCTCCCCCAGTCAGCAGGCGCCATGGAGGCATGGCGGCAGTGTGCCCACTGGCTGGTGGCGGCACGGGTGCTTCCCGCAGGGCATCGGGCGAGCAGCCCCGCGGGGCAGGTGTGGGACCTGGCGCAGGCGCTGCGGGACGGGGTGCTGCTCTGCCACCTCCTCAACGCCCTGCTGCCCCGCGCCGTGCCCCCCCGCGACATCTGTCCCCGTCCCCAGATGTCACAGGTGCGACCAGGGGCAAATACTCACCAGGGGAGTGGAACTGCCCCTGGGTGGGGTAACTGGGGGGGGGGGGGGGGGGGATAATTGCCCCAGGAAAGGGTATGGGGGTGCTGGTTCCAGTGGGAATGATGGTGACAGTGACAATGACAGCACTGGTGTGAATGAGGTTGATGGCAACAGGGGTGATGGCAATGATGACAGGGTCGATGGTGGTGATGGTGACAGTGGGAGTGATGATGATGATGGTGGTGATGCTGGTGCCAATGGGGATGATGATGACACTGACAACAGGGCTGATAGTGACAATGACAGATGGTGAAAATGGGGATAATGGTGATGGTACCAATAGACAATGCTGTTGACAATGGGGATGATGAGAATGACAGTGATGGTGACAGTGGTGACAATGATGTTTGTGATGATGGGGGTGACCATGATGGTGTCGATGGGTGTGATGTTGATGGTGACGGTGACCATGGGGGTGATGATGGCCATGACCACAATGGTGGTGATGATGATGGTGCTGGTGCCAGTGAGGAGGACAGTGACGATGGTGTTGGTGACAGTGACAATCATGGTGATGATGGTGGTGACGGTGCTAATGGGAGTGACAGTGACAGTGTTGGTGATGATGATGGGGGTGACAGAGATGATGACAGTGTTGGTGACGGAGATGATGGACGTGCCAGTGTCAATGGTGGTGACAACGGTGGTCACAAATGGTGGAAGATGATGGGGCTGATGGTGCTGATGGGGATGACAGTGGTGGTGACAATGATGGTGACAATGATGGCGACAATGATGGCGACAATGATGGCGATGGTGACAATGGGTGTGATAGAGATGATAGGGGTGACAACGGAGGGGGGAGTGGTGATGGTGCTGGTGATGGTGATGCGGTGCTACCACAGTTCCTGTGCCTGAGGAACATCCGCACCTTCCTGACCGCCTGCGCCGACAAGTTTGGGCTCCCGAAGCACCGGCTCTTCGGCGCTTTTGACCTCTTTGACGTCCAAGACTTCGGCAAGGTGGGACCCAGGTGTCTGGGTCAGACCTGGAGGGACCCAGGTGTCCGGCTCCACCCCCACACACACACATAAAATGTCCCCCTGTCTGTCCCCAGGTGATTGACACCCTCTCAACGCTCTCCTGGACCCCCATCGCCCAGAGCAAAGGCTTCACGTGAGTGCAGAGGACCCAGGCGTCTGAGCCCCCCCCCCAAAGGGACCCAGGCGTCAGGTCCCTGAGGGACCCAGGCATCTGGGCTGTGTGTCCCCCCCAGGCCCTTCCCTACCGAGGACTGCATTGGGGATGATGACATCTACAGCGGCCTCTCTGACCTCATCGAGTGAGTGGGGCAGATTGGGGGGGTGTTAGGGACATACTGGGGAGTACTGGGGGCAGGTTAGGGGTTTCAGGGGGGTTTTAAGGGGGGGATTGGGGGGATTTGGGGGTGTGAGGGGGGATTGGGGGGGCACTAGGGGGATATTGGGGGGTACTGGGGGGATACAGGGCATTAGGGGGATATTGGGGGTATTAGGGGGTATTAAGAGTCATGGGGGGTATTAAGGGGGGTATTGGGAGGTACTGGTGGGGTTAGGGGGTGCCAGGGGGCATTAGGGGGCACTAGGGAGGTATTGGGGAGTATTGGGGTGCAGGGACATTATAGGGGTGGTGGGAAGGTATTGGGGGGGTATTAGTGTGCCAGGGGGCATTAGGGGGGGCACTAGGGGAGTTCTGGGGGGTACTGGGGGCAGAGGGGACTTTAGGGGGTTATTAAGGGGTATAGAAGGGTACCAGGGGTATTGGGGGAGATTAAATGAGTTCCTGGGTGTGTAAGGGGTTAATAAGGGGTCTCAAGGGACATTTGGGGGTATTAGGGGGGTACTAGGGAGTACTGGGGTATTAGAGAGGTATTGGGGGGCAATAGAGGGATATCAAGGATATTAGAAGGGTACCTGAGGGTACTAGAGGGGTAGTGGAGGGGGATTGGGGATATTTAAGGGGTACCAGGAGGTATTAGGATATCAGGGGAGTACCAGGGGTTTTGCGGGTGCATTAGAGGGTTATTGGGGGGCATTAGGAGGTATTAGGGGGTATTAAAGGAGTACCAGGGGTATTGGGGGGCATTAGAGAAACACCAGGGGGTATTGGGGAGGATATGGGGGGATTCGGGGTGCAGGGGGGTACCGGGCTGTCCCCACGCAGCGACACGGCAGAGGAGGACGATGACCTCTACGACTGCGTCGAAGCCGAAGGGGACGACGGAGACGACATCTACGAGGACCTGATGCGGGTGGAGCCCCCCCAGGCTATGGTGGGTCCCCTCCTGGACTCCTGGGTCCCGTCTTGGACTCCTGGGTCCCGTCCCCCCCCGGACACCTGGATCCCACTGTCTCCACAGAAGGTGGAGGTGGACCGGAGGCTCTGCTGCCTCCAGGAGTTGAGACAGACGGAGGAGAGGTACACCGAGACCCTCGAGTCCATCTGCCAGGTGGGATGGGGACATGGGGGGTGGACGACACTGGGGACATGGGGGAATAGGGGGGATGTGGGGGAATATTGGGGAAATAAGGGGACCTGGGGGACATTGGGGGACAAGGGGGAATATGGGGGACGTGGGGAGATGCGGGGGGATATTGGGGCACTATGGGGACATGGGGATAGGTGGGAATATGGGGGATGTAGGGGACGTGGGGGGCATTGGGGAAATAAGGGGACATGGGGGATATGGGGGACATGGAGGGACATGGGTGAATATGGGAGACACGAAGGGACGTGGGGGGACATTGGGGAAGTATGGGGACATAGGGGACATGGGGGAATGTGGGGAATGTGGGGGGACATTGGGGAAATAAGGGGATATTGGGGACAGGGAGGGACATGTGGGACATTGGGGAAATAACGGGACAGGGGGACATGGGGGATATGGAGACATGGGTGACATTGGGGACATGAGGGGACATGGGGAATATGGGGACATGGGGGGACATGGGAGATGTGGGGGACTGGGGGACGTGGGACACGGATGGAGATGGCAATGCAGGGGACAGGGACACAGGGACAAGGACACGGGGCACTGGGACAGGTTCTTCCAGTGTCTTCAGTACCCCTTCCCAGTGCTCCCAGTAACCCCAGTGCCCACAGCACTTCCTGCGGCCGCTTCGGCACTTCCTACAGCCCCAAGACCTCGAGAGCATCTTCATCAACATCGAGGTGATCCCAGTAACCCCTCGTAGTGCTCCCAGTAATGCCCAGTAACCCATCCCACTCCTCCCAGTAACCCTCCAGGGCTCCCAGTAACCCCTCTCAATGCTCCCAGTAACCCCCAGTAACTCTTTCCACTGCTCCCAGTAATGCCCAGTAACCCATCACACTCCTCCCAGTAACTCCCCAGAGCTCCCAGTGCTCCCAGTAACTCCTCCCAGCAACCAACCCCTCCCACTGCTCCTAGAAATGCTTGGTAAGCCCTCCCAGTTCTCCCAGTAACCCTTCCCAGTGCTCCCAGCAACCCCCAGTAACCACAGTAGGGGGTCCTGGAAGGGTCTAGGAGATCTGAAGAGGGTCCTGGAGGGGCGACCCTCTTTCAGTGGATGACACCCCCTCTTCACCCCACAGGAGCTGCTACAGCTGCACCGGCTTTTCCTGGGGGAGCTGCGGGGGGCACTGGCAGTGTCTGGGGGGGGCCGCGGGCTGCCCCCCCTCTTCCTCGCCTACAAGGAGAGGTGAGGGGCATTGAGGGGGTGGGAAGCAATGAAAGACCTGGGGGGGTGTCCTAGTACGGTCCGGGGGGGGCAATGGGGGGTCCTGGAGGGGTCCTGGGGGGTACTGGGGGTCCTGGGAGGGTCCTGGGGGGGGCAATGGGTGTAAAGGTGGGGAGGCCCATTTTAGGGTCCATTTGGGGGCCAATTTTGGATCCATTTTTGGTCCAATATGAGTTTATTTTGAGTCCAATTTCAGGTCTGGTTTGGGGTCCAATTCTGTCCATTTTTGGTCTAACTTCAAATCCATTTGGGGGGAAGTTCCTTCCATTTCAGCTCCAATTTCGGGGGGGGGGTCAAATCTGTCCAAGTCCAATTTCAGATCCTTTTTGGGTCAACACTGTCCATTTTGGGTCTGATATCAGCACCAATCCTGTCCATTTGGGCTCCAACTTCAGGTTCATTTTGGAGCCAATTCTGCCTATTTTGGGTCCAACTTCAGGTCCATTGTGGGTCCATTCTGGGTCTGATTCCGGGTCTGGTGTCACCTTTGACTTTGGGGCAGATTCTGGCTGTATTTTGGGCACGTTCAGGTGGACTTGGGTAGTTTCCATCCCTGCAGGTTCCTGCTCTATGGCCGCTACTGCAGCCAGGTGGAAGCAGCCGCCCGGCGCCTTGACCAGCTTGCAACCAACACTGACCTCCGCATGAAGTTGCAGGTGGACCCAGATGCCTGAGTCCCCTCCATGGGACCCCCTGACACCCCCCTGGGACCCCCGTAGTTCCCCTGGAACCCTCCCAGCACCCCTGGGACCCCCCCATCCCTCATGACCCTATGTCCCCCCATGACCCCTCTGACTCCCTTCTGTGACCCCCATGTCCCCTAGACCCTCCCAATCCCCATGACCCACTGTGACCCCAATGACCCCCCATGACCCACTGTGACCCCCCATGACCTCTTTGACCCCCATGACCCCCAGGAGTGCTCCCAACGAGCCAACAACGGGCGCTTCTCCCTACGGGACCTCCTGATGGTGCCGATGCAGCGGGTGCTCAAGTACCACCTCCTGCTCCAGGTCTGCTCACCGGGCATACGCCTGGGTCCCTTGGGGAGATGGGGGGACACCTGGGTCCCCTGGGGTATGCCTGGGTCCCTCAGGGGACATCTAGGTCCCCTGGGGCACGCCTGGGTCCCCTGGGGAGGTGGGGGGACACCCAGGTCCCCTGGGGCATGCTTGGGTCCCTCAGGGGACATCTAGGTCCCCTGGGACATGCCTGGGTCCCCTGGGGAGGTGGGGGGACATCTGGGTCCCCTGGGGCTTGCCTGGGTCCCTCAGGGGACATCTAGGTCCCCCCTGGGGAGGGGGAGCCTTGGATCCCATCAAGGGGGTATACCTGGGGTCCCTTAGGGGCCCCAGATGCCTGGGTCCCTGCCGGGAGGGGACAAGCCCTGACCCCCCCAGGAGCTGGTGAAGCTGACCCCGGAACCGGCCGAGAGGGAAAGGTTGCGGGTGGCCCTGGATGCCATGAGGGTGGGTCTGGGAGGGGGTACTGAGGGGCCCTGGGGGGCTGGGTGGGATCCTAGGGGGTCTTGGAGTGGTCTAGAGGGGCTCTGGGGACGTTTGGAGGGGACTTGGGGGATCCTGGAGGGCCTTGGGAGGTCCTGAGGGGCTCCTGGGGTGTCTTAGAGGGGTCCTAGGGAGCTCCTGGGGGGATTTGGGGTGATCTGGAGGGATCCTGGGTGATCTTAGGGGGTCCTGGGGAGTTTTAGAGGGGTCCAGGGGGGTCTTGAGGGGGTCCTGGGAGGCCTGAGGGGGTGTTGAGGGGGTCCTCGGGGTCTTGGGGTGGGTCCTGAGGGGGTGAAGGGGGAGTTGGGGAGGCTGGGGGGTCCTGAAGGGCTCCCTGTGGGTTCTGGGAGTCCTGGGTGGGTCTTGGGGTACCCGGGGAGGTCTGGAGGTGCTGGGGGAAATGTGGGTGCCCTAGGGGGGTATTTGGGGGTTCCTGAGGGGCTCTTTGGGGTTAGGGGGGTATTTGAGGGTCAAGGGGGGCTGGAGGGTATTGGGGTGTCCCCAGGGGTATCTGTGGGTTTGGGGGTGCCTGACTGGTGTCTCCCCAGGACCTGGCGCAGTGCGTGAACGAGGTCAAACGGGACAACGAGACCCTGAAACAGCTCACGAGTGTCCAGCTCTGCCTCCACAACATGGTGATGACCCCCCTGATTTCCCCCCCCGACCCCCCCTGACCCTCCCCTGGGAACCCCCAACCACCCTGTGGTACCTCCCAAACTGCCCCAGCTCCCCCTGCACCCCCAGACCCTCCCTAATTCTCCCAAGTGTCCAGCTCTGCCTCCATAACATGGTAGGGATCCCTCAAACCCCTCTAGCATCCCTGGGCCCCCCCCATGTCCCCCCAAATCCCCCCCCCCACATCCCCCACATCCCTGCTGATGTCTGGCACAGCCGCAGTCCCTGGCACAGTTCGGACGCCCCAAAATCGACGGAGAGCTGAAGGTCTCCAGCACCGAGCGGCGCTCCAAGGTGGACAGGTGGGACAGGGCAATGGGCACCATGGGGACACCCATGGGGACATGGGAACATCAGGAGAACATGGAGACACCCATGGGAATGCTGCAGGGACACCCATGGGGACATGGGAACACCACAAGGACACCATGGGGACACAATGGGGAGACCCATGGAGACATGGGACCACCACAGGAACATTATGTGGACATGAGGAAAACAGAGGGATGTGGGGACACCCTTGGGGACATGGAGACACCATAGGGACACCACGGGGACATCGGAAACCAGGCACCCCCATGGGGACACCCATAGGGACATAAGGATGGGAACACGGGAACACCTTGGGGACACCCTTGTCACAGAGCAGGGGGGACAGAGCAAGGGCCACTCCAGGGCAGTGGTGGGAACACCCCAAGGTTCACGGTGGCCTTGGGAACCCAGTGCCACCCCCATCCCTGTCCCCAGGTACGGCTTCCTCCTGGACAAGGCCCTGATCATCTGTAAGCGCCGTGGGGACTCTTACGAGGCCAAAGACATTGTGGACCTGCAAAGCCACCAACTGCGGGATGGTGACCTCGGCCCCCGTGATGGCAAGAAGGTACCCTGGGACCCAGGCATTCCCTAAGAACCCATGTGTCCAGGTCACTGGTGGTCCCGAGCATCCAGGGGACCCAAGTGTCCAGGTCCTTGGCGGACCTATTGAAGCCTGGTGGACCCACGTGTCCGTTTCCCGGTGGACACACGTGTCCGGTTCCCAGTGGCCCCAGGTGTCCTCTTCCCAATGAACCCAGGCGTCCAAACCTGGTGGATCCCAGCATCCTGGTCTTTGGTGGACACAATTGTCCAGGTCTGGTGGACCCAAGCATCCAGGCTTTTGGTCTACCCAAGTTGTCCAGTTCCTTAGTGGACACACTGAAGCCTGGTGGCCCCAGGAATGTGGTCCCCAGTGGCCCCAGGCATCCGGGTGGCAGTGAACCCAGGCATCTGGGCGCCACTGAGTCCCACCCATGCCTGCAGTGGACCCACACCTTCCTGCTCATCGACACGGCCGGGCTGCAGGGCTACGAGCTCTTCTTCAAGACCCGTGAGCTGAAGAAAAAGTGGCTGGAGCAGTTTGAGATGGCCCTGTAGGTGCCCCTGCACCCAGGGGTGGGGGGACCTGCCCCACTGAGGGCTGAGTGGCCCCGAGGGGGGGGACAATTTGCCCCCACCAGACCCAGGTCCTTCCATCTCTCGCCAGCTCCAACATCTTCCCTGAGCATGCCCTGGCTGATGGGCATGACTTCCATATGTTCTCCTTTGAGGACACCACATCCTGCAGGGCCTGCCAGATGTTGCTGAGGTAGGACCCCAAAATAATGTCCCCCACTCTCCTGGGGAGACAATGGGGGACAGGGTGACCTGGGAGATGGAGTTGGGAGTCTCTGGGAGAAGGGGAGGCCCCATCTAGGTGATTGGAGGTGGTACGAGGTCTTGATGGGTCAAGGTCTGGGTGAGTTGAGGCTAAGGTGGGTCAAGGTCTGAGTTGGTAAAGGATTGGGTAGGTTGAGTCTCGGATAAGCCAAAGCCAACATGGGTCAAGTCTTGGGTGGGTCAAGGACCTGGTGGGTCAAGCCCTGAGTGGCCCAAGGCCAAGGTGGGCCAAGAGTTGGGTGGAGGCCAAGGTGGGTCAGGAGTTGGGTGGAGGCCAAGGTGGGTCAAGACCAGGATGGGATGAAACTAAGGTGGGTTGATCCTGGTGGAGCCAAGACTAACATGGGCCAAGGACCTGGTGGGTCAAGAACTGGGTTGGCCCAAAGCCCAGGTGGGTCTAGGATTGCGTCAGTCCTGGGTGGGCCAAGGTAGGTGGGTGCAGGTGGGCCAATGGGTGTCCCCTCATGCTGACCGTGACCCTGTGTCCCCCCATGTCCTGGTGTTCCCCCAGGGGCACATTCTACCAAGGCTACCGTTGCAGCCGGTGCCGGGCCCCCGCACACAAGGAGTGTCTGGGGCGGCTGGGAACCTGCGGCAGGGCTGGCGCCGGTGAGAGGCATCATGGGATATCGAGGGGATGGGGGTTGTGGGATAGTGGGAAGGGGGAGCATCGTGGGATGGGGAGAAGAGCATCATGGCTTTGGGGAGTGGAGCATCGTGGCTTTAGGGAGTGGAGCACTGTGGGATGGGGAGTGGGGCATTGTGGGACACAAGATGGCCGACATGGAGCAGGGTGTTGTGGGATAGGGGTGGCCCAGGTGGAGCAGAGCATTATGGGATACCCTAACAAGGGCCACCCACCCCCACAGGAGCCTAATTAGCACCAAGTGTTAATCAGGGCAGGGGTTAAATACTCCCAACTAATGAGTATTCCCTCTTCTACCCTACAGATCCAGGCTCTGGGACAAGGAAGGTAACAGCAAAATGGGTCAAAATGGGCTGAAATGCCCTCAATTTGGGAGTGGAGAAGCCCGGGGGGTGTCATGTACCACCCCCCTGGGACTAACTGGGGTCTCGTTGCTCCCCAGAACAAGTCACAGCGGTCGGGCACTGAGAAGAAGAGGGGAGACCTGGGTGAGGACAATGTGGGGGGCCCGGACACCTGGGTCCGCATGTTCAGGGGGCAGAGGGGGTGTCCATGCCCTGGATGCCGGGGTTCACCACCACCCCCCCATCATGTGTCCTCCTTCCAGGGTTGCCCAAGATGGAGGCGAGCCAGCACTACAGCGGTGTCCCCCCACCGCCGGGGGCCCTGGGTCCTGCCCTACGTCTCAGCCCTGGGGACGTTGTGGAGGTCACCGTGGCCGAGGCTGAGCAGCTCTGGTGGCAGGTGGGGATGGGACCCTCATGGTCATGTTGGGAAGGACCTCCGCTACGGGGCAGACGCCCATGGCCATACTGGGAAGGACCTCTACTATGGAGGCAAACCACTATGGGCATGCTGGGATGAACCTCCACTATGGGGCAGACCCCCATGGCCATGCTGGGAAGGACCTCTACTATGGAGGCAGACCACTATGGTCATGCTGGAATAGACCCTCACGATGAGCTGGGATGGACCCCCATAGTGAGCTCAGACCACAATGGCTGTGATTGGCTAGATCTTGATGAGTTGGGAAGCCATGGTTGGGTTGGACCCCCACGATGGGGTCGGGCCAGATCCCCACAACAAGGTTGGACCCCCATGATGGGGCTGGACCTCTGTGGCCATGCTGAACCCCCACAACGGAGATGGGCTGGAGCCCCATGGCCAGACTGGGCCTCCTGTGGTCCTTTGCTGGACTCCCATGGCCCCCCTGGTCCTTCATCCCTAGGGCAGGAACGTGGCCAACGGTGACCTGGGCTGGTTCCCTTGCGCCGCTGTGAGACCCTTCATCTGTGTGAGTATGGGGACCGCAAAACATCCCCAGGAGCCCCTGCACCCACCCTGATGTCCCCAAGATATCTGGGGTGTCTTGGGATTTGGGGGTGTGTCTGTGGGATACACAGGGGTCTCAGAGGAGTTGCCTTCTGTCCCCCCTTGATCCCCAACTCTGTTTCTCTCCCCCAGGTGCCACTGCCAGATCTCTCCGTCTACCCCTGGTTGGTGTTGGGGTTCTCCATTGCCCCTGGGGCACCCCAAATCCTCCTCTGGGCTCCCATAACCCCTGGGGACCTCCCCAGTCCTCCCCCAGGGTCACCCTGTAGCCCCCAGGACCCCATGAATCATCCCCTGGGGGCCTTATTCTTCCTGGGGTCACCCCAAATCTCCCCCTAGGGTCACCCCATCCTTCTTGGGGTCACTCTATACCCTCCAGGACCTCCCAGATCCCTTCCTGGAGTCCTTCATCCTTCCTGCAGTTACCCCATTGCTCCTAGGGCCCCCAAAATCCCTCCTGTGGTCCTCCATCCCTCTTGGGGTCACTCCAAATTCTCCTCAGTGCCTTCCCCCCCCGCCCCCCAAGTCCTCCCTGAGCCCTCTATCCTTCCTGGCCCCCCTCAAATCCTCCCTCAGAGTCGCACAAATCCTTTCCCAGGGTCCCCCATCCCTCCTGGGGTCACCCCAAATCCTCCCCTGAGCTTTCCATCCTTCCTGCTCCCCCCCCCAGGGTTACCCCATAGGCATTAGGACCCCCAAAATCTTCCTCTGAGCCCTCCATTCTTCCTGTGATCACCCTATAGCTCCCAGGGCCCCCCCAAATCATTCCGCAGGGGCCCCCAACCCTCCTCGTGTCCCCCCCCAAATCCTTCATCTGGGTTGCCCCATAGCTCCCAGCTCCCCCTCCCTCCCTCCATCCCCTTGAATTGCCCTGGGGAGGGGCAGGGGATGCTTGTTTTGGGGCTCAGGACCCCCATCCCTTAATCCCTAGGTACGCTGGTCCCATGGAGCGGGGGGAAGCCGAGCAGCTCCTGATGCCTCGCTCTGACGGCGCCTTCCTGGTGCGACAGCGGGTGAAGGACGCCGGTGAATTCGCCATCAGCATCAAGTAGGGACCAGGGACACTTCCCGGGGGGGGACACAAGACTGTCACTGGCTCAGCCCCCCATGTTCCCCTGTCCAGGTACCGCGGGGAGGTAAAGCACATCAAGGTGATGACAGCAGAGGGGCTCTACCGCGTCACTGAGAAGAAGGCGTTCAAGGGGCTGGTGGTGAGCATTAGAGCCCCCTTCTCTGCCAAACCCCCCTGCCCCAGATCTCTGGGTCCCCATCACATTGAGTTTGGGGGCTGGTGGTGACCCCAAGGCTTGACCATGTCCACAGGAGCTGGTGGAGTTCTACCAGCACAGCTCGCTCAAGGATTGCTTCAAAACCCTTGACACGGCACTTGTGGTGCCCTTCAAGGAGCCCGAGAGCCGGGCTGGTCCCCGGCCACCTGGTAGGACCTGAGAGATGGGGTGGCATGGAGGTGGTGGGGTCCCCCATCAGAGTGGGAGTGGTGGGGTGGATGCAGTGGTGGTGGGATGGACATGGTGGGGTCCTCTTTTGGTCATGGTGAAGAGGACAGGCTGAGGGGTACAGCTGAGTCACAGGGATGGGACAAGGGCAATGGCCAAGGGATGAGTCAAGGGAATGGTTGAGGTCAAGGGAGAGGAGCAGCCATGGGATGGGTTGAGGGGGACAAATAGCCAAAGGGGATAAGTTGAAGGGACAGGGATGAGGGGGGTGGTTGAGTCATGGGGTCAAGTCACTGGTGATGGCCAAGAGATGGGTAGAGGGATCAGCGATGGGGTGAGTCAAGGAGGGATGAATGGCCAAGAGGGACAGCTAGGTTCTGGGGACATGTCAATGGAGATGGCCAAGGGGTGGGTTGAGGGAAGGACCGTGGAACACTCAAGGGGGCACAAATGGCCACATGGACCAGATGGAGGGGACTTGGGCAGCCCTGGGGGATGACCTGGGGAACTCGTACATGTCCACGTCCTCCCCCTCCCCAGGAGCTGTGCGCAGCTTTGGTTCTGCCAAAGCCCGCTATGATTTCTGCGCCCGGGACCGAACGGAGCTGACACTGCGGGAGGGTGACATCATCCGTGTCCTAAGCAAGAAGGGCCACCCAGGCTGGTGGAAAGGAGAGATTTACGGGCGGGTATGGCACCTTCCCCACCCCAAGGTCCCATGTCCCCCCCCGCCAAGCTCCTCACACCTTTTCCCAACGTGTCCTCCTTCTCCCAGGTTGGATGGTTCCCCGCAAACTACGTGGAGGAAGATTACTCGGAGTATTGCTGACCATGGACCCCCACCCCATCCCATCCACCACCTTGTGTCCCACCACCTGTGTCCCCCCACCCCAGAGGCCACCACGTCCCTCTCCAGCCTTCCCAGCCCCCATTAATTTATGCCTCTTCCCGCCCAGGAGGGACAATAAACGAGGATGAGGACGAGCTGCAGGGTCAGATTGTGCAGGAAGGGACCCAGGCATCTGGGTGGGGGATGAGGTCACGGGGTTGGTTTTTTCCGGGAAGGGACCCAGGCGTCCGGGCGGGCAATGAGGTCAAGGTTGTGCAGTCGGTTTCTCTGGGAACGGACCAGGCATCCGGGCAGGAATGAAACCACGTGGTTGATGTCTCCGGGAAGGGACTCGGATGTCCAAGCAGGGATGAGACCACAGGATTGATGCCTCCAGGAGGGGACCCAGGTGTCTGGGCAGGGATGAAACCATGGGGTTGATGTCCCCAGGAGGGGACCCAGCTGTCCAGAGAAGGGACATGGACAAAATTATAGGGTCACCTTCACTAGGAAAGGACCCAGTTGTCCAGGTGGGGATGAGGCCATGGGGTCACCATCTCCAAGAAGGGACCCAGGCATCTGGGCAGAGGACATGGATGAGGTTGTAGGGTCACTTTTGCTAGGAAGGGACCTAGGCATCCGGGTTGGGACAAGGTCATGGGGTCAACATCTCCAAAAAGGAACCCAGGCATCCAAGGTGGGGACGTGGACGAGGCCATGGGGTCAGTCCCTCCAAGAGACCCACATATCCGGGTGGGGGAGCCCCATCACTGCTGTTACGTGCCATGAGCGGCCTCAGGCCTCAGCCCACACTGAAGGGGGGGGAAGGGAGGAATGGGGAGGGGGGGGAAGCGGTTTGTGGGGCCGTTTGGTGGTTTCGGGGCTGTCCGGTGCTACTTCCCCTCTGCCACCGGCGCTGCAGGGCTACTGCGTCCTCTGTCCTGTCTCCTGTCATGGGGTGCCCCCTCCTTGCCACCTGCATCTGGGGTGAGTTGTGCACCAGCCCCCCTGGGGGGGGGGGGTTGGGGTGAAAAGGAGGGAAATGGGAAAAGGGAAACTGAGGCAGGGACGGAAGTAGGTCAGGTCTGTAAGAGCTGCAGTGCAAAGCAGCCCCAAATGGCCTGAAATTGCCCCAAAATGGGGCTTCTGAAGCTAGGAGGGGGGTGTCAAGCCCTGAAACGGGGGGTTGAGTCCCTAAATGATAGGTTTGAGCTGAGGGGGGGTGGAGGTTGAGCCCCCAAAAGAAGGGTTTGAGCCCTGATGGGGGAGGGTGGAGCCCCAAAAAGGGGGTTCAGAGCTCTCATATGGGTAGGATGAACCCTAAAAGGAGGGTTTTGACCCAAAAAGGGGAGATTTGACCCACCCAAAAAAGATTTTGAACCCTGATAGGGGTGTGAAGCCCAAAAAGGGTGTGTTTAACCCCAAAAAGGGAGCACTGAGCCCTGATGGGGGAAGAATGAGCCCCAAAAGGGGGGACTGAGCCCCCAAAATGAAGGTTTGACCCCCAAAGGGGGATTTTGAGCACTGATATGGGGTTTGACCCCCAAAAGTGGGGTTTGAGCCCTATGGGGGAGTTGATCCTGGGGGGGGGGGGTCACTCTTCAAGAAGGGGGGGTCCTGATGTCCCCTTGTGTGTCCCCAGTGCTGTGTCACCTCCTGAGCCACCTCCCCCCAACCAAGGGTGACCAGACAGGTGAGTGGGGGGGTTTGGGGGGAGGGTGAAAGGTGGGGGGAATCTGGGAGTCACAGTGGGAGATGAGGGGGGGTCAGGCTCAGACCTGGGTCCTGTCCCCACCCTTGCCCCCCCCCCCCGCCATGTTCCCCACAGCGTCCTGTGGTCCCCACTTCTGCTCCATCAACAGCTGCTGCCTGGGTTATCACAAGGTGGGGGACCAGAAGGAATCCTGGGTTTGTGGGTGCCCCCCCGGCATGGCCCCCACCCCCCAAAACTCTTCCACCATCTCCTGCCAGGGTAAGGGGGCAAACACCCCATTTCTACCACTTCCCCATTTTATCTCCCCTTTTTAACCCTTTACCCCCTTTTTTCCCCCCATTCTGGGGGTGCTGAGCCCCCCCTGAGCCACACAGGCAGGGCAGGATGGGGCACCCCCCCTCCCTGAAAAGCCACAAACTGACCCAAATCCACAGAGTTTGGTCCCAAACCGAAGTCCACCTGTACCATCCCCAGTCTAGAGGAAGCCAGGAAGGCATGCAGGGACAACAAGGTGGGGTTTGGGGGGGGGGTAGGAGGAAAGGGAGGGGAGGATGGATGGACAGACAGACAGATGGATGGAGGAAGGAATGGATGGAGGGGCAGGCAGATGGAGGAACAGACAGAGGGAGGGATGGAGGGACGGATGGATGGACAGATGGATGGTCAAGGGGAGGGAGGGACAGACAGATAAATGGACAGAGGGAGGGAGGGGTGGAGGAATGGAGAGAGGGATATGGATGTTTGGAGGGATGGACGGACAGAAAGAGGGAGGGATGGTGGGCTGGAGGCAGGGAGGGACAGACAGACAGACAGCTGTGGGGTGTGGGTTGATGCTGACACCCCCACACCCCAGACCCTGCCGGAGGCCACCCGCTGCACCCATCTGCAGGCCACCCAGGAGCACCTGAACGCTGCCTGCACCCACACCACGGAGAAGAACCTGCAGGTGACGCGGGGGTGGGCACACGCGTGTGCCCGGGGCTGGGGGTGTCTGTGTGTCCCCATGTGTGTCCATCCACTGCGTGCGTGTGCATCCCCTACATGTGTGCATCCCATGTCAGCCCCTATACGTGTGCACACTCCCATGTACCTACACGTGTGCAACACCGTGTCAACCCCTACATATGTGCATCCCGTGTCCATCCCCTACATGTCTGTGCAACCCCATGTCCAGCCCCTACACACGTGCATCCTCCGGTGAATCCCCTCAGCGTGTATCCCCTACACGTGTCCATCCCGGTGTCTATCTCCTACATATGTGCATGGCCTATGTCTGTCCTGTACGTGCATCCCCTACATGTGTGCACTTCTATGTTCACCCTTGGCATGTGTCCATGCCTTGCGTGCATCCCCTACGTGTGTCCATCACATGTGCACCCCTACTCGTGTGTATCTCTGTGTGTACACCCTGCACACATGTCCCTCCCCTACACATATGCATCCCCTACATGTGTGCATGTCCCATGTCTGTCCCCTACACGTGTCTATCCCCGTGTGCATCCTCCATCACCCCCATGCATCCTTCCCCCGCATCTCCCTCCCCTGTGTGCATCCCTGCACACCCCTGACACACGCGTGTGCCCTCCCTTGTCCCCTCCCCAGGCCGTGCAAGAGCAGATAAAGAGAGTCACACATCACTACTCCACCGCCCTAGCCATGGACCTGCTGCTGCAGAGCACCGAAGCCGTGGTGCTGCAGATGGCCCTCAAAGGCCTTGGCTCCAGCACCCAAAAATTCAATGTCTCCACCGTGGGTACGCCAGCACCCATGGGTGCCCCCCAAAAGCACTGCAATGCCCCCAAAAGCATTGCAACACCCCAAGAACCAGCTTGGTGGCATCACCGCATCCCTTCCCCAGAGCTCTGCAAGACCACAAGTGGCACCCAAGGCAAGCAAAAGACCCTAAAAAAGCCTTTTTTCACCCCAAATCAGAGGCCACGGTGGAGGTGGTGCGTGACAACTGCCCCCAGACCACGCTGGTGCTGGCAGTGGGTGAAGAGAACCTGACCATCAGCTGCCATGAGGTGGTGAGCCATACCCAGGCAGGTACGGCTACTACGCTGCTGCAAGAAACAAAAAGCTCAAACATGACACCCCCCCCCCCCAATTTGGTATTTTGGGGGTGTTTTTTTGACCCAGTTCTCTGGGCAGGCAAGCACGTGGTGGCCTTCATCGTCTACAAGGAGTTGCTGAGCAGCGTCACGGAGCTGCACCAGGGAAAGCTCAACTCCCATGTAGTCAGCGGCACCGTGGGGAAAACTGGTGTCACCTTCAATACCACCTTCAACATCACCCTGCAGCACCGCACGGTGGGTGCTGGGGGGCTGCCCTGGGGTTTCGGGGGGGGGGGGTGTCTGCTGAGGGGTACGCGGGGTCGGGATTTGCACGAGGAAGGACAACAGGGTTTGTTGCATCAAGTGCGTTGGTCCAAATTATGGTGGGGCTGGCAACGGGGCATCGTGATGGTGCAAATTTGGAGCGTGGTGATGGTGAATTTGGGGGTGAATCCCCATCCCGGGGCAAATTTGGGGTCAGTGCATCCCTGTTCTGGTGCAAATTGGGCTCCTGTGCAAATCTGGGGTTGGTGCATCCCTGTTCCGGTGCAAATTTGGATTTGGTGCATCCCTGTCTTGGTACAAATCTGGATGCAGTGTAAATCCAGACTTGGTGCATCCCCATCCTGATGCAAATTTGGATTTGGTGCATCCCCATCCCTGTGCAAATCTGGATCCTGTGCAAATTCAGGTCCATATATCCCTGCCCTGATGCAAACTTGGATTTGGCGCATCCCAACCCTGATGCCAATTTGCATTTAGTGCATCCCTGTCCCACTGCAAGATTCAGCTCGTCCTCATGATGGTGCAAATTTGGATCCAGTGCAAACTGGGATTCAGTGCAATCCCATCTCAGTGCAAATTTGGATCTGATGCATCTCTGTCCTGGTACACATTTGGATCACGTGCAAATTTGGGGTTGGTGCATCCCTGTCTTAGTGTAAATTTGGTTTGCATCTCCATCCTCATGAAAATCCATATCCTGTGCAAATCCAGGGTCGGTGCATCCCCAACCTGGTGCAAATCCGGATCCCATGTAAATTTGTGGTCACTGCATCCCCATCACAGTGCAAATTTGGGTTTGGTGCATCTCCATCTTGGTGCAAATTTGGACCCTGTGAAAATCTGGGGTCACTGCATCCCCGTCACAATGCAAATGTGGGATCAGTGCATCCCAATCCTGGTGCAAATCTGGATCCTGTGCAGATCTGGGTTTGGTGCATCCTTATCGAGGTGCAAATCCAGATGCTGTGCAAATCTGGGGTCGGTGCATCTTCATCCCGGTGCAAATCTGGATCCTGTGCAATTTCGGGGTCAGCGCATCCCCATCCCGGTGCAAATTCAAGCTCAGCACATCCCCATCCTGTTCCACATCCAAACCGATGGTGGGAAGGGGTGGTGCAGCCCCTCCCTGGGGCTGCAGGACATGTCTTGAGCAGGCCATGCTCAGCAGGCGCTCCAGGTGGGTGATGAGCCATGCTGCATGTCCTGGCAGCTGATGGGCACCAAAGGCCACTGGACGCCCTCAGGCTGCACCCGTGTCGGGGGTGACAACCTCCACTCCATCTGCGCCTGCAACCACTTCTCTGCCTTCGCCATCCTCATGGCCATCCACCCCATCACGGTAAGATCCCATTTGCACCCTTAAAATACCCATTTTTGAGGTGTTTTCTTCCTTCCCAAATGGCTGTGTGCGGCCACGTGCCGGATGGGACTTGCGCGATGTCGTGAGCGTGACGTCGCCCACAGGACAACTTCGCGCTGACGGTGGTGACCTACGTGGGGATGTCGGTGTCACTGGTCTGCCTCTTCCTCACCATCGTCACCTTCCTCCTGTGCCACTCACTCTGGAGTGTCAGCGTCACCCTCCACCTGCAGCTCAGCATCTGCCTCTTTGCTGCCAACCTCCTCTTCCTCGTGGCCGTGCCCCAGACTGCCAATAGGGTATGGGTTCCTTGGGGTCTCCTCGAGCATCTTGGGGCCTTCAGGGGCTCCTCAGGGTCTCCTTGAGCATCTTGGGGCCTTCAGCAGCTCCTTGAGACTCCTTGGGGTCTCTACATGCTCCTCAGGGTCTCCTTAAGCCTGCTTGGGGTCTCCACATGCTCCTCAAGGTCTCCTTGAGCATCTGGGGGCATCAGGGGCTCCTCAGCATCTTATTTTGCTCCTCTGGGTCTCCATGAGGTCTTTGGAGCTTCCTCAAGCTCCCCAGGACCTCCTCAAGGTCTTTGGGGAGCTTGTGGGGAAAAGAAGCCAGGGTCATGGCTCTTGGCTGTAGCCTCTGCCCTAATAGCTCCAGCAGACCTTCTGCCGGGAGTCTCATCTCATGCTGGGTGGGTGAAAGCACCCCAATTATGGGATAACTGAGTCTGGAAGGTTTGGTTCAACCCCAACTCAAAGCAGGTCCAATTAGTTGAGGTTCTTCAAGGTTCTTGGTCCCCTTCTTGCTCCAGGTGGGTGTCAGCACCCGAATTATGGGATAAATGAGGTTGAATGGGATGTTTGGAGGTCTCCAGACCAATCTCCATTCAAAGTAGGTCCAACTAGTTGAGGTTCCTCAGAGTTGTTGGGTCTCATCTCTCTCCAGGTGAGTGAAAGCACCTGAATTACAGGATAACCAAGGTTGAACAGGATGTTTGGAGGTCTCCAGACCAACCCCAACTCAAAGCAGGTCCACCCAGTTGGTGTTCCTCAAGGCTCTTGGGTCCCTTTTTCCTCTGGGTGGGTGGAGCCAACTGAACTACAGGATAGCTCAGCTTGCAAGAGACATTTGAATGTCTCTTGTCTGCCCCCAGCATCTCCACCTCCTTGAGGTTCCTTGAGGCCATGTTGGGGTGTGTGGAATATCTCCAAGTGCCGGAGATGTCACCACCTCCCTGGACCACACTGTGGTCACACTGGGGAGCCCAGCATGGCCTCCATTTCCCCCATCCAGCTGGCGTGCAGCATCATGGCAGGCTTTCTCCACTACCTCTTCCTTGCCTGCTTTGCCTGGATGTTCCTGGAGGGTTTGCATCTCTTCCTCACTGTCAGGAACCTGCGTGTCCTCAACTACACCAGTGCCAGTCGCTTCAGGAAAAGATACATCTACCCCGTGGGCTACGGCGTGCCGGCCATTGTGGTGGCCGTCTCTGCCGCCGTCCATCCTGATGGCTATGGCACCAAGCACTAGTGAGTCCCACCAGCACCAAGGCTCGGGTCAACAAGTGGGGTGGGATCATAGATGGAGAACATCAGGCGTTTTGCCTAAATCACCCAAAAAAAAGATGCCATGGCATCCAGCTCGTGGGTACTTTCATGCCACCAAAATCAGGGTTTTGGGCTATTCTTCCCGTTTTCTCCCTTTTTTAGCTGCTGGCTGAGCACGGAGGGAGGCTTCCTCTGGAGTTTCCTTGGCCCTGTCTGTGTCATCATCCTGGTGGGTGTCTTGCTGCTGAAAGGAGGCGGAGGGGGGAAAAACTGGGAGAAAAAAAGAGCAAATTTAGACTTACCTTTAAGAACAGTATTAAGCAAACCTCCTATGGGCTGGGTGCACTTGGCAGAGTTTGCACCGCAGTGTGTTAATGATGGTTTTTTGCACCATTGGCCCCTTTTCCACCCCAAATCTACAATCGTGGCCATGGCTCTTCCCCTATAGAGCCCAAATTGAGGAATTTCAAAGATTTGCATAAAAAGAACAAATGCATGTGTTTGTTTAAGGACGGTATTAAGCAAACATCCCACGGGCTGGGTGTGCTCGGTGAAGGTCATGCCACGGTGCACGGTTTTGCACCATTGACCCTTTTCCACCCCAAATTTACACCCCATGGGCCCTGTCTTGCAAAATGATGGTTTTCTGCTTTCTGCACAGGTTAATTTGCTATTTTTTCTCACCACCCTCTGGACGCTGCGGGACAAACTCTCCTCCCTCAATGCTGATGTCACAGCTCTAAAAAATACCCGGTGGGTTTTTGCGTTGGTGGGAAGCGTGTCGGGTTTTGGGGGGAGGATGAAGAGCATCTGGGATGGGTTTTGGGTGGAAAAAAGAGCAAAATGAGTGTTCCGTCAGGCTGATGACGTTCAAGGCGCTGGCGCACATCTGTATCCTGGGCTGCACGTGGGGTCTGGGCTTCCTGCAGGCACAGGGTGACAATATAGCGGTGGCCTTCATCTTCACCATCGTCAACAGCCTGCAGGGAGCCTTCATCTTCCTTGTGCACTGCGTCCTCAACCGGCAGGTACCATGGGGGGGGACCCAGGTGTGGGATCCATCAGAGGGGACAGGGACACTCAGGACACAACTGTGGGTCCCGTCCACAGGTGACGGAGCAGTACCAGCGCTGGTTTAGGGCGCTGGGGCGAAGAGCACACCCCCAGGAGATGCCCACCACGGAGATACATGTCACCTATGTCATGGTAAGGGCACCCAATCACCCGGGTCCCTGGAGGGTGCTGAGTGGCCACCTGGGTCCCTGTGGGGTGCTGGGTGTGCACCCAAACATCTGGGTCTTCTGCTTGCCACCAAAAGGAGGTGGGGGCCAGGGGTTGCACAGGGGAGGCTGCCTGGACCCCAAGGTCCTTGGGGGTCTGGCAAGAAACCAACAGAACCTCTGCCCCATTTTGTCCTCGTTTCACCCCAGCATGGCCCCTTTTTGTCCCCAGGAAGGGGAAAGGCCGCAGAGCCACAGCACCGAGGGCTGCACGTGGGAGAAGTGACAGCGGGTGCCCCCCAGGATCAACCCATTTCCAGCTATTTTCCAGCACATCTGACCCACTTCCAGCATATTTCCTGCAGATCCAACCCATTTTCCGAGTTTTCCTGCTGATTTTACCCATTTCCAGCATTTTTTTCCTGCAAAACAACCCGTTTTTAGCATTTTCCTCACAGTTCTGACCCGTTTTCAGCATTTTCCTGCAGAACAACTCATTTACAGTATTTTTCCCACATATCTGACCCATTTTCCAGCATTTTCCCCAAGAAATGACCCATTTCCAGCATTTTCTTCTGGAATCAATCTGTATTCAGCTGCTTCCTCCTCCAGGATCAACCCATTTCCTGCATTTTCCTGTGGAATGACCATTTTCCAGCATTTTTCCTGCAGATTTGACCCACCTCCAGCATTTTCTCCAAAGAAACAACCAATTTCCAGTATTTCCTCTCACGACTGAGCCATTTCCAGCATTTTTTCACAGCATAACCCCCTTCCAGAGTTGTTCCACTGGTTGGTTTTAACCCAGTTGCAGCATTTACTCTAAGAAACGACCAATTACCATCATTTTTCTGTGGGACGTCCTGTTTCCAGCATTTTTCCTGCAGATTTGACCCACTTCCAGCATTTTCTCCAAGGATCACCTAACTTTCAGCATTCCTCTCCCGACACTTGACCCCTTTCCAGCATTTTTCCACAGAACGATGCATTTTCACCATTTTCCCAGCAGTTTTGCCCCATTTTTCCAGCTGCTTCCCTTCACGCTTGCCCCAGTTCTGACCTTTTCCTGCAGAATGACCCATTCCCAGTGTGTTTTCCCATGGGATTGCTCCGGTTTCGGCCTTTTCCAGCTGCCTTCACCCTGCAGCTCCAGTGGCTACTTTTGGGCTGAAAAAAGCTGATTAAAGGCATGTGGCTCGTCCCTAAGGAGTCAAGCTGGATGCGGCCGGTGGGCAGAACGCATGGGTCCACTTGGGGGTCTGGGAAGGGGGGGCCCAGATCCCTGGGTCTGCTCCAAGGAGTGGCCATGGGTGCCCCCCCAAACCCTGAGGCCTAGAGACAAGAGTGGGTGGGGTCTTGAGCCAGTCAAGCCCCGCCTCACTTCCCCCCAAGGCCAATTAGCTTCTGGCTAGCTCTTGATTGACAGGGGCTGGCAGTCAAGGGTGCTGAGGGTGTCTTTCCTGCCCCCCAAGAGCCAGAGAGGTGCCTGATTGGTGGGAGGTGGGAGTTGGGCAGTGCCAGGAGGTGGGAGCAGGAGGGGCCTATCGTGCGGTTGGGTGGGCTGAATGGCGGTGGTGCCAGCCAATGGGCAGCGCTTGGCCTGTGAGGTGGTGCTAAGGGGAAAAGCCGCCCCCCTGCCAGTGCACAGAGAAGGTGGTGGTTGGCTGTGAGCTGAGATGGGCAGCAGGGGTCAGCCAATGGGGCGTCGAGAAAGGCATATAAGGCTCCTGAGGAGAGCTGAGGGGAGATGGCAGCTTTGGGGGCCCGTGGGAGCTGCCCCCCTACACTTCCAGTGCCCCCCCAGTGCTGGGACTGGGCTGTGTCCATGCCCCAGTGCCCTTCCAGTAACCCGCAGTGCTGGGACTGGGCTGTGTCCCTGCCCCAGTACTCCCAGTACCCCCCCAGTGATGAGACTGGGCTGTGTCCCTGCCCCAGTTCCCTCCCAGTACCCCTCCAGTGCTGGGACTGGGCTGTCTCCCTGCCCCAGTGCTCCCAGTACCTCCTAGCCCAGTGCTTCCTGTGTTTCCAGTACCCTCCTTGGCCCCTGAGCTCCCAGTGCCTTCCCAGTAACCCCCAGGCCATGCTTCCACTGCCCTCCCAGCACCCCTCAGCCCCAGTGCTCCCAGTAACCCCCAGTCTCCATCACCAGAGCCTACAGCTCCAATGATCCCCCACATCAGCAGGGATCACCCCCCTCCCAGCCCATTTCCTTGCTAGAAATGGGTAGTTTGGTTAAATTAAGAAATTTTTATTGAGGACATAAGTGTCTCTTCGTGCATGTTCTGCCACCAATTGATTTTTTGTGTGTTGAAAAACAGCCCAAACTAGCCTAAAACCAGTTTCATTTTTCTGCCCTGGGTCCTTTTTTTATTGATTTTACAGCAAATTTCTTAAGCCCGGCTCAAGTTTCCTAATTTTGGGGGGGGGGGGGAGCTCCCATGGTTAATTTTCAACCTAGAGAGGGAATTTCATTACCCGTAACGAATCATTGCGTTTCCACTGATCGATAATGCATAAATTCCCCCAAAACATTGATTTTTGTAGCTTATTACCCTTTAAAAAACAAGAGTTAATGTCACACCACCATTTTAACGGGATTCCTTTGATTCCAGAAATTTTCAGGCACCAGGATGAGTCTGGTGGGGCTGTTCAATTTATTTGGGGCAAAAAAAGACCAAACGGCACGTGCTGTGTTTCTTGGGGGGGGGGGGGGAATTTTACTGGGTGGTGGTGTGCTGAATTAAGAAATGTATAAATGAGCAGAACTGGGATTTGGAGGGGGTTTTTTGGCTGTGGGGCACAGACAGGGGCTGGCATTTGGGGGAGAGAAGGATAAATATGGAAAAAATATTTGGAAAATGGGAAAAAGACGAAGATTTTACTGAAATTGTCTTTTCTGAGAGTTAAGCAGAAACCACGACATGGCAGCAGAGCTGGGGGGGGAAAGAAGAAATTCAGCGGCACTGAGGAATGGGACTGGTTCTGCACTGTTGAGTGGATTTTTAACCTTTTTTACAGTGATTATTTTTAACTGAAAAATCCCCTTTTTTCATAGGTTGTGGGTCAGGCTTGCAAGGTTGGGGTTCACAGGGATTCTACTGATTTTTAGGGGTTTGCACATCATTAATAGGCAATTAATAGGCTCCCCCCCAGGAGCCGCATAAATTCATCCAGCTCCTGCATGGGAAGTTTGAAATGTACTTTTTTTTTTTATGGGCGCACTGAAAATTGTCTGGAAATGGGAAAAAATAATGCTGGTCAGCAGTTCCAGGACTTTTCGCAAATCCAGTGGTTGGTGTGGGAGCATTTGTCATCGTTCCAGATGCCGCCGGGTCCGATGCTGCCGCAGTCCTTCTGGTCCTTGTCTTTGTTCTCCGACCATGTGTTCCAGTAGCTGGAGAAAGAAGGAGAAAAAGGAAAACAGAAAATAAGAAAAAAAAATAAAAACAAGCCCCACAGCAGTGGAGCTCTCTCAGGAAGAGGCAAAATTTGTATTTCGAGGGAAGGAAACAACTAAAAAACTCCTTTTTTTTTTTTTTTTTAAACCACCAGCAAGAAAACGCTCTGATAATACCATTTTTCCAACATAAACCCTTTGACTTATGTAAAACTACCAAAACCCTATGTTTCGGTGGGTCAACTTCACCTTTTTCCATTTATTTTCTAATTATTTTCCATTTTGGGGGAATCTCTGGAGGGAGTTTTTACCTAATACTTGTATGTTCGCCATTAGTCCAGACCCAGGTGCCTTCCTCCAACTGATCCGTCACTCCCAGCCAGTACGTGCTGCTGCTGTTAATATTGTCCTTCAGGAACTTCTAAAAAAGCAGAATTAGTTAAAACAGCCCCAGAACAATAATTCCAGGGAAGACAGAGAATCTCGAGGCTTTTGGCAATTAAGGTAAGGTCATCGCTGCGATACCTGAGCAGTATTTTTTGGTAAATATTGAACAATTTGGGTGTATTGAAGCAAAAAGTGCATACACAGCACTCCGGAAAGGAGATGTTGACGTTTTTGCTCTGTTTTTAGCACTTTTTCCTAAAACGGGAAGTCATAGTTGACTGAACTCAGCTTGGCCATCAGCGCTTCTCTCCGCCTCCAAATAACTCTGAGCCTGATGGCCAATCTTGGTGAATTTGAGCCAAAAAAAAGGAAGAGTTTAGAGTTCCTGTGTTTGCTGGAGTAGAAATTCTCCAAGAAAAGGGGTATTTTAGGCACTGTGTAAGCCAAGAAACTGGTTATTTTTCACTTGCCAGCAGCTGACTGACCTGCTCCTGCTCCGAGTTGATGATGACCAGGTGAGCGCCTTGGTCGGCGCAGATCTCCTTTGCGTCCAGCCAACTCATCGTCTCTGTCGAGAAGGAGTAGCAGCTTTTCTCAAAGATCTTCCAGCCGGCCGAGCACTTCTTGTTGTCCAGGACAGATCTGCAGATCAGCGCTGGAGGGACAAGAAACACCCCCAAATGCAGGTGAAAATCAGTTTTTCTCTGCTGGGGAAACCTCCACGGCTTCCCTGGTAGGGTGATATCTCAAAATTGGCATAAATCACCCAAATTTTCCATCCCTAAGACCACTGTGGTCTTTCTGGGTTAAAACCAGGAGGTTTCTCTCCTGGTGCACAACGAGAGACCATCAAGACAGTGATCGCGGCTTTACCTGTGATGTCCTGCAATTCCTCGTAGTATTTGTGCATCCCGGTCCGCATCCGCGTCTGTTCCCGTTGCGTCTCCGACAGCTCCTGCCGCACTGGGGAGGGCAGCAGGGTGAGCGACCACCGCCAGCCCCGTCCCCTTGTCTTTTTCCTGCTTCCCCAGTTCAGTTTACCCAAATCTTGAGCTTTCTCCCCCAGGATTTATTACTTTTCCACATGGAGAAATCTCAATCAGGGCTGTAAAAGCTCTTACATCACCAGCTGCCAGCTTTGCTGCGTGGTTTTTTTCTATTTGGGTGACATTTTGCTGCAATATCACCCATAATATGATTTAATTAATCACTCATTTGGCAGCGGTTAAGGATTTGGCCGATTATATTTGACTTTTGCAGAATTTTCTGTAGGATTTACATCCTTCCCTTCCCATAACCTTTAACAGAGATAACGGGGTGGATTTTCTCCACAGTAAGATCCTAATCAGGATAAATCCTGTGATATCCCAAGGGCTGATTTGCTCCTGCTTGCACCCTTTTGGGACTAATTCATTCAGGATTGGGGCATGAGCTCAGTCGGTGTCCAATCCACACCGTTACCCCGGTGTAATTCCCGGTAGAAATCAGAAACAAGGCAAAGTCGGTGTTGCTTCACTAAGAGATGGAGCAGAACCAGGAGCTGCTCGAAAAGACAATTCAGTTTTTCCTTATTTTATACCAAAAGGCAAAACCGGTGCCAGGAAAGAGCCAAACACCAAAAAATCAGTGTCTCCCAATCACCATTAAACTTCACCACAGGGATGTGAGTCCGAGGACCTACCGTTGGCTTGATTCTCCGAGTAGTTTGACCTCAAGAGCTTTAATTCCGCCATGATTTCCATCTCTGAAATGAAAATGAAAGAAAAAACGTGGATGGATCATACCGAGGAATCTCAAGTGGCACCTAAATTTGCCCAATTTATGGCTTTTTTGGGACAAGTGGGGAATTCCAGAGCAGATTCTAAATTTGCCCAATTTATGGCTTTTTGGGGCTGAGTGGGGAATTCCGGAGCGCATTTACTCTGGATTTACACCCTGTAGCAAACAGGGAGTGCTGCTGGTGCAGGCAGAAGGAGGCTGCAGCCAGATATAGCGCGCTGGGGGCAATTTGGGGATAAAACCCTAGAATTCACATACCAAGGTAGAATTAAAACCAAATTGTGACGACAGACAGGCTTTAGCCAGTTTCCATGTGGATGGACACTTAAAGCATCACGGGCACAAGCCACATGTTATTTTTAACAGTGAAAATGCTTTTTTTGGGGTGTTTTAACCAAACCAGCTGCTTCCCGGCCCAGTGGGGACCCTTCTGGGGACACTTACGCTTCACCATGGCCAGTGCAAAAAGCAGCACCCACGCGGCAAAGCTCAGCGCTACCAGGACGTAGAGGATGGCCACCGATGTCACCCTGCGGCTCTGTCCCCTGCCACCTCTGGGGTCCGAGTGACCTGTGGAGAGCAGCATGGGAGAAATCGGGGAGGAATCCCGGTTTCCCATGTCTGGATCTGGCTGAGGCCTCCGATGTGGGTTAGCAGCATCGGTCAAGAGCTACTCACCTTTTTGGGAAGGATTTGGAGATGCCGGTTTCCCCGCAAGGATGTAAACCCCTATTGGGAGGAAGGCAGGAGTCACTGGGTGATGTTTTGGGGGCATTTTATGGCCAAATCCTGCTCCGCGGAATTCCTCAAGCACACAGGCGATGTGGGGAGAGGAGGTGGGTGCTACCTGTCCCTCCTTTGCTCCTCTGGCTCTGCAGGTCTTCATCAGTCACCGGTGTCCTGTGGCCACGATCCATCTCCGACAGGGACACGTCGTCATAATCGTCCTCGAAGCTGTCTGGGGATGCTATGCAAAAAGAAAAATGGATGAAAATTGGGATTTTAGGCCAACTGGGAATCCTGTCCCTTAATGATCAGCTGGATTCTTTGGAAAGCATAAAAAAAGGCAATTCACCTTTCCCCTTTGGTAAATCTGCAGCACCTCTGGCAAGATTTTTACATCCTTTTCTCAATCTATATTGATTTTATCATTTTTATATATAACATTGCTCCACTCTTTCAGAGCCGAGTTCTCCCCTCGGCTGCAAACCCAAGCAATTCTGGTGAAGTCTGAAGCTCTCCATGGTGGGAGGGGATGAATTTGAGCCTGCAAAGGTGCAAACACTGGCTCCAAGAGTGAGGATAGAGAGATAAATTTCCTCTCAATCCCCCAGCGTGGACTTTCAGGATATTTTGGGGGCTATTTGATCTCATTTGACAGAAGGAACCAAATCTGGAGAGAAATGCTGCGTTATAGCGAGACGTTTGACCAACCGAGCTGAAAATAAAGCCCACTTTGGCCTCGGGGAGGCACCTTGGGGAGTTCTGCTTTCCATCCATGCTACAAAAAAGCCTGACAAGGTGAAAAAATGATGATTTACCTGGTCTGAAGTCACCCACGGGTGTCATTTTCCCAGCAACGGAGTAAATTCCTGCCAAAAAAAGAAAAGGAAAGTAAAAGAGCATTGAGGATAAGGGGAGGATCTTCAAAACCACCACTAGTGCTTCTTCAACCCTGTTGCCACCAGCAAGGAAGTTGCCGATGACTTTTTTTAAGGCCTGGCGTGGAGTTTACACCTGAAATTGGGGCCAAACCTGGAGATTTAGAGGCTCTCGAGCGCAGAGTGGGACCCACATGACTCTGAGCGCCCCAAAGGCTCCGTACAACAGCAGTGCCCCGCCGGCATATTTGGACAGCGCCGCGCTGTGCCGAGACACCCACCAGCCCCGAAAACACACACCAAGGACACACTGAGGACACGGAGAGCAGGGGGGTCTCCCCAATTTTACCTGCTTGTCTCACCAACCGCTTGGCGGGTGCCAGTGGGGGACCCAACCAGTTGCCATAGGTCTCCTGCCGGGCCATGCTTTGCCGAGGAGAGTAGCCGCGCAGGCGTCTGGTGGAGAGCTAAACGCCTCGGCACGCGTGCCGGCACACCCCTCACCACCTCCGGCACCCCATTTTGGCCAGTGGTTAGGCCCTGAGCTTTCGGTTCCTTCTCCGCAACGGGGCGGTGGTGACATGCAAATGAGCGGCGAAAGGAGGGCAAGACTGCGCTCTTCCCCGTGCAAAAAATACATCTTTTCAGTGGACCGTGGGATTTGGTGACTTTGGGGATGACGGATTTGTTTCGGGGGGAGGAACGGTGACGCCATAAGAGCTCTGCCACCAATGAGAATTTGAAGGCAGCTCCCACATCGGTTTGCGGGTTTTTTGTAGGGATTATAAATAAAACTGCCACAGTGGCACTTACAAGTGTTAAACACCGCACCAGTGAAATCCCAAATCTTCTAGCGGAGCTGCTGCCCGCACCAGGAGGGGAATCCGGCGGCAAGGCCTTTCGGCAAAACAGGCGTCGCGCTTCAGCACCCGCGAGTTGGAGATTTGCATACGCGCTCTGAAAACATGCTTGCGCCTCATCTTCACTGGTCTCTCTTCCCTTTTTGGTTTTCTTTTTTACCTAAACCCTGGGAAAAAAGGTGCGCACCAACCCTCCTCGGCGCCACGTCGGCTCGATTGACATGAGTTTTGGTTCGAATCGCAATTGAAGCACTTTATTTATGAGGTGGTTTTTCCTGATTAACAAGGCAAGCGATACGTTGAGCCTCAGCATAATAGGTAAACGGCTCAAAAAATGTTAACAAATACCCCAAAAATCTCTAAACCCACCCCCTCACCTCCCCCCAAAAGTGACCCTCTCAAACCGTTTAACCCTTCCATCACAGCGCTGTGCCCACCTCAGGCAGTGCACCTCACTTTTGGGAAGTGGAGGTACCCATTTTTGGATACCTTTTTCCCCCCAGAGTCTCGTGTTTTCACCCTGTGCTTGGTTTTGCCAGGTTTTTACTGTTTTTTCTCCCATTTTTTAAGCCCCGGCAAGGTAAGCAGGCGGCCCGGGGAGGGGAGCCACTAGCAGCTGCGCTCACAGACCCAAGTCTCGGCGTTGGAACAGGTAGCGTCGTTCCAGTGGCCACTGGAATAGATGGTGGCACAGTCCTCGCCCTGGTGGCCCACATTGTTGGGTTCCCCGCTGTTCCAGAACCTGCGGGGAGCAGGGGGGCACACTGGTTTGGGTGGAAAGCTCTCCGTTTGGGAATTTGTTGGGTTTTTGGGGGGGGGTGTTAAGTAGGGGGGAGTCAGGTGGAGAGCACACCAGCCCCACAACATTTTTCGAGGAGGGCAACAGGCTCCCAGAAAAACCACCTCCCCCCGTTTAACGTAGCAATGCAATTTCAGTGATTTTCCCCTTTTCACCCTATTTAATGTAGGAAAATGGCTCCACTTTGATCGCAGTGTTTTTCCCAAAATCCCAAGAATGAGGAGATCTGTTCAAAATAACCCCTTTGACTCGGTGCAGGGTCTCAGTCCATTCCTGAGGAGGGGGAACCAAGCAGGTGCAGGGGCTCCTTGCATGTTCCCACCTGGGTTTTCAGCCCCAAAACCAAAGTGAATTTGGGGGGAGGGAGGGGGAAGCCAAAATCTTGCCTGCAGCAGGGTGGCTCCTCTTACCTTTCCCCCCACCCGGCATTTTCAGGTACTGTGGCAGCATGAAACTTATTTCCGTGCTTTTCAAGCACTAAACCAGAGTCTGGTGCCTTTTTTTCAGTAAAAAAGGGGCTGAGGGAGAACAAAGTTGATTTGGGGGGGGCAATTTACCCTCCGATGAGGCTAAAAACGTACGAGAGAGAGAGGATGCGGCCGTCCACCCACTGCCAGTTGCCTTCTGTGTGCATGTCGGTCAGACCCAGCCAAAACACCCGATTGTCCATGATGTGATTTGCCAGAAATTTCTGCAAACGGGGAGGGGGGGAAAATGAAGCATCATGAGCGGAAGCGGAAGGCGACAGCAAAGGGATTCAGTGGCACCGAGGCCAGCGCCGGGAGTCAGTGACATCAGGGAGCCCGTCCCTTGAAGGGAACAACCATAACGTGCCACAAGTGTGATGAAAAATGCAACGTTTCCAATTGCAAATGGAAAAAAGTGCTGAAATTTCTAATACCTGGAGAAAGAAGATTTTTTTCAGACCCAATGTGCTTTTTAAAAGCCAGGCTGGTGAAAGGACCGCTCTGAATGGGAGGCAGAGATCGTCTAAATTGGGGTAGAAATGCTAATTTGTGCAGGGTTTGGGTTATATTTCTGTAATTCAGTCTATAACTTCTGTCATTTCTAAATAATTTCTGTAATTTCTATATGATCACAAGAAGGGATCACCATGGAGCCATGGTGTATCCACCCCAAACTCAGGTGAGCACCTCTCGTACCCTGGGAGGCCTCTGGAATCACACAAGAACCTAGCAGGGCAGCCACTTCCCCCCAGCTTTTCCCAAAAAATCCTTAAATCACCCCCGCCATTTTAGGGACAGATTCATGCAATTTGGCCAAATCCCTTCAGAACCAAGCGGGAACCTTGAACAGTTACATTTTCCCCCCTACGCAGGTAGTCTTGAGTCACCTGTGCTTAACCTCCAGCTTTCTGTTTGGGGAATTGGAGTCTAATATTCTTCTAAACTCATAAAATCTGGGGATTTTTTTCACTTTTTACAGGATTTCTCAGCTTACATTTTCCTGCTCAGTGTTGACGATGGCCAGATGGCTACTGAAGTTGGCGCAGAATTCTTTAGCGGCCAGCCAAGGTTTGGTGGTGGAAGAGAAGAAATAGCAGGTTTTGTCAAACTGCTGCCAGCCAGCGGGGCACCTCGTGCAGATAATTTCTGAGGGAAAATGGGGGGAAAAAAAGAAAACGCAGAATGCATAGGCAAGCACAGGGGGACGCCCACAGGCTCAGCCCGACTGCTGCCCCTCACCTGAGAGGTTGCGCGTCTCCTCCAGCGCCACGTCAAGGAGCGCCGACACGCGGCTCTGCCCCTGCTTCACCTCTGCCAGCTGCCGCAGCACTGGCTCCAGCCCGTCCCTTTCCTCTGCCAGGGAGAGAATAAGTTAGCTGCCGCAAAGATCTAAAAAACCCATTTTTGTCTCCTTTCCCCTTTTCCTTTCCATCCTAACTTACACCATAGCTTTAGCTGTGTGTTTTCCTGGTGCGAGTTACCGTTCTCTCAAATTCAGGCAGTAAAACCTTAAAGCCCTTTTGTTAAATGATCTTTTTATTATCAACAGGCTGAGAAAGGCTTTTTTTCCTTTAATGTACACTTAATGTTATCTCAAATTCATTAAGATTGGCTTTGTGCACTCCTGGTGCACATTTTAGGAATCTTTGGAGCATCTACCCAATACCATGTGTTTTGGGAATTGAGGAGAAGGACGGAATTTAACAGTTTTCCATCAAAATCAGGCTCTCACCCAGGACACGGAGGCGATCTGACAGCTCCTTCCCGCACTCCTCTTTGCACTGTGTCATCTTCCACCGCACGTTCTCCACTTCTTGTGACACTGGAAGGAGAAAAAACTCTGCTTTTGGCCCCATCTCACCACTGCCTGCACCCAGTATTCGGGATTCTGCCCAAATTTCCCCAAAACCACCTTTTCCTTGGCGTACCATTCAGAAGTCGGCCGTGAATTGCCTTGAGCTCACCAGAGAGCTGTTTATCTAAGAGGAAAATAAGAGGAGAAAGCTCAAAACAAGCCCTGACCATCTCTGTCCTGATGGAAGGCAGCTTCGGTTCATTTTTTTTGCTGGAAAAAGCACCCTGGGAAGCGCCAGGGGGAAAATCCATGCAGGTATCAAGGATGCAGTGGGTGCCAGGGAGCCATTGTGGGGCGTGATGTCATACCGAGGGCGCGCTGGACCTCCGAGAGGTTGTGCCACGCCGTTGTGTGGCTGTTCTCGCTCCGTATCCGGGCTTGTTCCAACACCTCCCACACCGCGGATACTGGAGAGGAGAAGAGGAGAGCACTTGCCTTCACTCTAGATCCAGCCCTGGAGAGTTCACAGGCTGCAAAAGAGCCTTCAATCCTAACTTGGAGGCACGTTTTGCTCCATCTGCTGGTGTTTTCCCCCAAATTGTGCCCGCCCCATGCTTGGCGATCAGAGCAAGGGGCACACGGCGGACTCACCTCTCTGGAGGTTCACGATGGTGAGAGCCATGAAGAGCACGAAGGTGAGGGCCAGAAGCATGTACAGCAGCACAACAGCTCTCTCGGGAGACAAGGCTAGGATGGACAGCATTGCCGGGGGTGAAATGGGTTGAGGCAGCCCCAAATAACTTGCCCCCCAATGGGTATTTTCTTAAAGAAGAGCACAAAGAGGAGAGATCCCCGCAAAACAACCTCTTGAGTGGCCCCACCCCCTGTTCTCCATGCTCAAAACTCTTTTTCCTAGATTGCGACCTGACGGAGGAACCAGGTGTCGAAATTTGGCTATAACTTCAGAAAAAGGCTGGTTTGAAGAGCTGAAACCCTCCAGTTTCATGTCTCTGGATCCTCAAAGCCACTCCCTTGCCCCAATACCTCCTTTAGGTTTCCTCTGCTCTTCCTTCTCCAACTCCGTCCCCTCGGCAAAATCCCATTTCTCGTAGGTGCCAACGGCATCTTCGCCTTGTGACATCTCTGATCCTTTTTCTTTTGATATCACCCCAATTTATGTGGAGGGGAACACACGTCATCTCATCCTGAGGGGAAGGAAATGCTTGCGTTTCATAATTCTGATTCCTAGAAAAAAAAATCTGCGCACTCAGGAGCTTTGGAGCGGCCGATACGCTTGGGCAGCCCCTCGCCATGTGTTGCAGCCCATTTCCCTGTTGATTTTCAGAAGAATTCATTAAAAAACACACTCTGCTCTTCTCAAATGAGGCTGGCACCTGCCTGAGGAGGCAGTGTTTGGAGGCTTCATGCCTTAACGGTGACCGGTGTTCTCAAAGGTGAGCACCTAAATTTAACTTTTTTTCTTTGGTTTGGTGGGAATTCTTTAGCATTTTGTTCAGCATTTTTGTGATTTCTTGTGTTTTTAATGCAAGAAACTTAGCGTTCTGAAAATCCTCATTTTTTTGAGTACCGTTTCCTTCATTCCTTCTCCAGAAGATTCTTTTCATTGCCTGAATGCCCTCAGGGCTTCGAGCTAGGCGTCCGCTGGGCTGGCTACCACAGTAAACGAAAGTTAGAACTTATTAATAACTTCACCATTGACCGATTTCAGCTGAGTTTCACAGAGGCACCCTGGGAAAAGCAAACACAGCCAAAAGTTGAACGTCCCTCACTCTGGTTCCCCTGCTCTTGGGGCAAGCAGCTTCCTCCTTTTGTCCAATTTCCCTTTTTTTGATCCTGAATTTAGGGGAAGTCGAGGCCAAACTTCTCCCTGGGGTGGCCGCTCATGCCCTTGGGCCTCCGGCACTTTCCAAGAGGCAATGGAGTTGGGTTTGGGTTGCAATGCTGTGAATTTGGCCCACACGCTCTCACGGTGGTTCCCCTCTCTGCTGACAGCATGCAGTTTGTCCTGGTGCTTTTTAAGCGGAAAGAATTGAAAACTGAGATAAAAGTCAAGAGAGGACGAAAACCACCAGCTCCCACCCCTCAACCTCCCCCATCCTTACCTCTTTAACCTTTTTTAGGTTATTTTAACTTTTTATTTTTTAAATACTGAAGCCAGAGTGGTTGAAAATCCCTTTAAGCTCCTAAAAAACCCACTTCTCAGCACTGTTAAAAATATCCCCAATGGCACCTCAGCACCCCCAGGCCCTGGGGACACCCCCAGTGTCCCACACCCCCATCCCTGGGCTCTTTAAGTGTCCCCGTATCCCTGTCCCTGGGAATACCCCGTGCACCAGCACTCCTGTCCTTAGGGACATCCCCAATGCTCCCCAAACCCCTGTCCCTGGGGAACTGGGGACTCTAGTGTCCCTGCATCCCTGGGATCACTGGGGACCCCTAGTGCCCCAAGCCCTGAATCCCTGAGAAACGTGGGACCCCTATTACCCCCATTATCTGGGGAACTGGGGTCCCTATTCTCCCCATCCCTGGAGCTCCCAGGAGCTCCCAGTGTCCCCATCCCTGGACCTCTGTGGGACAGGGGATGCTCGTCACCCTGACACCATTGTCAGCGGGGAACTGGGGACCCCCACGGTCCTCATACCCAGGTCCCTGTGGGAATGAGGGACCCCCCCATCACCCCCATGTTTGGGTAACCAGGGTTGCCTGACACCTTCGTCCCTGGGGAACTGGGGACCACCATCCCGGGTCCCCCTACCCGGGCACCGTCCCTGAGGTACCGAGCGTTGACTCCACTCTGCACCCCTTACCACGGAGCTGCGATCAGCTACTCGACGCCCCGTAGGTGGAGGCGTTTGCCTATCATCCTCGTTAGCCAATAAGAGCCGCAACTCTCCCCAGGAAGGCGGGTTCAGCCACCTGTGCTGGAGGGGTGAATGCCGCTTAGTCTCCGCGCCCCTATAGGCTGCCTCACCTTCTCCTGCGCCAGCGATTGGTAGATTTTCCTGTCAATCAAATCCAACCACTTCAGCTAACAGGCGGGGCTTGTTGTCCTCTTCTGTCAGCCAGGTGCCACTCCAAGAGAGATGTGGCGGACGATTGGCCGCTCTACCTATCTATCATCACCACCTGCGCCTGCCATTCGCCTCTCAGCAAGGCGGTGTCCACCCCCTCTCGGAGGGGAAGCATCTCCTTGAATCTCATTGGAAGGGCATCCTGCCCATCAACCACCGGCGATCCAGCCCATTGGTTCACCGCACAGCAGGCGCGGTTTGTAGCCGGGTCCCCCGCGGCGGCTCATTCCCGGGCGGACCTCGGCGATTGGCGGTGGCGCCACAGGGAGGCGGGCGAAGGCGCGGAGGCGGCGCGTTGATTGGCTGAGGGGCGGGGCCCCCTGTCAGTCAGTGTCAGTCAGGGCGGCGGCGGCGGCGGCGGGTCCCCCCCCCCCCTCCATGGCAGCGGCGGGGCCCGCGGCGGCCGCGGCTCCCGCTCGGCTCCAAGCGGCGGTGGCGGCGGGGGGACGCCGCGGGCCCCCCCCTCGGAGGCAGCCGGCGGTCGCCATGGCAGCGCCTCGCAGGTAGGAGGGGCCGGGAGGAGCGGCCCGCCCCCTTCGGGGGGGGGGCTCCCTCCCTCAGGAATGGGGGGGGTGACCCCCCCCGGGGGGGGGCTATGGGGGGTGATCGGGGGTAATCACCCCATTAAGGCTAGGGGGGGAATTGGGGGTAACCCCCCCTCCCCGGGGTGAGGGGGTATTTGGGGGTGACCCCCCCCCGGGGGGGTATTGGGGGTAAAGCCCCCCTCTAGGCTATGAGGAGGGGGTGTCTATGGGGGTAATGCTGGGGGGGGTAATTTGGGGTAAATATTCTCCCCCTCTAGTCTATGGAGGGGGGACTAATTGGGGTTGCCACCCCCCCTCCCAGCTGGGGGGTAATTGGGCGTACCTCCCATGCTTTTGGGGGTACCCCCTCCATGGGGGGGGCATTGGGATAATCTTCCCCTTGGCTATGGGGGTAGCTGGGGGTAACCCCCCCCCAGGACTATAGGGTAACTGGAGGATTCTCCCCCCCAGGCTAAGGGGGTAAATGGGGGGTTTACCCCCCCCAGAAGAAACCACGGGGGTGCCCCCCACCATGCCACAGCATGGAGAATTCAGGGCTATATTGCGGAGGGGGGCATTGGGGGTACCCCACCACGCCATGGGGAGGCATTAGGGGTGCCCCCCCCATAGAGGAGGACATTGGGGGGGTGTCCCCCTATTCCCCTCCTTTATTGGGGCCCCCCACCATCGCAGCCTGCCGAGGGCTGTGCTCCTGTGTGCAAAGAGGGTGTTGTCCCTTGCTTCTTTTTCCCCGTAAAATAATGAGGTTTTGGTTAAAAAAAAAAGGAGAGGGGGAGTCTGCAGCAGGCAGCTGAGCTCCCCCCTATCACAGCCACGGTCCCTAAATGTCATTTATTGGGGAGGAGGGAGGCTTTTAACACCCCCCACACCTAGTCAATGCACAACCACCCTCTCCACCAGCATCCCTGTGCCCCCCATTCTTGGGGAGGAGGCTTGGGGGGGTCCCTGGATGCCCCCCAAAACACACACACACCCCCCCCGCAGCCGCCTAGAAGATGGAGCAACCACGGCCGCAGCCCCTGGAGCCACGGCTTTGTGCCGTCCCTGGCGCACCTCTCCTTTTGGGTTCAAACCTAGAGATTTTAGCTACGCTGGGACGACTCAGGTTTCCTATCAAATTACAGGTTTTTCCCCCAGATTCATCTTCCCTTTTTGATTTTTCCCCTTTTTCTGCTGGTTTTCCATCAATAGGGGCTTCACCAGCAGCGTTGCCAGCAATGTTTAATACCTGCTGCCACCAGCAGCCTGGATGGGGGGAAAAAAACCCACCCTATGTCGGTGAAAAATCCCAAAAGACCCCAAACCCTCCCAGTTTTGGGCACATTTCAACCAATTTAGGACTGCGCAAAACATAAAAATCACCACCCGAGTGGCATTTTGGGTAGTTTTTCCCCAAAAAGCCACGTTTGGAAATGCATTTTGGTGGCCAGCGTCGGGGGGGGGGGGCAGTTTCCTCGCTCTGTTTTGGTGCTGAATTCAATTTTCACCTGTTTTTGTGTGGGTTTTGGTCGGTTTTAAACCTGGTGGCATTTTGGTGGGATTTTAGCTTAAAATTTGCACCTGCTTCATCCCTGCTGGTGGCAAAACCCGCGATGTTTAAACCCATTTTTATCTATTTTCCTCCTCTTTCTGCAAACTGCAGATGTTGGTGAAGCTTGAGAAGGTCCCGCTGAAATATTTGTGGTTTAATATTTTTTTTTTCTTTATCTGGTTCCTTTTGCATGTTAATAATTGGGGTTTCTGGCAAATTGGTGGATTTTTCATGGTTTGTGTTCGATGTGAAGTCAACGTCGCTAGCCGGTGCCTCCAGAAATTGCTGCTGAAACTGGGGGTGAATCCCTGCGTTGATGAACTTTTAAGAGGCGGCGAAAGCAACACAGAAAAATTGCAGAAAGAGTTTGGAGACATGGCAAAAATGGTGCAAAAAAGACGCAAAACGGCATTGAGAGACACTGAGAAAACAGTGTAGAAAATACTGTGAAAACGGGGTGGGAAAGGTGCAAAACAGCACTGAGAGACGCTGCAAAAATGGGTGGAAAAGGCATAAACTGACACAGAAAAGGCATAAAAAGGGGCAGAAAAGGCACAAAACACCACAGAAACAGTATGAAGCTCCACTGAAAAGCTGCAAAAATGGGTTGAAAAAGCTACGAATCGGCAGATTTTAAGCGCAAAGGGGAAATTTTAACGTTTTCCTCCCAAAACACTCTGGCTCAAGGTCGGCATCTTGACATCCTGCTGAAATTGGGGTTTTTTTACAGCATTTTGATTGAGCAATGGTATTTTGGGGGAAAATGAGCGGATGTGACAGCGAGATGTGGGGACTTCGGGGACACATGGGGACCTTGAGGACTCTGCAGTACCCCGTCGCACCTGGAAAGTTATTTTTTATTAACCCACCATCACAAATGGGCTGAAATCGGGATTGTATGAGCCACTTTTTGGGCCAGTTTCCTAAAAACAGAGTCTAGGCACCATGGTGGCATTTCCAGGGCCATTTCCATCATTTTTTTCCCCAAATTTTCTCAGCACCATTGACAACCCCTTAGACTTTTTTTCCCTCCAAATTCAAGCATTTTCAGCAAATTTTGATACCCATCGCCCTGGAAAAAGCTCTTGGCATGACAGGAACCCCTGAAGGATGGCAGCCACCAGCTCCTTCCCTCCATGTTGGAAAATCAACAGGATTTCACCCCAAAAAACCCACTGAAAAATTTCAGCTTGCCTTTTCTCCTCTTTTCCCATTTCCACCTGTTTTTTATGGGTCTAATAAACAATATCGCCATCTGCCTACCTCATTTTTGGGTTGAAATCATGCATTTTGGCCATCCCATGCTCATCCACATGTGGTTGTTGCTTTCATTCCCCCCGCACACATCGACATGGAAATGAGCATTTTCCTAAAAAGCCATTTCAGGACGTTCTCGCAGCCCATTGAACCCTGACAGGTTGTGCTGCGGCCGCTGTTTGACTGGTAACTTATCATTTTGCAGCGAAGCCGCCGATGGCGCTCACTATTTTTTTTCATTAAAACAGTATTTTGGGAGACATCAGCCAGCAAGGTCTTGCAGGGAAATATTAATTATAGAAAATAAATTAACAGCTCTCCTGGAGACGAAGGCACTGCTGGACAAGCCCTGTCCCACGACGAGCAGCATGGGCCTGAATCAAATATAATCGAGGCTTTTTTTTCCCCTCCTTTATAAAATTTCCTGCTTAATAAGCAAATCTGCCTGATCCCGTTAACGATTGACCTGATTCTCCCCGCTTGCCCCGAAGCCGCTCTGTTAAATTTTGCTGGTTTTGGAAAACTGTTAACCAAACAGCAAGGGATTTTTGTTTTGCTCCACTGGCCAGTTTTTCCTCCCAAAAAAGGGGTTGGAAATGTGGCTTTTTGGTTAAAACTTCCCCAATTTATAGCTTAATCTGCACAGAGAGTAAACTAAGCCCAAATCAGGTAAATCACACAGTCACAGCGCATCCTTCAGGCGCTGCTGCTTTTTTTTTCTTTCCTCCACTTTCTTCATCCCATTTGGCCACAGGAGCGACTGAGGGTTCATTTTGCCAATCTTCAGCAGCATTTTTTTACCAAAAGGAAAGTTTTTCAGCCCAAAAAAGGCCAGAGCTGCCTTGAGGGATTCCAGTCCCTGTTCATCCTCCAGCAAATCCCCATCGGAGGCACCACTTGAACTTCTCTTTTTGCAGCACTCCTCAACCCATCATTTTCTACCCCATTTCTGCCAGTCCCTGCAGTCCCAAACTGGGACTCATTCTTCCCCAGGGAGGCATTTTTCCATAAAACACCACCAAAGTGGGCAAACTGGGCGACATCAACCCCTAAAGCACAGTGAGGACAGCTTTCTGTAAATCCTCTCTTCCAATATTGGCCTGTTCCTTCCCAAAATGAGGGTACATTGGGCTTAATTCCAGTTTTTAGGCTAATTTAATTCAACTAATTTAGGGCAAACACAGGACAATGTGCTTAGAACTAGCTTGACATGAAAACTGGGCTTAAATGGGATCCTTTTAGGGAATTAAGTGAATATCTTGGTAGGCTGCAAACCGAGCAATGCTCACATCCTGTTTTCTATCAGATTAGCTAAAATGGGGGGTTTTAAGAGATTTGAAGCAATGTGGTGAGGAGGAAAAGATGGAGGGTCACATCCCGCTCATGCTGGTGCTCGGCTTTCCAGGTGAGACCCTGAAATCCCCGCGGGCTCGGCACGCTGCCAGCCCCTGCCGCCATGGCATCGCCGGCCGTCAGCCCCGACTCGTCCTCCCACGAAGCCCTCTCCTCCGTCAACTCAGCACCGGCGTGTTCTCCCACCTCTGACTCGGAAAACCTCAGCCCCGACGAACTGGAGCTGCTGGCGAAGCTGGAGGAGCAAAATCGGTGAGTGCCAACAGATATCTGCCCCATTCGGCCTTTTTATCGTCCTTTTTTTTCAAGTATGTCCCTTAAAATCAAAGACGCTGGACAACAATGAGCCATTTCCCCCAAGCATTGCTCCAGCCGGGATAAAAACACTCCAGTTTCTTATTTTCAGGGTTATATTTTTCTCTTTGAAAGCAGCAGGGTTTGCTCATTCAGGCAGGCAAAGGGGATTTCTGGAAGGAGGCAGCTGTTTGGAAATAATAAACCCACCCACTTCGGTGGTGGGTTTTAAACCTGCTCTTGACAGGAAATGAGCCCTGAGGCTCACTTTGCCGAAATACTGGGCAAAAAGCTCCATCCCTGGCATTAAACTGGTGTTAAAATCAAGCCCTAAAATGCAAATTTCCTTGCAAAGCCATTTTTAAGCAAATTTACTTTGGAAGAAAAACATTGGAAATCTGTTTTTTAAGCAAATTCATTAAAGAAACCATCCCCAGGCAACTGTCAGCATCTGGCCGGGGCAAATAGCCCATCCAGGTGCTGTTCTGGGGTGGTTTGGGGGAATATCTCCTCCTTTGGGGTGGTTTTGGGGGAATATCTGCTTATTTGGGGTGCTCTGGGGAGAATCTCTCTTCTTTTGGCATGGTTTTGGGGGAATCTCTCCTCCTTTGGGTTTTTTGGGGGAGAATATCTTCTTTTTTGGGACTGTTTTGGGGGACTCTCTTGTCCTTTGTGGCTGTTTGGGGGAATATCTCCTCCTCTGGCACAGTTTTCAGGGAATATCTCCTTCTTTGGGGCATTTTGGGGGAATATCTGCTGTTTGAGGGGAATCTCTCGTCTTTTAGCACAATTTTGGGGGAATCTCTTCTCCTTGGGGGCTGTTTTGGAGGAATATCTCCTCATTTGGGGCTGTTTTGGGGGAGTATCTCCTTTTTCGGGACCATTTTGGGGGAATCTCTTCTCCTTGGGGGCTGTTTTGGAGGAATATCTCCTCGTTTGGGGCAGTTTTGGGGGCTGTCTCCTCCTTTGGGGCTTTTTTGGGGCTATCTTGGTCTCTCGCAGGCTACTGGAGGCTGACTCCAAGTCAATGCGCTCCATGAACGGCTCACGAAGGAACAGCGGCTCCTCCTTGGTCTCCAGCTCCTCAGCCTCCTCCAACCTCAGCCACCTTGAGGAGGACACCTGGATCCTCTGGGGCCGCATCGTCAACGAGTGGGACGAGTGGCGGAAGAAGAAAGAGAAGCTGCTGAAGGTGAGGAAACTGCTTTATTTTAAACTCTATTTTAACCCCGCTGCAAAAATCTGCAGCATCAGCATGACCTTCCCTGTGCCAGGACAGGACGATGTCTCCCCATCCACAAGGAGCTTCCGCATCTTCTTGAAACCCATTTTCTCAGGCCTTTGCTCCATTTTTGCACAGGAGCTCATCCGCAAAGGGATCCCCCACCACTTCCGTGCCATCGTCTGGCAGCTGCTCTGCAGTGCCACTGACATGCCCGTCAAAAACCAATACTCAGAGCTGCTCAAGATGTCCTCTCCCTGTGAGAAGCTCATCCGACGGGATATCGCCCGTACCTACCCGGAGCACGAGTTCTTCAAGGGACAGGACAGTCTGGGCCAGGAGGTGCTCTTCAATGTCATGAAGGTAATGTCTTTCCTCGAACATCAATGGATCTTGGCCATAGCCCAGACACTGCTTTGGGTTTTGAAGCTGTTTTAAGTGGATATTAATTTTTGATGGGTTTGGTTTCCACCACAAACTCCTGGAACCATCACTTCTTGCAGCGTGACAGGTCTTTCCTTGCAAAGCGACCTCATTCCCCAGACCTCATTTTTCCTGTTGAGTTGTACTCTGAATTAAGAAACAAATAGTTGAGTATTTGGGGGTCTAAATTCAAGTTTGCAGCAACATCATGCTCACAGGAGGTGTTGTCAACCAAAACAAAGCTATTTTTGATGTCATGGTCAAGGCTTCCCTCCACTGTTGGCCTCCCACAGCAAGCAGGGATGGTGGCCCTGCGAATCCCCCTGCTCACACGTATATTTATTTTGAATTTTTTTCCTCCTTCCAGGCCTATTCACTGGTGGATCGGGAGGTCGGATACTGCCAGGGTAGCGCCTTCATCGTGGGACTGCTGCTAATGCAGGTTTGTGATGACTCCGGGGCGAGGAGGGGCTGCCGATGGGTTTTCAACACCCTCCAGAGACATGGTAGAATGGGGTTGGGAAATGGGAGCCTTTTTCTTGATCCTCAGGAGCAAAATGGGCTCATTTCCACCATCCCACTTACTCCTGATGGGTTTAAAATCCCCCATTCGCATTTCCCTTCACCCAGGGGCGGGTTCTGGCACGTCCCATCCCATCACCTAATGGGAAGAGGCTCCGCATCTGGAGCTGCCAGCAGAGATTCAAGAGGGAATTCATGTCCCTTTGGGTCTCCAGATGCCTGAGGAGGAGGCCTTCTGTGTGTTCGTGAGGCTGATGCAGGAATACCGCTTACGGGAGCTCTTCAAACCCAGTATGGCTGAGCTGGGGCTCTGCATCTACCAGTTTGAGTACATGTTGCAGGTAGGCACCACCTCACGCCCCCCAGAACTCTCAGGGTGGCAAGAACCGGTGGGTGGATCTGGGGGACAAGGACAGGGAGAGGTAGGAGTGAGGTGGCAGCTTTTGGGGGAAATGGGTTCTTCCAATGGAGCTCGTGTCCAGCGACACAGATCCTGGGGATGTCTATGAGATGCTCTGAGGACTATCCATGATTTTTCAAGGGGGACATCAGTGAGTCCCCAAGAATGTCCACAACATATGCTGGGGGCATCCATGAGACCCCAGGACAACTCCATGAGGTGCCCCAGGCACCATCCGTGAGATCCTGGGGCCCACCAGTGAGACACCCAAAGGAACTGGCCACGAGACACCCCAGGAACCATCCACAAGATCCCCTGAGGGACATCCATGAGCCCCTGGTGACCATCCAGGAGCCCCCCCCCACCAGGAGACCTTCCATGAGACCCCCACAAGATCTCGTGGACCTGTTCAAACCTCAACAGCCATGAATGACCCCTAAAAACATTCACCATTCCTTGTTTCTCTTCATTTCCCCCATTTCTCACATCCAGGAGCAGCTACCGGAGCTGAACATCCACTTCCGCTCACAGAGCTTTCTCACCTCCATGTACGCCTCGTCCTGGTTCCTCACCCTCTTCCTCACCACCTTCCCTCTTCCTGTGGCCACACGTGTCTTCGATATCTTCATGTATGAGGTAACGGGGCCGCGGCCAACACCATAAATCACAAAGGGACCACAACCACATTTTCCACTTGGATGTGGAAATGTTCTCCCCATGCCAGCTGGTTTGGTTTTGGGGAGAAAAACCCCAAACCCCGGGTGGGAAAGGTGATGGCGTGGGGTCAAGCATGGACCCTTCCCGCAGGGGCTGGAGATCGTCTTCCGTGTGGGGATGGCGCTGCTGCAGTTCAACCAGGCCGAGCTCGTCCAGCTCGACATGGAGGGCATGTCCCAGGTACGTGCCCATGGACATGGGACATGTTTTGGGGTGGATTTGTCCAACAGGATGTATTTGGGGACAGATTTGTCCAATGGTACATGTTTTGGGGTGGATTTAAGCAACAGGACGTGTTTTGGGCTGGATTTAGGCAACAGGACATATTTTGGGGTGGATTTGTACAACAGGGCATCCAAGGGGATGTATTTTTGGGCAGATTTGTCCAAGGGCACGTAGTTTGGGGCAGATTTAGCCCCACATTTAGTATTTTCGGGCAGGTTTTTCCCAACTGGATGTGTTTGTGGACCAGTTTATGCAACAGGCCATATTTTGTGGTGGATTTGTGCAATGGGTTGTATTTTAGGTTTACATGATGGGCCATATTTTGGGGGTGGTTTATGCAATAAGTTGTATTTTGGGGTGAATTTACGCAACAAGGGTGTGTTTTGAGGCAGATTTATGCAACAGGCCCTATTTTGGGGCTGGTTTTACCCAACGGACCCTACTTTGGGACTGGTTTACGTGATGGCCTGTATTTTGGGGCCATGTTTCATGGCTGGTTTCCGCACCTGCAGTACTTCCAGAAGGTGATCCCACACCAGTTCGACAGTTGCCCCGACAAGCTCATCCTCAGGGCCTTCCAGGTCAAGTACAACCCCAAGAAGATGAAGAGGTAAGAGGGGGAGATGGGTTCCTGCACTTGGATGGGGTCCCCCCAGCAGCCATGGGGCTCAGGGCCAGGGGGTCTGCTCCCCATCCTCGTGTCCCAGCCTGTCCCCATGTCCCGAGCAGGCTGGAGAAGGAGTACGCTGCCATCAAGAACAAAGAGATGGAGGAGCAGATCGAGATCAAGGTGAGACGGGTCAAGTGTTGGCATTCTGGGGCCGCTTGAGCCATCCTCATGGCCGCTTGGCCCATCCCTGGGGCCAGTTGAGCTCTCCTGACATGGTGTAGCCCATCCCTGGGGCCATCTAAGCCATCCCGGGACCACTTTGGCTCATCCCAGGGTCACTTGACCCATTCCCAGAGCCGTTTGAGCCATCCTGGGATGGCTTAGCCCTTCCCCACGGCCATTTAAGCCATCGCAGGGCCACTTTGACTCATCCCTGGGGTCACTTTGAGCCATCCTGGGGCCATGTAGCCCATTCCTGGGGCCACTTGAGCCATCTCAGGGTGGCTTAGCCTCTCCCTGGAACCACTTGACTTGTCCCTAGGGCCACTTGAGCCCTCCTGGGGCAGCTTAGCGCATCCCCAGGGCCATTTAAGTCATCCTGATGCCACTTTGACCTATCCCAAGGGCCATTTAAAGTGTCCCCAAGGCCACTTGACCTGTCACAGAGCAGTTTGAGCCATCCCAGGGCCACTTTCACCCATCCTTGGGGACGTTTAGCCCATCCCTGGGACCATCTAAGCCATGCTGGGGCCACCATGACCCATCCCATGGCCATTTAAGCTGCCCCCAGGGCCATGTAAGCCATCCCAGGGCCACTTTGTCCCATCTTCAGGGTTGTTTGAGCCATCCCAGGGCCATTTGACCCATACCCGAGGCCACTGGAGCCATTTGGGGACAGCTTAGCCTATGCCCGAGGTCACTTTACCTTGAGTCCCCCTGCCCCCAAGCTGTCCCCAGGGCCCAGGGCCCAAACCCACCCCAGGGCTGATTCCTCCCCATTTTTGCCCCCCAGCGCCTCCGCACCGAGAACCGCCTGCTGAAACAGCGCATTGAAACCCTGGAGAAGGTGAGCCCCACGTCTGGAACCCCAAAACCCCCCTGGGAGCACCCCAAAACCCCGCTGGGGGCATCCAAACCCCCTGGGGGCACCCAAACCCCCCCGGAGCACCCAAAATGTCCCCCGGAGCACCCCAAACTCCCCTGAGGCACCTATACCACCACTGCCCAGAGATCATGGCACCCATGGGTGCAACCCTGTAACCTCCAGCACCCCTTTTATGGGCCACACCCCCAAAATCTCCCCTCCCAGCACCATTTTGGAGCAGAAATAGGACATTTAAGTCCAGCGAGTGCCTGCTTCATCATTTTTCCACACAAAGTCTCCCTCCAGGAGGTGGGAAATGCTCCGGTTTAGTGCAAAACACCACCATCACTGTGTTTTTCCCCCGGCATGGAGGGAAAAGAGCTAAAATCCTTGGAAAACACTCCAAAACGGGAACCGATGATGCGCGGGAAGGTTGCCGGGTGCCTCCGCTTCGTGGCTTCTCTCGCTGCCTCCGTCTCCTTCGTTTATCTTGTTATGTCTCTCCTCTCTTTCTCTCTCTTCTCCGCTGGCGGCCGCAGGAGAGCGCGGCTCTCGCCGACAGGCTCATCCAGGTAGCGTCAAAAATAGCTATTTTTCTCTTTTCTGCTGCGTTTTAACCCTTTTCTTCCCCCTTTTGCTTCCCAGCCCGCCTGCGTCTGGCTCGTTTGGGGAAGATTTGCCCTTTTTCCTGCTTTTCCGGAGGCTCCCGTGCACCTTCCCCGCTTTGGAGGGTGGGGGGGGAAGGAGGATATGGGGGGCGGTTGGTGAAAATGGGGGGTTTTGGCCCATTTTGGGGCTCAGTGGAAAGTGGGGGGTGGCGCGGTGGCATATGGGGGTGGGGTTTGGCCAAGATGGGGTAAAAGCTGCCATTTTGATGAGTTTGACCAAAATAGGTGGATTTTGAGCGGAAGGTCATGGGTTGTGGGGTGAAAGCGGCTCAGAGGGGACAAAATGTCCCTGGAGGTCGCCACAGGGCAGCTGTCACCTCCTTGTCCTTGATGTCACCTGCTGTGGGGCTGGTGTCACCCCCCAGGGCTGGCGTCACCCCCTTCATTCCCAATGTCACCCCCCTTGTCCCCAGTGTCACCCATTACAAGGCTGGTGTCACCCACCACAGGGCCAGCATCACTCTGGTGTCACCCCCTCGTCCCTGCTGTCACCCTCTGCGGAGGGGGCTGGCGTCACCCCCTCATTGCTGGCATCACCCCCTTGTCCCCAGTGTCATTCCCTTGTCCCCAGCCTCACCCACTGTGGGACTGGCGTCACTCCTCATCCCTGGTGTCACCCCCTCATCCCCAGCATCACCCCGTGTCCCCAGCATCACCTCATGTCCCCAGCATCACCCCCTTGTCCCCACCACCCCTCCACTGCCACCACACCCCTCCCAGTGACACGCTGCGGGGAGGAGAACCGGTCATGCCATGCCATGGTGGTGACACGTCCCCGCTGTCCCCAGGGCCAAGTGACACGGGCACAGGAGGCAGAGGAGAACTACATCATCAAGCGGGAACTGGCGGTGGTGAAGCAACGCTGCACCTCGGCCACCGAGAACCTGCAGCGTGCCCAGACCACCATCCGGCAGCTGCAGGACCAGCAGGTTGGTGTCCCCAAATTGTCCCCAGATGTCCCCAAGCGTGCCCATTGCCCCCACACATCCCCCTTTCAATTCGCGCCCTGCTGCAGCCCGGATTTGGGTACGGGTCGTGGGTGCCACTGCCGTGGGCAAGGCAGGGACAGGCGTTGTGCCCCATGGGTGACACATTTGGGACGGTGGCAGGGGAACCCACGCTTCAGCGAGGAGTTTGTCACCCACCTGGAGACAGAGCTGGAGCAGTCGCGGCTGCGGGAGAGTGAGACCCTCAGCGCCCTTAAGGAGATGCAGGATAAAGTCCTCGACATGGAGAAGGTGATGGGGACAGCTCGCGGGTGTCATGCTGGTGGCCCTAGGGACAGGGATGGTCCCACGAGTGGCCCTGGGGAGTGTCACACAAGTGGTCTTGGGGACAGGGTCTGTCACACAAGGGGCCTTGGGGGGTCCTGGACCTGGTGTCCCCTGTCCCTGGGGATCCCCTGTGCCACATGTCCCTGGGGGATCCTTGGTCCCCAGTGTCCTCCATCATCTCCCCCAACACCTTATGAGTGTCCCCACCTCCACCTGGCAGAGGGGGACAAGCCCCCAGTGCCACCACCCTGGGATTTCCCTACCAATGACCGGTGCCACCACCCCAAGGTGTCCCCGATGACATCCAGTGACACTCCCTTGGGATTGTCCCTGCCCTGGGCTGTCCCCACTGATAATCTGATGTCCCCGCCCTGGGTTGCCCCCACCCCTGGGTGTCCCCACTGATGTCCCCTGTGTCCCCACAGAGGAACAGCCTGCTGCCGGACGAGGACAACGTGGTGCGGCTGCAGGAGGAGCTGCAGGCGCTGGCACTGCGTGAGGCCGAGGCCGTCAAGTCGCTGACGGAGCTGCAGCAGCAGGTGAAGGACCTCAGTGACAGCTGGCAGGTAAGGACCCGGATGCCTGGGTGCCCCCCTGGATGCCTGGGTCCCTTCTCGATGCCTGGGTCCCTCCCAGACACTTGGGTCACCCCCCAGACGCCTGGGTCCCCTCCCAGCCACCTGGGTCCCTTCCCGGTCACCTGAGTCCCTTGTCCTGACACTGGGTCCCCTCCTGGCCACCAGGTTCCCTCACCTTGACACCCGGGTCCCTCCTGGGTCCCCTCCTGGCCACCTGGGTTCCTTGTCCCCACATATGGGTCCCTTCCGGGCCACCTGGATCCCTTGTCCTGATGCCTGGGTCCCCTCCCAGCCACCTGGGTCCCCTCCTGGTCATCTGGGTCCCTTGTCCTGACACTGGGTCCCCTCCTGGCCACCAGGTTCCCTCACCTTGACACCCGGGTCCCTCCTGGGTCCCCTCCTGGCCACCTGGGTTCCTTGTCCCCACATATGGGTCCCTTCTGGGCCACCTGGATCCCTTGTCCTGATGCCTGGGTCCCCTCCTATCCACCTGGGTCCCCTCCTGGTCATCTGGGTCCCTCATCCCAATGCCTCCGTCCCCTCCCATCCACCTAGGTCCCTCACCCTGCCACCCAGGTCCCTTGTTCCGACATCTAGGTCCCTTCCTGGCCACCTGGGTCCCTTGTCCTGACACCAGGTCCCCTCCCAGACACATGGGTCCCCTCCTGGCCACCTAGGTCCCTTGTTCCAACATCTGGGTCTCCCCTGTCCACCTGGGTGCCCTCCTGTCCACCTGGGTCCCTTGTCCCAACACCCATGTCCCCTCCCTGCCATCTGTATCCCTCGTCCCAACGCCTCTGTCCCTTCCTGTCCACCCGGGTCCCTCACCCTGCCACCCCGGGGTCCCCACGGGGGCCACCCGGGTCCCCCCATCCACCTGGCGGGTGCCTGATGGGTGCGGGGTGCAGGCGGGCCGGGCGGGCGGGCGCTGGAAGGAGTCCCCGCGGCGGAGCAACGCCAACGCGCTGCAAGAGGCCGTGGTGGCGGCGCGGCTGCGGGAGGCCCAGGCCCAGGCCGAGCTGCGGGCGCTGCGCCAGCGGGTGCTGCAGCTCGAGACGCAGGTCAGAGCCTGGGCCGCATCCTGACGGGGGGCTGGGGGGGGGGGGGCTGAACTGGGGGGTACGGGGCCTAGGGTTGCTGAACCTGGGGGGTGCTGGCGTTGTGGGTGCTGGACTAGGGGTGCTGGTTCCATGGGTGCTGGGAACACCCAGGGCCAGATCCAGGCAGAGCAGAGCTGTGCGGAGCTATGGGAGCTGGGGGGTGGGAGGGGGGCAGGGGGGGTGACAGCGACCGGGGAGAGGGTGGTGACAGTCCTGTCCCCTCCCTGCAGGGCCAGATCCAGCGCACGGTGCTGGGCCGGGCGGAGCAGACCTGCGCGGGGCTGCGGGAGCAGCTGCGGCTGGCGGCGGCGCAGAGCAAGGGGCTGCAGGCGCAGCTCAGCGAGAGCCACCGCAAACATGCTGAGGCCCAGTGCAAGGTGGGATGCTTGGGGACACCTTGGGGACAACCCCGAGCCCTCCTCTGTCACCTCCCTGGGGGCACCCGTGGGTGCTCACCATCCCCTCCCCAGGAGTATCTCTGTCCCCTCCCCTGGGGCACCCACAGACCCTCCTCAGGGGCACCCGCAGACCCTCCCTTGTCCCCTCCTGGTGGGGACACGGCTGTCCCCTCACCAGGGACACCAACAGCCTTTCCCCTGGGGTCACCGTGTCCACTTCTGGAGGGCCACCATGTCCCCTCCAATGGGGTCAATGTATCACCTCTGAGAGGGTCCCAATGTCACCTCCCACAGGGTCCCCATGTCCCCTCCAGCAGCATCCTATCACTCCCTCCAATGGTGTCCCCTTGTCTCCTCCACCAGGGTCCCCACGTCCCCTCAAAAGGGGTCAATGTGTCACCTCTGAGAGGGTCTCGATGTCCCCTCCCATGGTGTCCCCATATCCCCTCCAATGGGGTGCCAGTGTCCCCTCCCACAGGGTCCCCATGTCTCCTCCAACAGGAACCCCATGTCCCCTCCTGTGGGGTCCCAGTGTCCCCTCCTATAGTGTCCTCACGTCCCCTCCACCGGCCTTCCCTTGTCCCTGGGGACTTGGGGGGGGACTGGAGCCTCCCCTGGTTGGGCGGGGGTGACACAGGGGTGGCACTGGTGTGGCACCGGCTGACACGGATGTCCCCAGAGCAAGGAGGAGGTGATGGCAGTGCGGCTGCGCGAGGCCGACAGCATGGCAGCCCTGGCCGAGATGCGACAGCGCGTCGCCGAGCTGGAGATCCAGGTGAGCGGGGACGAGGGGATGGGGTGGAGGGGGACGAGGCGGGGGGGGAAACGGGGTGACAGGGTGACAGGAGGGGGACGGGCACCCGCTGACCCGCGCGCACCCGCAGAGGGAGGAGGGCATGATCCAGGGGCAGCTCAACCACTCGGACGCCGCCCAGTACATCCGCCAGCTCAAGGACCACATCGACGAGCTCAAGGCCGAGGTAAGGCGCCCATGGGTGCTGCAGCACCCACGTCCTGCGCTCACGGGTGCTGCAGGACCCCGTACCCTGCACCCACGGGTGCTGCAGGATCCCGTATGCTGCACCCATGGGTTCTTGGGGACCCACGTCCTGCACCCACGGGTGCTGGGAGACCTGTACTCTGCACCCGTGGGTGCTGTGGGACCCATGTCCTGCACCCACAAGTGCTGGGGGATCCATACCCTGCACCCACGGGTGCTGGGGGATCTGTACCCAGTACCCACGGGTGCTGGGGGATCCGTATCCTGCACCCACAGATGCTGTGGGATCTGTACCCTGCACCCACGGGTTCTGGGGTGACCCACATCCTGTACCCATGGGTGCTGTGGCACCCATGTCCTGCGCCCAGGGGTGCTGCAGGACCCTGTACCCTGCACCCACGGGTGCTGTGGGACCCACCTCCTGCACCCACAAGTGCTGGGGGATCCGTGCCCTGCACCCACGGGTGCTGGGGGACCTGTACCCTGCACCCATGGGTGCTGTGGGACCCCCATACAGGGTCCAGCACCCACACAATGTCTCAGGGACCCTTCCCTGGGGCGGGGGGTGACCCTGCCTACTGGGGACAGAGGACATCATCCCCTGTCTCTGGCATGGTGGGGGTCACCCCACACACACCGCCCCCCCGGGAAAGGGTCCCCGATGTCCCCAAGGCTAGGACGCATTGGGGACAGTCCCCGAGCAGGGCTGTGCTGGGCACTGGTGCCATCGGCGACGTCCCCGCAGAGCCACGTGGCACCGGGACAGCTGGTGACAATGTCTCTCCCCATCTCTCCTCCCTCCTCCCCTTCTCTGCTGTCCCTTGTCCCCCCTGTCCCCTCTCCTGTCCCTTTGTCCCCTCCTGTCCCCCACCCCTCTGCCTGTCTTGTCCTCCACCCGTCACCTGGTCCTTCCCTGTCTCTTTGTCCCTTGTCCCTGTCCCCTTGTCTTCAACACTGTCCCCATCCCCTCATCCCCTCTCCGTGTCCCCTCTTCCCCCATCCATGTCCCCTTGTCCCCGTTCCCTTGTCCCCCATCCCCTTCTTCCCTGTCCCATTCCCCACATGCCCTCGTCCCTTGTCCCCTTGTCCCTGTCCCCATCTCCTTGTCCCCTGTCCCATCCCCTGTCCCCTTATCCCCACCTCTCTGTTCCCTGTCCCCATGTCCCCTTGTCCCCATCCCTTTGTCCCTGTCCCCTTGACCCCATCCCTATCCTTTTGTTCCCTGTCCCCTTATCCCATGTCCCCTTGTCACTCATCCCCTTGTCTCATCACCCATCACGGTCCCATGTCCCTTGTCCCTGTCCCCTTGTCCCCGTCCCTTTGTCCCCATCCCCTTGTCCCCCGTCCCCTCGGCCCCATCCCTATTCCCTTGTTCCCTGTCCCCTTGTCCCCTATCCCCTTGTCCCATCACCTATCGCGTTCCCATGTCCCTTGTCCCCTGTCCCTCTCTCCTCATCCCCATCCTTTTGTCCCATCACCTGTCGTGTTCCCATGTCCCTTGTCCCCTGTCCCCTTGTCCCCTGTCCCCGCAGATCCGGCTGCTGCGGGGGCCGCTGGCCTTCGGGGCGGTGGGGCTGGGGACACGCCTGGGGGACGAGGACTCGCTGGGTTCCTCCGACGAGGAGCTGCCACCCTTCGCCCTGACCCACGGGGACATCGGGGACCTCGGGGACCTCGGGGACATGGGGGACAGCAGCGACAGCGAGACCGAGGGGGCACCTACGGCACCGTGACCCGCGGGGACATCGGGGACGTGGGGGACAACAGCGACCAGCGAGATCGAGGGGGGCACCCATAGCGCCCTGATCCACGGGGACGTTGGGGGAACGTTGGGAACGTGGGGAACAGCGGTGACGGTGAGCCCAAGGGGCCACCCCGGGGACCCTGACCTGTGGGGACATCGGGGACCCGCCAGCCCCACGGCACCCTGGGGGCACCCGGGGGACATTGAGGGTCCCCCGGGGGATGCTGAGGACACCCACGGCACCCAGCAGAGACTGAGGGACACCCAGAGGACACTAAGGGACACCCGTGGGTCCCAGGGGACACTGAGGGGCACCCGGGGGACACCCAGAGGACACTGAGGGACACCCAGAGGACACTTGGGGACAGCCAGAGGACACTAAGGGACACCCACAACACCCAGGGGACACCCGTGGGCCCCACAGCACCCCAGGGCAGGATCTGGCGGGGGGAGGGGGGGGAGGTCAAGGTCTTGGGCCTGGGGGTGCCCCGAGCTCCCAGCAGGACCCCAAGCACGGCCGGATCCTGCACACGGAGGGATCCCGGGGCACCGCTGGATTCCTGAACGGCTGGATCCTGGGGCACCGCTGGATCCCTGGACAGCCAGATCCTGCACATGGAGGGGATCCTGGGGCACTGCTGGATCCTGGGGCAGCACTGGATCCCTGAGTGGCTGGAACCTGCACACACAGGGATCCCAGGACACTGCTGGATTCCTGAATGGCCAGATCCTGCACACACAGGGATCCCAGGACACCGCTGGATTCCTGAATGGCCAGATCCTGCACACACAGGGATCCCAGGACACCGCTGGATTCCTGAACAGCCAGATCCTGTGCAGAGATGGATCCCAAGACACTGCTGGATCCCTGAACAGCCAGATCCTGCACACAGAGGGATCCCAGGACACCGCTGGATTCCTCAACAGCCAGATCCTGCACACAGAGGGATCCCAGGGCACCACTGGATCCCTGAAAGGCCGGATCCTGCACACAGAGGGATCCCAGGACACAACTGGATTCCTGAACGGCCAGATCCTGCGCACTGCTGGATGCTGGGGCACTGCTGGATCTCTGAATGGCCGGATCCTGCGCACCAAGGGATCCCAGAATACCACTGGATCTCCGAGTGGCTGGATCCTGCACACAGGCAGACCCTGGGACATGATGGGACCCCCAGGACACAGCCCAAGGCCAGATCCTGGATCCAGCCGGATCCTGGGACACGGCCGGATCCTGGATCCAGTGGCCCCCTGGATGCAGTGGGACACCCCCTCCAACCCTGACACCCCCCCCAAGGACATGGCCAGATCCTGCACACCCCCAGCCCACCCCCCCAAATCCCCAGGACACGGCTGGATCCTGCACACGGAGGGATCCTGGATATGGTGCGATCCCAGACAGTGGCTGGATCCTGGATCCAGCCAACACAACCCCAAAAAAAACGCTGAGCCCCCGGCCAGATCCTGGACATGGCGGGGGGACAACGACACCCCTGGTACAGCCAGCGGCAGGGCCGGATCCTGGACATTTTGGGGGGGGGACACGACCCTGACATGGCCTGGCCCAGGAAAGGGACGGATCCTGCACCCCCCCACAATCCCCCCCATCGCTGTTTATATCCTGTACAGAGAAATACAGACGCTGTGGAACAACGGGACCCCAAAAAGCCTCAAATTTACCCCCAAAAAATCTGTTGGGAGCCCAAAATCCCTGTAATTTGCCTACCCCAAAAAAATTACTGGAACCCCGAAATCCCTGAGACTGGTCCCAAAATGGGGCTCCAAAAAGCCTCAAATTCACCAGAAAAAAATCAGCTGAGATGCCCAAAATCCCTGAGATTGGCCCCAAAACTCCTAAAATTCACCCCCCCCAAAAAATCTGGGGGCCCCAAGTCCCTGAGACTGGCTCCAAAATGGCCCCCTGGGACCCCAAAACTCCAGGAATTCACCCCCCAAAAATCTGCTGGGACCCCCAAAACTCTGGAATTTGCCCCCCTGAAAGTATACTGGGGCCCCCAAATTCCTGAGTTTGGCCCCAGAATCCCAAGACTTCCCCCCCAAAAAATTCCTGGGACCCCAAAATCCCTGAGACTGGCCCCAAAATGGCTCCCCTGGGACCCCAAAACCCCAGGAATCCACCCCAAATAAATCTGCTGGGACCCCCAAAATCCCTGGAATTTGCCCCCCCCAAATTACCGGGACCCCCAAATCCCTGAGACTGGTCCCCAAATGGCCCCCTGGGACCCCAAAACCCCTGGAATTCACCCCAAAGTAGCCTGCCCCCCCAAGGGGACCCCAGTAACCACACAGGGGGGTTCAGCAGCACCTTTATTTGCCCCCCCCCGCCCCTGGGAAAGAGGGGGGGTCCCTGGGGGGACTCGGGCAATTGGGGGGGTCCTGGGTGGGGGTTCCCGGGCTCAGGGTGCTGCCAGGGGGGTCCTGGCTGGAGGCGGCTTCGGGTCGGTGGTCCTGAGCTGGGGGGGAGCAGGAAGAGGCTGGTGCCCCCCCACCATACCCACCAGTGCTCCCAGTTACCCTCTGTTCCCCTCCACAATGCTCCCAGAATCCCTCTCCAGTGCCCCCCCCCAGTACTCACAGTATCCCCTGTGCCATCCCCAGTGCCCCCCCAGTGTTTCCACTTCCCCTCCCCATCCCTCCCAGTGCCCCAGCATCCTCCCAGTTACCCCATTCCCCCCCTCCGCAGTGTTCCCAGTATCCCTTTCCAGTGCCCTCCCTGGTATTCCCAGTATCCCCCGTGCCCCCCAGTATTACCAGTTACACCCCCCCCCCAGTGCCCCCTCTTGAGCTCCCAGTGCCCCAAGTTACCTCCCAGTCCCCCCCCATCCCTCCCAGTACTCCCTTCCCAGTGTTCCCAGTATCCCCCAGCCCTCCCCTACCTGGCCCCCTGCGGGCTGGGGGGCAGCACTGGAGCTGGGGGGAGCCGGGGGGGTCCGGGGGGCAGCTGAGGAAGGGCGGGGGGGGGGCGTCAGCAATGAGGGGGGGGGCAGCACAGATTGGGGGGGCGGGTGGATTGGGGGGGCAGGCTGGGGGGGCAAGGTGGATTTAGGGGTGGGGGGGCTTTGGGGGGGTACTGGGTGGATTGGGGGGGTCCTTGGTTAGGAATGGGGGGGGTAAGGGAGTCCAAGGTGGATTGGGGGGGGTTAAAGAGGATGTTTGGGGGGGGGGACAGCCCGGGGGGGGGTAGTCCCAGTGGGGTGTCTGGGGGGGTCCTCAATGATGGGGGTCCCGGGGGGGGTAGGGTATCATTTGGGGGGGGGGTATCCCTGTGGGAGGGGTCCGGGGGGGTAATCCCCACCGGGCATCCCCCTGGGGGGAGTGATTGTGTCCATTGGGAGAGAGGGGTTATTTGGGGGGGGGGGAGTCACCGGGGGGGGTCCCCTCACCTGTGCGGCCGTGGACGAACCAGAGCCCCCCCGCCAGGGCCGCCCCCACCACGAAGGCCCCGAAGGAAACAGCGGCCACGGCCCCGGGGGGCACAGCGGGTTCTGGGGGGGGGGGCAAGGTCAGGGGGACCCCGGCATCCGGGACACCCCCCCCAAACCTCCCTGCCCCCCCCCGGAGGGGGACACCCAGGTGTCTGGGTGCCCCCCCCCCCCAAAAAAAATATTGAACACTCACCCGTGAGGGGGGGCCGGGGCCGGTCCCTTTGGGGGGGCGGGGGGAGTCGCAGAAGGGGGGGGGGGCGGTGGGAACGGCACCGGGGGGGCACCTGGGGGGGGGAGGCGGTTATGGGGGGGGGTCACGGGGAAGGGAAACCGGGGATGGGGTGTCCCTACTGTTGGGGGGAGGGGGAAATTGGGAGGGGGGGTCTGTTGGGGGGGGGCGACTCGGTTTGGGGCGCTGGTTGTGGGTTCTTGGGGGGGGTCCCGGTTGCAGGTTCCCAGGGGGATTCCGGGGTGGGGGGGTCCCAGTTTGGGGGTCCCTGTCCCGGAGGGTCCCGGTTAAGGGGGAGAGTCTCGCTCGGGGGGGGTTCCCGTGGTTCCCAGGGGGTCCTGGTCGAAGGGTCCCGGGGTTGGGGGGACCTGGGGGTTGGGGAGGGTCCCGGGGGTTGGGGGTCCCCGGGGGGGTCCCGGGGTTTGGGGGTCCGGGGCGGGGTGTCCGTGTTTGGGGGTCCCGGGGTTTGGGGGTCCCCGGGGGGGTCCCGGGGTTTGGGGGTCCGGGGGGGTGTCCGGGTTTGGGGCTCCCCGGGGGGGTCCCGGGGTTTGGGGGTGCCGGACCTGGCGCGGCGGTGCCAACGGGTCCGAGCGTCACCACGATGGGGCGGGTGACGGTGCGGAGGGAGCGGCCGCGGGCGGGGCCGGGGTGGGGCCGCGGGCGGGGCCGGGGGGCGGAGCCTGCCCCGGAGGCCCCGCCCCTCCGGCGGGGACAGGGCTCCGCCCGGCACTGGGCGAGGGGGGGCACCGCTTCACCTCCGTGCCGGTGCCCCCCAGTTCACCCCCCCCCTCCCAGTAACCCCCCCAAACTGGGACTGGCCGTACCCATTCCGCCCCACTCCCGGTGTCCTCCCCGGCCCCAGTTCCCCCCACAACTCCCCCCCGTCCCGCCCCCCCCCCCAGGGTCTTTTCCCGAGTCCCCCCCCCCTCCTCCCGGTACCGGGGACTGGCCGGGTCCGGTGTCCCCCCCCCCCGCTCCCCGGTCCCGTGTTGTGGTGTCCCCTGTTCCCGGTGTGTCCCCCGCCCGGTTCCCCCCCCCCAGCCCCGTACCGGCGGCAGCCCATCCCCGTGGCCTCGGCCCCCCCCGGCGCGGCAGAGGCGGAGGCGGCAGTGCAGGAACTGCAGCGGCTCCGGGAAACGGGGGGGCAGAAAAAAAGAGAGGAGCAACCTCCGTCTCCCCCCCCCCTCCGGATCCCCCCGGTCCCGCCACCACCGCCGCCGCCCCCGGAGCCGCGCAGCCCCCCCGCAACACCACGAGTGGGCGTGGGGGCGGGCTGGGACCGGGACCGGGACCGGGGAGGGGGGGGTCGGGGGGGCCCGGCGAGGAACGTGGAGACACGAAGCAACGGCGGAGGGAGAAACCCAGCCCGGGGGGGGCACGGGAGAGGGAGACCTGGAACGGGGCGGGGAGAAGGAGGTGGGAAGGGGGTCACCGGGGGGGGGGGTGATGGGGACCGGGGGGGGCACCGGGAGGGGGGTAGGGAGCCGGGGGGCGTGATGGGGTCCCGGGGGGGACGGGGACACCGGGGAGGGACGGGCGGTAACGGGGAGGATGGGGGGGGACGGGACACACAGACCGGGGGCACCGAGCATCATCGGGGGGGCATTGGAGGGACCGGGGGGGTGTCACTGGGGGGACACACGACACGGGGGACCCCCCCGTCCCCCCCCCGCACCTGCACGAAGACCCGCCCCCCCGCGGGAACCGTGCGCGGCCCCGGGGCGGGCGGGAACTCGGGGGAGGCCGAAACGTCCAGGCGGAGGCGGGGGGGGCCGGGGGGGCAGCTGGGCTGCGGCACCGGCCGGGCACACCAGTGACCCCCCCAGTGCTCCCAGTCACCCCCAGTGACACTCACACACATTCCCCCCTCCCAGTGCTCCCAGTTACTCCCCCCTCCCCGTGAACTTAGTCACCCCCCCAATGCACCCAGGGCCCCCCCCAGGGCTCCCAGTTATCCCTCTCAGTGCCCCCAGTTACTGCCGGGTGCTCCCAGTTACACCCCCCCAGTACTCTCAGTAACCCCCCAGTACTCCCAACTCCCCCCCCCCCAGTGCCCAGTTACCCCTTGGTGACCCTCCCGTGCTCCCAGTTACCCCCCCCGTACCCAGTTACTCCCCCCCGTATTCTCAGTAACCCCCCCATACCCAGTTACCCCCCCCAGTACTCCCAACTAGCCCCCCATACTCAGTTACCACCCCCCCCCCAGTACTCTCAGTAACCCCCCAGTACTCCCAACTACCCCCCCCCAGTACCCAGTTCCCCCTCGGTGACTCTCCAGTGCTCCCAGTTCCCCCCCAGTACCCAGTTCCCCCCTCCCCCCCCCAGTGCTCCCACTGCCCCCCACCCCACTCACCCCGGGCCGGTCCCCACTGCAGCGCGGCCTCGGGGGGCTGGGGGGCCCCCCCGGATCCTCAGTGTCACCCCACGGCCAGCCCGGGGGGGGCCCTGCGGATGGTGGCACGTCTGGGTGTCCCCCCCCGGACCCCTGGGTCCCCCCCCAGGCACCTGGGACCCCTCCCTGTCTCCTGTGTGTGTCCCCCGGACACCTAGCACCCCTCCATGTCCCCCCCAGGACACCTGGGTCCCCCTGTGACCCACCCCCAGACACTTAGGACCCCCCCATGTCCCTCCCCCAGACACCTGGGACCCCTCCCTGTCCCCCCCCCAGGACCCCCCCCGCCCCCCCACACCCACCTGCAGGACCCCCCCCGGGCAGCAGGAGGAGGAGGAGGAAGAGGGGGGGGCTCCAGCACACCGCCATGGCGGGGAGAGTGGGCTGCGGGGGGGGCCTCACGCGTGTCCCCGGGGCTCCCCAGGAGGTGGCAGGTCCCGCGGCTCGCGGCCGTGTCCCCAGCGCTGTCCCCGGGTCCCACCCACGCGTGGGAGGACCCCCCCCCGAGGCCACCATCTCCCCGGTAACACCCGCTCGGCCTTGGGCTGTGGGGACGTCACCCCGGGGAGGGACCCAGGCATGGGGGCACCCCCGCCTGTCCCTGATGTGTCCCCCCCCCGTGTCCCTGAAGTCCCCCCACGTCCCCACTGTCCCATTCCTCACGTCCCCGTGTCCCCAATGTCCCCATTTCCCCCCATAACCCTCCATAGCGTCCCCACTATCCCCCTGCCGTTCCCCCCAGCAATGTCCCCATCCCTGTCCTCCCCCACCTTCCTCTGTCCCCAGTGTCCCCAATGTCCCCCCGGACTCCCTGTATCCTCGTGTCCCCACTGTCCCCATCCCCGTCCTCCCATGTCTTCCTCTGTCCCCCATCTCCCAACATCCGCCGTGTCCCCATCTCCCTATCCCCCCCATGTCACCAGTGTCCCCCATCCCTGTCCTCCCATGTCCCCATCCCACTGTCGCCCATCATCCCGTCCCCGTGTCCCCCATCTTGATGTCCCCATCCTCCATCTTCCCGTGTCCACACCCCAATGTGTCCCCCTGTCCCCTCGATGTCCCATGACCCCCCCCAAACCCCCAACGTCCCCCAGAGCCTGACGCCGACGCGGCCCCTCGGGTTCCACATGCGCATTTATAATAATAATAATTATAATAATAATAATAATAATAATATAATAATAATAATGACGATAACGAGGGGGAGCCGCCGTCCGCGCCCACAATGCACTAAAACTGCACCTGCTGCCACCCTGGGGGACACGGGGGGACAGGGGGACACAGGCAGGGACCACGCACGAGGTGTCCCTGCGGCGGCCCCCGCGCCCTGTCCCCAGCCCTGATTGTCGCTGTGTGGCCTCGTGCCGGCCCCGTGTCACCGTCACGCAAGGGCCACCATCACCCCGGTGGCTTCCGTGGATGGCGTCCCCGTGCCGCGTCCCCACGTCGTCCCTCTGTGTCACGTCCCCGTGACGTGTCCCTGGGCCGCGGGCCCGTGGCGTCCCTACGTGCCACATCCGTGCCGTGTCCCTGGGCCGTGTCCCCACGGCATGTCCCCACAGCGTCCCTCTGCGCCACGTCCCCGAGCCATCTGTGCCACCGCTCCGTGTCATCCCTCGTGCCATGTCCCCACGCCGTGTCCCCAGGCCACCTCTCCATGTCTTCCTTCAGCGCCGTGTCCCCGTGTCACATCCTGGTGCCATCTCTGTGCCGCGTCCCCGTGTCACATCCCGGTGCCATCTCCGTGCCATCCCTCCATGTCACCTCTCTGCTGTGTCCCCACGTTGTCCCTCCGTGTCACGTCCCCACACTGGATCTCCATGTTGTCCCGTCCCACGTCTCTGCGCCGTGTCCTTGTGCCACATTCCCGTGCCATGTCACCGTGCCATCTCCCGTGCCACATGCCCATGTCACATCTCTGTGCCGTGTCACCGTGCCACCTCCATGCCACGTGCCAACATCACACCTCCGTGCCACGTCCCTGTGCCATCTCGTCGTCCCTCTGTGCCGTCTCTCCATGCCACGCCCCCGCAGTGTCCCCATGTTATCGTCCTCCGTCCCGTCACATCCGTGTGCCACATCCCCGTGCCATCTCCGTGCCCACATCCCCATGTCACATCCCTGTCACTTCCCCAAGCCGTGCCCCTGTGTCACATCCCTGCGCCGCATCCGTGTACCATGTTCCCGTGCCGCATGCCGTGTCCCCGTGCCACATCTGCACGCCACATCCCACTGTGCCATGTCCTGTGTCGCATCCCAGCGTGCCGCATCCCCATGTCACATCCCAGCGTGCCGCATCCCCGCACTGTGTCCCCAGATCACATCCCAGCGTGTCACGTCCTCGTGTCACGTCCTGGTGCCACATCCCGGTGACGTCCCTTGCCAGTGCCCCACCGCCAGGTCCTGTCCCCATCCCTGTCCCTACTCGGGGGACCCCACAACGGGGTTGGGGACGGGGACAGCAGCAGCCAAGCTCGGAAGCCGAGGAGCTGCTGGCCCCGGGGCAAACTGAGGCACGGGCCACCCGGAGGGGGGACATGGAAGGGACACGAGCGTCCCCCTGCCCCAGCATTGTAAGGGGGATAGGGACATCGGGGGGGACACATGGGGACACACGCAGATGCGCCAAGATGCGCCAGGAGACACTGGGACACGCTGGGATCCATGAGGACACATGCCAGGTTCCGCCAGGATGCACCAGGACATACTGGGACACACTGGAGACGTGCCAGGACATACTGGGACACACTGGAGACGTGCTGGGACAGGCCAGGACGTGCTGTCACACGTCAGGACACACTGGGATGTGCCGGGACACGTGGGGACACACTGGGACACACCAGGATGTCCTGGGACACACCGTGACAGGCTTGGACACGCTGTGACACGCCAGGGCGCACCGGGCCACGTCGGGACGTGGCAGGACACGCTGGACGCGCCAGGATGTGTCGTGCCGCGGGCGTCTGGGTGGCTGCCGGGGCACGCGGTGGCCGTCGCGGGCGTCACGGCCACCGCGGGTGTCACGGGAGGGCGTCACGGCCACGGTGGGCGTCACGGCTGGCGCGGGCGGGGGCGGGCGGCGGGTGCTACCTGGTGAAGAAGGGCAGGTGGTGCTGGCTGAGGCCACCGCCAGTGCGAGGGGACTCTGTCTTGGCCATGACATCCTTGAACCAGGAGGCCACATCCA